>NC_079352.1:7776374-8106061 GCF_029582105.1 Oenanthe melanoleuca
CTGTCTTTGGTTTCGTTTATACCTTTGTCAAAAAGAAATAGTCATATCTGGTTGGAAACAGAACTCTTGAGCATGGGGTTTGAGTAAAGTGGGTGATGGTGCAGACAGGGTGAAATGTGATAACTCTGTCTTGAATTATATAGGCCCCTCAACTCCACTCCATAAAGCCCTCTCAATTGTCACATAGTGGAAAGTATCCCTGAAATGCCTTTGATTTCTTGCTGCCCTCTTAGAAAGATCTGAATTAATCTGAAGCAGACATCACTTGGATTTGTAAGAAGCCTCTTAACTCTCTGGGATGCAGACCTTGCCTGAGCACCCTCCTTTATCTGAACCTCTGGTTCTGCCTTTCTGGATGCATGGTGGGAATTGACAGTGATAGAATTAATGTCACTGGAGGAGGGAGAGGCAGAACTTGGAGGGTGCAGATGCATTTCACAACCTTGGTAAAACACCCCAAAAAAGTGTTCTAGGGCGTGTTTCACTTCCCTGTGTCTAGTTCTGTGTGCATCCCACGTTGCTCTTGACCCATTCCCTGTGATGTCCTTTATCCACAGAAGGATCTATGAGCTCCTTCTCAAGCACCCAGGCCTGATTGCCAGTAGGAGCCTGTCGAGGATGATGAAGGAATTAGTCTTTTGTCACCAAAAATCCCTTGCAAATTACTGTGGATAGAACAGCAATAATGCATTTGTAGTGTTTAATTTGCTGTGCATTTAGAGATGCAAAGAAGTCAGTGCTGAAGATATGCTTTGTTTGAAGTTTAATGGGGGAAATTAGCAGGAAATAGCTGGTATTACTGAGCTATGTGATGCTGAAGGGTAAGAAAGCCTCCAAGAAAGGCAGATTTTCTTTTCCTGAGAGATTGAAGGCTAAGCAGATAGAAACCAGAGACTAGAAATGGGCTGCCCAATCAGTCATAGCTGTTTCAGTGTGGCTGGGTGTGAAAAGCCAGAGAAAAGGGGGCAGGCACAGGTGAGTGACCCTGCTGCTGGTACTGCCAATCCCTTTCCCTGCACTTTGGGGGCTGCTGGCATCAGCCCAGAGTGATCTCATCCCAGCTGGGCCCTGAGGTGGATGGGGACACCTGCCTGCTCTGCCCTTCACCAGAGTGACTCCTGTTTTCTGCTCTCCCCCACAGGAATCCAGCAGAGGAAGGAGCAGGATGCAGAGGTGCAGAAGAAGGCAAAGGAGTGCGGGCAGAGGGTGCTCAGGGTCTCCCCGGACCAGGGATCAGATGTGTACCTCCTCAGGAAGATGGTAGAGGAAGTGTTTGATGTGCTTTATAGTAAGAACCTTCATGCTTCCCTTTGGGGATGTGGAGTGTCCCTGGGGCTCACTGAGCTGCCCAGCACTGCTGGCAGGGGCAGCAGGTGAAATGTGCTCCTGTGTAGAGTTAGTGCTGCCCTGGGATGGGATTTGGCCACTGCTGATTAGTTTCCCAGTGCCCCAAACTGAGCCAAAAACCCCCTGGTTGGGGATGCTGGATGAATCACCCTTTGTCTCTCCTGACCAGGGGAAGCCTCTGTGATGCCCTGAGTGTGATTCACCTTTATCCCTGCCACTGCACCCACAGCACCCTTTCACAGCTCTGTGTGGAGCTCTGCAGATTCACTCTCTCTTCTCCCTGGCAAGTCTATTTAAAAAGAAAACAGGTTGTTTTCTAGCACGTGGCCCTGCAGCCCCAACTCTGAGTTCGAGGTGGTGCTGTTCCAGCACATGCATCATCCCCAGCAATGAAGCTTCTGCAATTAAATATAGATGACCATATGGCTGTTGGTATAAACCCAGTGGGTTGCAGAGCTCCTTCCAGGCCCAATCTGCAGTGGCTTGAGCAGCAGCAGCACCTTCTTCTGGCTCCCAAGGATCCCCTGGAAGCCCAAGGAGCAGCTGGCAGTAGTGGCCATGCTGCTGGCTCATGCCCTGGCAGCAGCTCTAGAGCTGTGCTGGTCAGGGTAGGAAAAGCAACACTGGCTGGGGAAAACAGCCCCATTATTCCCCCATGCTGCTGGGCAGGTTGTGTTAGTTCTGCATGATGCTTTGGGGCAGTTCAGGCCCTGTGGCTGGACCAGCTGCAGAACTGGGTGTTTGGCTTTTCTGGCAGCAGCTCCTCATGCCCAGCTGAGATTCAGGGCCTGGTGGAGCCCTGCTGGGGCTCTGCAGGTGTCCCTGAGTGCAGAGTGCAGGCTTTGCCCCTCTGTGTGTATGTGACTTGGGATGAGCATTCCCACACAACAGAAGGGGGATAACAGGAGCTCCCACAGCTCACTGCAGGAGCTGCTGCTGCTGGCTGTTGCTGGCTTCTTCCACAGCTCACAGGCAGGAAAGGGACATGGCATCCCTTCTCCCCTGGGACAGACAGTCACTGACATTTTCTGAAGCCACTTAAAGGACTTAGAGGCAAAATTCCCATTAATGGGAGCAATCAGATCCTGTTGCTGCCTTCCAAAGGTTGGGCCCAACACTGAAGGAAGGGGTGATGCAGAAGAACCAAGGGAACAGAATGGAGAGGGTGTTTTTGCTGGTGAATTCCCTCTCCAAGCTGCCAGTCTCATTGTCTGTGCTGGGACAGTGCCAAACTTTGCTGTCCTCTTGGGAATATATGAATTATTAAAACCTGACATGGAATAAATATGTAATTGCATTAGAAAAGCTTGATCTTGGTGCATTGCATGGAGTTTATGAAGCAGGCAGCCCATCCATTGGATGATTAGTAAGGCTTTTTAGGTGTGTGGGGACACATTGGCCACATCCTCAACCCAGCATAGCCAGCACTGCCATAGCAGAAGAAATTTGGGCATCCCTGGGACAGCAGTTGTGGCTTTGGCACTGGCTGTAATTCTGCCCTTGCTTCAGTAACATCAGCTGTATCCACCCTTGAGCTGCTCTGTGGCAGAACCTGACAAAGCTGCTGCTGCCCTCCCTTCATTCCCACTGGGAAGAGCCTCTCCTGCTTGAGCGGGGACAAATACACAGGAGACAGCAGATGCCCCAGGGTGATTCTGTTTGTAACACTGAGAGGACTGTGAGACTTTAACAATTATGATTCTTAGGGCTTTTTTTTTTTTTTTTTTTTTTTATCCTTTCATCAATAAGGATTGGAAACAAAAAATCTTTTAAAATGCTCAGTCAAAAAGATTCCCTCCAGAGCCAGGTAATCTCTGCAGGATGACTGATTACCAGAGGCTTCTATTAAACAGGCATTAATGATGATTATTGTCTCTTTAGCCAAACCATGAGTCTCTGTGCAGCAGAACGAGGCTTCTGGAGGTCACCTTGACAATAACACCATCCCCATAAAAATATGTTTGGGGATTTCTTGAGCACTGGGTTGATAAGGAGCCACTATGGGCATTTGGAGCTTCTCCCAGTCGTGAAGAGAGGTGGTGAAGGGAGGTGGAGAGCTGCTGGAGCCAGCATGTTGGGGCAGGGAAACTGTCAGCTTGCAGAAAGTAAACTCATGGTGTCATGGTTCAAAGGCTTATTTTGAAACTTTGGTTATTCACTTAATTAAAATATTATCAATCCTCCCTGTAAGAAGCCTTAGTGGCTCATTGTTAGTTATAATGCATTCCTTCAAAGGACATGTTGAAGAGATCACTTTTAGTAAGGGCTTGCTGGCAGTGTCACAAGATTTGCAGTGTTTCTGTAAGATTTTTTGGTGCTGGGGTTTTTTTGGGTTTGTTTCTTTGTTTGTTTGTTTTTTTAAGAAGAGAGAAAAAATAAAAGATTGAGAAGAAAATCCACAGTATAAAATCCCTCAACAACTTAAAGGTCCCATAATCTGCTCTGTCTGCCCCTCAGCCTGGAGATGAAGGTGCAGGCACTGTATCATGCCACCAGATGTTCAGCATCTGGACACTGCTTTGCCAGACAGGTTGCATTCCTGCATGGCTGTTTCTTGTGCTTCATGCTTTCAGCACCATATTTATTGATCACAGGGGCTTGGGTTGGTTTCCAAAATAATTTTTCCCCAGAGAGTAGCTTGAGGATTTTGGCCATTCCTTGAAATCCTTCAGAGCAGGCTGTTTTTCTGATGGTGTTTTGCCTGCTAAGCATAGTAGGACAGCCCTGGTTTGGGCACAGTTCTTTATCTGGTTTAGAAATTTCCTATGTAGTGGCAATGCTTGCTGCTTTGCTGCTGCCAGGGAAGGGAAAGCAATTTGTACCTGACTCCTTAGGGAGATTTTGGTGTCAGAGATAAAATGGAGCCAGAGGCACATGGTGGGGACATGGTGGGATTATGCTGCCAGTGTTGAGGGGAGCAGGTGAGAGTTCTGGGCAGCTGGAGGTGATTGTACAGTCAAATGTATTGATGTGCAAGCTGTCTGTGAATAGTGGGATGGAGGGAGATTATTGGGTTTGGTTTTTTCCTTGTCTGTCACAGTGAATCAAAGCTGCTTGACAGCAACAGCAATCAAACTGCTTTCCGTTCTTCCAGGAGGTAAAATAGGAAAACTGGCTAGAAATGAGGTTCCCAGAATATCTCAGTAAGCATGAGATAAGAATCATTGTGAGCTCCTGTGCCTTCTCTGTCAGCCCTTGGCTCCTTCCCACCTTGCTGATGGCCGTGTACCTCACTGGCATATGGCTGGGCACTCCCAGGGGTGGGCTTGTGCCAAGTGACCCCAACCGAGGATTCTGCTGTGAAACCTGAATTATGAGACATCTGCTTATTGGCTTTTATGAGCTTTTTATTAATTAGTGCTTTTAGAAGGGAATTGGAGTGCCTTGCATGCTAAGTGCAAAGGTAGGAATGGGTTTTTTCTCCTAATGATTCTGCTAGTATTTCTTGCTCTTGCATTTGCTGCTCCAGCCCAGCTCAGCTGTGCTCAGGGGCACAGGGTGTTTGTCAGTGTGTGACTCTGTCCCCTCCCCAGGTGAAGCCATGGGGAAGAGCAGTGTGGTCCCTCTGCCCTACGAGAGGCTCCTGAAGGAGCCAGGCTCGCTGGCTGTCACTGGCCTGCCCGAGGGCATCAGCTTCAAGAAACCCCTGGAGTATGATGTGAAATCCCTGATGGCCATCCTGGAGCACAGCCACAGCATCCGCTTCCGGCTAAAAAGGTAATTTTGGGCACCTCCAAGGAGCAGGGGAGCAGTGAGCCCTTGGGATGGTGTATCTTACAGCACTGCCAGATGATGACTGTGTGTGCCACAGGCAGGAGGGTGCCTCCCATGTCCCAGCTTCTCCCACAAACCTGGGTCCAGCCATGCCAAATCTAGCCTTGCACAGAGATTTGTTCGTGTTGGGGGGCTTGAGTCCATTTCAGACTCATTTCTATAAAAAGTGTGTGTAAACACACACATTAACTGCATCTTTTTATGTGTCTCTGCCAAAATTTCCACTGCGGTAAGCTAAGTGCTTTTCTGTCTCCAGAGGGATTTCCAGGGTAAATGCTGCAAGTGTCTTCCCAGGCTGAAATGGGTTTTGTAATGCCAGACAAGGAGGGAAGGGGAGACTGCAGCAGAGCAAACTCCCCCTTTTGGCCACATTTTCACAAGGGGTTCAGGACTTTTAGGTGCATTTCCCCTGCATTTGCCTGGCTGGCAGCACCTCAGATCCATTCAGAAAAATGCTGAGCATGACCAAATACCTCCTCTAAAGGCTTGATGCTTCTGGAAAATCAGGCTGAGACAGCTGAAAGTAGGACACGCAGAATTTGAGCTGTCTGTGAGCTTGTGGCTCCCTGTCTCATATGGAGCACGTTGGTTTCTTCAGTGTGAAACTCATTTTTGGGCTGACTGAGCTCCCCCTTGAATGTGCCACAGGTGCTAGGGGCTGCCATAGGCAATGGAGCCAAGTGATTGTGGTCATAAAAGGTTTTACCCCTTAAATGCACTGGGCATTGAGCTGGCTAATAAAGATGCTTTGAACTGCTGTAAGAATAACCAGCTCCACTTAAAGAAGACAAAAACCGTTTAGGTGCCTGGGGATGCTCAGGAGTTTGAGTGATGTAACTTCTGAATCATAGAACAGAGCTATAGAATGGTTTGTGTTGGAAGAGACCTTAAAGACCCTCTCATTCCAAGCCCCTGCTGTGGGCAGGGATGCCTTCCACTAGACCAGGTTGCTCCAAGCCCCGTCTAGCCCAGCCTTGAACATTCCCAGGGATGGGGCAGCTTCCCTGGGCAACCTGTGGCCAGGCCTCACACCCACACAGGGAAGAATTTCTTCCTAATATCCGACCCAAACCTACCCTCTTTCAGTTTGACACTGTTCCCTTTTGTCATGTAACTCCCTGCCTTTGTCAAAAGTCCCTTTCCAGCTCTCCACACCTTTGGGTACTGGAAGGACAGAGTCTGTTCTCCCCAGAGCCTTCTCCAGGCTGGATAATCTCAGCTCTCCCAGCCTTTCCAAAAGGAGAGGTGCTCTAACCCTGTGTTGGTCTTCGTGGCACTCCTCAGCACGGAGCCTGGCAGCCGGTGGTGCAGCATGTCCCACCCTCCCAGGCACGGCTCTTCTTGCCCATCCACATCCTTGCTTGTTGCAGCTTAGCAGTGCCATGGGCTCAAAGGAACCTGTTTTTCCCTGCTCTTCTCCCTTCCTTCCCCTCAGGCCAGCAGATGAGCCCAGCCGAGAGCCCAACCCCAACATCGAGTTAACTTGTTCCTCCCTCGCCTCCAAGGGCAGCCGAGACTCTGGTGCCAGCGGCCCCGTGGCCAAGGCCAGCGCCCAGGACGGCCCCTCCATTGCCATCACCAACCTCCTGTACTCGCTGCCCGCCCCTGCCTCCATCGACCTCAAGCAGGAGGTGTCCCCAGGGCTGCCTGGGCCCACGGCCATGGCAGAGATGAAGGTGCCTTCCTCACAGGAGTACAGCGACTGCTGTGGTAATAGCCTGGAGTTTGCTCTGGGATGAGTGCACAGTCCCTGGTAGGGGCAGGCTGAGGGGTTTGGGTGCTCCTTGGTGTGTTGGCTTGAAAGCAAAACCAGCAAGAGACTCCCAAGTCAGGAACACAATTTAATAGGAAAAAAAAATTAAATACATGCAACAGTACAAAAAAAACCACTGAGAGGGTCAGAATACAACCTGACACCCCACTGGTTAGTGCTGGTAGCAGTGGTGATGAAGTGGTCTTGTTGAAGCAGTGATCCTCTAGAAAGGTCTGGTAGCTCTTGTCCTCTGGAATCCAGTGGAAAAAGGCTGCTTTGGTGTTCCAAATCTCAGTTTTTTATCTAGGTAGGAAAGGCTTGGCTCCTCCCCCTGGGTGGGGCATCTCCCAGTGGGATGATGTAATTTTATCAGTCATGCAGTGGGACTCAATGGCCCATTAACAGGAGATATCTCCCTGGAGGAAGGATGGGTCTGAAAAATGTAAAGAACATTGCCAGATCTGGTTTTAACAGCTGGCCCATTAGCAGAGGATATCTCTCACAGAGATCAGGATCACTGCCCCACCTGGTTTCAACAGATGGGCACATCTTCACATTGTAACCTAGGACACTTGGATGAAAACCAGTGTAGAGCTTGGCTGCTATGGAAATGAGCAGAGCCCTTGTGTGCTGCACTGCCCCAGCCCTTCCCTGGGTGCCTGCAAGGTGCTGGCAGGGCACAGCTCTGGTTTTGCCCCAAAATTACAGGTGCTGCACCACCAGGCTAGAAGGGCAGCCAGAGTGGAGGCAGGGGTTGGTCTGGCCAGCTCAGCACCAGGTGTCACAGGCAGGATGGAGGAGATAGAAGGGTTGGTGGGGGACAGCAGCCAGGGTCTCGTGGTGCCTGCAGCACTGGTCAGGCTCTCATCAGCCCTTTCTCCTTGTCTCCCCTCTTGTCCAGGACAGAAATCATCAGTCCCCGGAGGTCCCCTCATCCAGAACGTGCACTCCTCCAAGCGCATCCTCTTCTCCATCGTCCATGACAAGACAGGTCTGTGTGCTGCTCCAGCAGTGAAGGAGCCTCAGTGAAAGGTGTCCCCTCTCCACATCTCTCCCCAGCAGTGTCCCTGCCTTCTCCACACTCTGCAGGGACCTGGCAGTCTGGAGGTCATGCACTGGAACCAAGACCTTCCTCTCTGCTCTGGTCCATCCCTGCCATTCCAAGGTGCTGCTGGTGGTCCTTGAGAGTGGGAATTCCCCTCTCTGCCTCCTGCACAGGGAACCAAGGCATGGCTTTGGGAGAGGCTGCTTGCCCCAACTGCAAACACATACCTGCTGAAAACCTGGCATTATTTCAAAAGGACTGAAACCCACTAGTCCCAGTGGGATTCTGCAGCAGTGCCTGGGGGATCAGCAGTGGGGAGGAGACTGCCATTTCCCCACTTCCACCACACCCAAGGGAAATGCAGCCTAAAAACACGTGCCTGCCTTAAAGAAGAGAAAAAAATATGGGTGGGAAGGTTGGGAAAGAGGAGAAGATGGAAAAGATCCACTTGTGAAAGGGCTGTACCTTTCAAGGGTTCATTCCAGGTGGAGTTGGCTCTGTCCAAGAGGGTCTTTCATTCCAAAGCTCAGAAATGTTATGGGGTCATTTCTTAGGAATCTGCTTTGCACATGCCAAGGAGAGTGCTCAGGTCTGGGCTGGAGAAGCCCAGACCTTCTCTGCCAGCCTGGCAGAATTCGCTCAGGAACAGGGAAATAATTTTTAAAGTCTTGTTCCTGCTTCGCAGCACTTTGCAGGAGAAAAGTGCATCTGCTGTGTATGAACCATATGGAAGTTTCTTATTTCTTGTATTTTGTTTTGATAGATAAGTGGGACAGTTTTATAAAAGAAACTGAAGACATCAACACCCTTAGGGAGTGCGTGCAAATTCTTTTTAACAGCAGATATGGTGAGTAGGAGTTAATATCCCATTATGCATCTGCAGTGCTTGTGGATTGCATATCATTATATAGCAATCATTTTTGTTCCCTAACACAGCAGCAGAAGCCATATGCTAGAGCTCCCTGCTCTTCCTAACACATTTAGCTCAGCAGCTCCCAGTCTCCTGAAGGTTATGTCAATATTTCTGCTTGGAGCCCCACACCATTGTCAAGGAATTTATAGCTGGGCTGTAAAGCAGCCCTGTCTGGGAATGTGGCATGCTGGATCATAGCACTTGGGCACAGGAGTGGTGTGGCAGGTAAAAAGAAGGTGGTTGTTGTTGCAGCTGTGTTTTTCTCCATCTGCACAGCTTGCATATATTGTTGGTGCTCCCTTTGCTGTGGGCAGTGCTTTTGGGGTAGCTCCTGGGCATTTGGGCAGGTGGAAGAATGGGGAATCCCATTCTGAGCCCTGGTGGGCTCTTCAGCTGTACCATCCCTGTCAGGCTGTATAGTTTGTGAGTTACAGGTGGGCTGTAGATGTGTGCTGTGCCACCTGTGAATTGAATGGGCTTGAGGCAAGCCCTTTAACTTGTGATTTGTGTTTGTGGTCCTGGAGTGTGTGCAAAGGGTAACAGAACTTAGGAGGAGACTGGAGCTTTAGGAGGAGTCTGGTGAGGAGCAGCTGAGGGAGCTGT
The DNA here is from genome assembly GCF_029582105.1 of Oenanthe melanoleuca. Classification (NCBI taxonomy): domain Eukaryota; kingdom Metazoa; phylum Chordata; class Aves; order Passeriformes; family Muscicapidae; genus Oenanthe; species Oenanthe melanoleuca. The sequence continues at coordinate 7,785,810 of NC_079352.1, forward strand.
GTGGGCTCAGCCTGGAGAAAAGGAGGCCCAGGGGGGACCTTCCCACTCCCTACAATTAGCTGAAGGAGGTTGTAGCCAAGTGGGACTCAGTTTCTTTTCCCAGGTGACAAGTGATAGAATTAGAGGAAATTGGTTCAAGCTGCTCCAGGGAAGGTTTAGATTGGGCACTGAGGAAAATTTCTTCACTGGAAGGATGGTCAGACCCTGGCAGGGTAGTGATGGAGTCACCATCCCTTGAAATGTTCAAAAAAGCAAATGGATGTGGCACTTGGGGACATGGTTTGGTGGACATGGTGCTGCTGGGTTAACAGCTGGAATCAATCTTAGAGGGATTTTCCAACATTAACAATTTTATGATTCCACATGCTGTGTAGCTGGTGAATCACAGAGCTCACAGACCTGCTGTGGTGGGTCACAGGGAGTTTGGGAATGATATTTGGGCCAGCTTACTCCTGGTTTGAGCATCACTGGGCATGTCTGGGAGTTTTGGAATTACTCAGCTGTGTTTACTGCTGCTTTCCTTTTTGTCTCATTTCCCATGGGCGAGCTGCTCCTGGGGCTCATTTCTGGGACAAGCAGAGAAGAGGGCAGAAGGCATTTGCTGTGTTTTAGCTTTGTTTTAGCATCTGACAAGGCACTTGTGTAAGTGAAAACCATGTGTTCATCTTTCAGCTGAAGCCTTAGGGTTGGACCACATGGTCCCTGTCCCATACAGGAAGATTGCCTGTGACCCTGAGGCAGTGGAGATCATTGGCATCCCAGACAAAATCCCTTTCAAAAGACCTTGCACCTATGGTGTCCCCAAACTCAAACGGATACTGGAGGAGAGGCACAACATCCATTTTGTCATCAAAAGGTGGGTGCCAGGGAAAGCAAAAGGAGCTGCATGGCTCAAGGCTGTCAGGGATTTCAGCTGTGCTTCCTCCATGCTCACAGGGTTTGTTTGGACACAAAAAACTCATTTCACCCTCTTTCGTAAAAGACAGTTGAAAGCTCTTTCCCCCTGCAAACCTCTGGTTTTCATCTCTTTGCAAGGATGTGGCAGAGCTGGGTGCACCATGATCACCCCCAAGCTCTGCCACCCTGTTTTAAGTGATCATGGGCACCAAACTTTGCTTACAGCACTTTCAGTGACATTTGGTGGATGGGGGCAATGCCCCTGGGTGCAGGGAGGAACATCCATATTCTCACAGGGATTTCTGTCCATCTTGTTTCTCCCTGATCACTTGTGCACATCCTCTGTGTCTGGTGATGAGAATGCATCACCTGCAGGCCAGGCATTGTGTCTGGGTGTCTGCCTTTCCTCTGGGCTAGGAGGAGTGGAGGTTTTCCCAGTTATCACTGTGCTTTGCAATCTCTCTTTGCTTCTGTCAGGAGAATCTGCTCTATCATACATTGGTTTATCCAGTCCCTGCTGTGCAGCACTTGTGTTGTTCCCTTCCTAGAGGTGTGAAACTGCAGCACAGAAGAATCCTGCAAAAGGCTCCCAAGGGGTCTAAAATCACCAGCACTGATGGAATTCTGGCTTCTCAGAAGGGATTAGCTTTCCTGATGTCAGTTGGTAGAGGAGCCACCTTGTCCTGCTTTGTCCAGGCTGGATCAGGTGTGGGATGTGGCCCTGGACATAGTTTGCTCCTGTGAGCAAAGTTATGGGTAGCAGCAAAATACAATATTCAGGAGACAGGTGACATCATGGTCAATGGTAATGGAAATTGAAGATCCAGCAACAGCTGCTTTGGTCCCACTGTTTCTTTTTGTAAAGCCCAGCCTATTGCAGCTTCACTTAATAAGCTGAATTAAGACAATGACTTATAAGCAGATTTAGAGATGCTTTAGTTGAAAAGCATATGCCATAAGGTTGCTTGGCTGCACAACAGGCTAAAAGACCTTTTTTAACTGAAAAAATCATTCCCCTTTTTTAGAGAATGAAAAAAGTTACTAGTTTGACTTGGTTTAATGCTATTAATTAATTAAACCTCCCATTCAGTCATTAGCAGCATCCATTTCTAATTCTTGTTTTTTTTCCCCTTTCTCCTAGGATGTTTGACGAAAGAATTTTTACAGGTATGTTCTCCAAGTCCTTTGATTTATTGCCCACAAAATTGAAAGGTTATCCAGAGAAGCAGAGTTCAAATAATGTCACCTGCAAGCAGAGGAAGTGCAGGACACATGCAGTTATGCTCAGTAAGGGGAAGCCTTGTCTGTGCCCTACACCAGGACATGCTGAGATTGCCTTTGCCTGGTATCAGTGCAAGCTCTGTACTCCCCTTAAAAACTGAGTTTTGAAGGTTTAAGTGAGAATTCCTGGTGTGTGAGGTTGGGCTGGCTCCTGAATCAGGCTGAGCCACAATACAGGCATGGTATATGTCTGTAGTTTCAGGAGGAAGGAAATCACTGCTGTATTCCTCACTGATAAATATTTTTTTTTTTTTTTTTTTTTTTTTTTTTTTTTTTTTTTTTTTTTTTTTTTTTGACTGGGAAGTGCTGGCATCGTCCAGCTGCTAACCAGTTTTTTAAAAAAATAACAAATGTTCATTTTTTCAGTGGCAGAATGGTGGGGAGAGTGTTCTTTGGCTTTCTTTGCTCTGTGCTTTTACTCCTTTTTTCTCTGAGCTGGAGAAGCCAGACTAATTCTTTACTGTGAGGGTGGGGAGGCCCTGGCACAGGGTGTCCAGAGAAGCTGCCCCATCCCTGGAAGTGTTCAAGGCCAGGTTGGACAGGGCTTGGAGTGATCTGGGATTGTGGAGAGTGTTCCTGCCCATGGCAGGGAGTGGGACAAGATGAGCTTTGGGTCTCTTTCATCCCAAACCATTCTGTGATTCCTGATGAGTGCCTCTTGGCAGGTACAAGGAGACAGGTGCCCATGGGGTCAGGCTCAGCCCACCCTCCAGCAATGCCCTCATCCCATCCTCATTCACAGCTGGAATGTGCCACTGCACCCAGATTTGTCACACCCGGGTCCTGCTGCCTGGGCTTGGCTCACAAGTAAAGACATGCTTTGGGATGGTGTTTGGGTTTCTTTTTCCCTCTGAGCTGCCAACCACACATGCTGGTAGCTCTCCAGACACCTTCTTCCCAGATATCTCTGCCAGCCACATTATCACTGTGGCCCCAGGACAGCCCCAGCCACCCAGAGGGGACTCCAGCAGAACCTGGAGGCAGTCCCACCTGCATGGGGGATTTCTTTGTCTAAAGCCATTAATGCCTTTTTTTTTCCTCAAGAAAAGGATTTCTTTAATCTCTAGCCCATCCCCAAGGGATGGAGCACTGAACTGTGTTTTTGGATGCTTGGATTTTCCTTGCATAATGGCTGCACCACACCTGGGGGAGGCATCATGTGCATTTGCACATCAGCTCTGACCTGCTGGTGGAGACCCCTGTGCTGTGAGCTTGTGGGTTACATGGCAGGGAGGTGCAGGTGGATATTTGGGGATGAAGAAGCAATCAAACCCAGCAGAAGTGAGGTGGGTGACAGGTCCCTGCAGGGCTACCAGAAGCAAAACCCATTAAACCTGGCTCTCTGTGGTTTGTGTCAGCACATCAGCTTGTGCAAAAAACCCCACATCTGCTGAGTCAGGAGGTGCCATTTCTGCAAAGACATTATTTTCTGAGTGGAGCTGTATTTTAAGTTGCCATTTACGAAGTATCCCAAAGCTTCCCCATAAAGTTTTGCTCACCCTTTAATTAAAATATCCACCACTGCTCAGAAACCTATTTTTGTTACTCCCCCGGGTAGTGGCTTCAGGCAGGCTCTGCTGATGCAAGAATAAGATTTGGTTCATAGAAAGCACAAATTAAAAGGAGCCTTTTGGACTGAAAGCAGATAAATAGTGTCTTTAAGGTTCTATATTTCTACTGATCCTTTTGCCAGAGCCCTGCCCTTTCTTGCAGGCTGGAACCAAAAGGAAAGTGGCATCAGGTTCCCATAGATGGAATTTGTTTTAGAAGGGTGAGGATATTGTGATGGTGCTTTCAGATCAGCAAAGGGCATTTGACAACAGCTGTTTAACAAGACACCTTGTGGTTTCTGCAGCCTCACAATGTAGGCTCACTCCCTCCTTCCCCCAGCCCTCATTCTTCAGCTCTTTGCTCACTTTCCCTGCCTGATTTTATTTCCTACTCTGCCTTCAGATTACTCTTTCCATCTCCAAGGTCATTGCTGAGGCTTCATTTCAGCTCCTTTCAGGTTGCTGAGGAACAGGGAAAGGAGAGAGGAAGTTTTTCATGGTGGCAGGATGCTTCTGTCCCTCTCTGTGTCACTGTGACAGATTTCTCCTGCTGCTTGGTGGGTTTGGAGCTGTGAGACAGGGCTGTCTGTGTCTCTGCAACACTTTATTTTGCCAAGCTCCCATCCAGTGCAGCACATCCCTCTCTTGGGACAGGGCTCCCTCCATTTGTGGCTTGCTCCTCCAGCAGTGATCCACAGCCCTGGGTTTTCTGACCTCTTGGAACCCTTGTCCTTCAGCCAGCCCTTTCTGGAGATGCTCTTTCCTGGCAGGGCTTCCCAGCACACACACAGTTGTGGAGAGGTTTATGCGAATGTCTTGCTGATATTTTAACATGGGAACCCAGTGGAATTGGCACCTTGAAAACCTCCTTCCCCACCCTGACCTCAGCTCTGGGACTGGGAGGGGAGCAAGCTGCAACACTGGCATGTCCAGTTGCTAACCCTGCTTTTGCTTTTCTCCCCAAACCCCCCATGCACACCTGGCAACAGGAAGCAAATTTACCAAAGACCCCACCAAGCTGGAGCCCTGCAGCCCCCCCCGGGAGATCTCCCCCGAGCCTCACCGTGGGGCCACCCTGGAGCTGGTGGGGACCTCTCAGGCCAGCAGCAGGTAAGTGGGGCTTCTGTCCCTGCTCCCTGAAAAGTGACACCCCTCAGGGAGTGGTTTTGGGGCTGTTGGTGCACACAGCAGGTTGCTGATGTGCTCATCAGTGTCCAGTGGGTGCAGGAAAGTGCCATTCAGTAAGCTGGAGCATCAGGAGATGTTCTAAGCCCATAATGGGAAGGTGGGTGATTAAACTGGTGTTGCTTTCCTCCCTAAAATATCACTGCAGTGGTACAGCACAGGAGGAGGCCAAGCAGCCCTGTCTTTTTGCAAGCCAAAAGTTTGGAGTCATTAAATTTGAGGAAAACTGGTGAAATGAGGGCCATGCCTGGGATTATGCTGGAACTGTCTCTGGTGTTAGTGCATGACCTAAAGGATTTACCCTCAGCCCACACTGTAGCAGCATCCTCCTAATTAAGTGTTGCTTGTTTGGGAAGCTCCCAGGGAACCTGACAGTGCATTCAGTGAAGGTGGGGTTAAACAGCCCAGCAGGGCAGCAGGATTTCTATGAGTGCCTGTTTCTGTTATAGCTGTGCCATGAGCTAGGCAGGTCCAGAACATGCTGGCAGCACCTGTGGAGCCTGATCACAGATCATACAGCTCTCCAACCCAGACTGGGAGATCCTGGAGGTGCTTTCCTCTTTGTAGCCCCAGTTTCCTTCATTCTTAATTCAGTGGAAGCAAGGTGTAATTTAGCCTTTAAAATCACTTTAAGGAAGAGAGTTAGTGCAGTAGTTTACAGGATTATGAACTGCTATAAGAGAGGGAACCTCCTCCCAGCCTTGCTTCACACAAATGGAGTGCAGAATGCTCCTCAGTTCCTCTGGCACAAAGCCTCATGCCCAGCACTGACAGCTCCACCAGGTGGGGCTTCAGACAGAGCTGTGTGGCTGCTAGCCTGAGCAGGTCAGGACAGGGAAATGAGGAACTTGTCAGTCTGTCCTGGTTTGAAAGGCAGGTGTCTGCTAAGGAAGGCAGGAGCTTCTCTTGAAAGGGAAAATGTAAACCCCCTCTGTCTAAATTATTGTAATTTTCCAAATTCCTTTGGTGGAAGGTTTATTGGCCTGAAGCAGGAGAGTTTAAAACCCTTCCCAAGGTTCCCAGGTAGTATATGCAGACTAGACCAATGATCCTTTCTGCCTTTCCACATTTAGGAAGAACATTTCAAGAGCACTCCTGGCTTGTTTTGTGGTTTGTTCTGCTGATGCTCCTGAGTGGATTTAAGCAGGCAAGAAGTGCTTTTGAACATCCCTCCTGAGCCAACAGGTGCTGGCTCAGAAGGATTTTCCTTCCCCCTGCAGGACCAACACTGAAGGAGAGCATTTTCCAGAGTGGTTCCTTGGGTCCCTTAACACAGAGCTGTGGTTGTTCAAGAGACAAGAAAGCACATGCACCCTGAGAATGCACAATAATCTCATTTGGATGCAGAGCAACTTGTGTAAATTCCTGAATATGTGAACTTAACTGTAGATGAGAGTTTGGGATAGTGCCCAGTTTTCAGTGAAAAAAAGCTTTGAACAGAATAAATATTTACCAAATCAATTGATTTTTCCTTTTCCCCTTTTTTTATTACCTCCATGAATAACCACATTGTAGTAACACTTATGCACTGCTCTCTGTCACAGAGGGGTGGAGCCAACAAAGTTTTGGGCTTAAAAACAACCCCTGTAGTTTTCAGGAGTGTAGAGGCAGGAGTGTATAGTTTTTGGGTGTGTAGAGGCAGGGCTGCCACCAGCAAGGTGCAGGACCAGGGGGGGTGAGAGAGCTGGGTTTATTTGCAGAGAAACAAGCAGACCTTGCAGCCAAGGCAGCATTTCTCCCTCCTGCAGGATCCCTCCACACCTCTGGGTTTTAAGCTCTCTCTTTCCTTGCACCATGACCACCTTTCTTGTCTGCCTTTCCCTTTCAGGTCTGAGAAGTGTAATGTTTCTGAAGGCTGTGAACCAGGTGAGGAATAATTCATTTTCTCTGGCAAGACTAGGGAAACATGCCTGCAAAGTAACTTGGATGTGTGACACTAGTTGCCTAGTGCAGTTCTCTAAGGACTTTATCCCCATCTGATTGATGCAGAGGTGGAGGCTCTTAGCCTCTGACCCTCCAGCTGGGGCCTAAAAATGTGTTAATTCAAATAATGAGACTTAAGCATGTGCTTAAATGCAAAGCTAAGGGAAGTCTTCATTCTCTGAGTTCCTGCAGTGTGGGTATTCTGAGCACCATGAATGAAAAGGAAATGCTTTTCCACAGATATAGGGGCTTGGACCCATTGGAACAGCACTCCAAGCCATGCTGCCTTTCCAAGCTGCAGGCTGGGGCTCAGCACCTTGCAGTGGATCTATCCCACCCCAAGGGAGGAAATTTATCTTGAGAGAAGAGGGAGCTGTGCTGGGGACTGTGGGCAGCCTCCTCCTGGGGCAGCTGCTCAGCACAGGCTGGGTTTAAACCACACTGAACTTCACCAGGGGCAGCTGGTCTCACCTTGGTGTGATGCAGCTTCACTCAGCCCTCTGAGAACAGGGGCAAGTTCCAGCCATGAGTGTGGGAGCATGAAAATTGCAGGGAGCCTCCCACTGGAGACAGCTCCTCCAACACCTCTTGGTGACCCAGTTCATTCTAAGTGAAGAAAGCCAGGAAATGAGCATTTAACAAGGTCCAGCTGCCAGTTTGAGGGCACCAACAGCTGTTGGCAGCCAGGCTGCTGGCAGAGCCAAGCCCACAGGTGTCCTTTGGGTACCTGCATGGCTGGATGCTGCTGGGCCACTGGACTGAAGCCTTGTTGTTGTGGCAAGCTCAGCTGGTGCTGAAGTGACAGCTGGTGACACTTTCCCTGCTGTTGGGAAGGATAAAGATTTGACAGGAAGGTCTCACAAATATGTATGTATAACAGAAGGATTTTTGAATGTAAAATCTGAAGAAGGAATGGAAATGATAGCAAGTTTTAATATAGAAAAAAAAATTGCTGAGCTAGTTTTACTAACTAAGAAGGCAAAGAGCAAGTAAGTTGGAGGGAGCTTTTATGACTCTGAGCAAAGAATAAATCCACCTAAAAAAAAAAAGATGTTTTTACCAAGCAAAAAGATTTTCACAAACAAGAAAACCAATGTTGCAAGTAAAAGAAAGTTCTCAAAACTTTCCACTGTAAAAAAACTAAAAAACAACTTCTAGCTTAAACTGTAACACACTTTTAGTAATTAAAAATTAGCAACATGAATATAGTAATGTTAGTAGTTAGAATAAGCTGTAAGTAATAGTAAAAATGTTAATTAAAAAATAGTAACACGAATATAGTAATGTTGGTAGTTAGAATAAGCTATAAGTAACAGTAAAAATGTTAATTAGTTATTTTGTAATAAAATACACAGCAAAAAAGAAAATATAATGCTTTGTAACATAAATAAAACCAAACTTCAAGACACACAGCTTGCCTACAACCAGCAGCTATAGACTCACCCACAACCCAGAGCTCCTGTAACCTCATCTGTGCAATAAACAGCATCTTAAGAGCTGTCTGAAGTGTCCAGCTCTGACTCCCTGCCCTGGTGCTTGCTGGGCAGCTTGCTGGACCCTCTGGCCACTGCCTTGCCTTTCCCCATAGGTACCTCAGGAGAGCTGGGTGGGATCAGGCAGATCAAACTGGAGCCAGAGGAGCTGAACATCATCCAGATCACTGTTCCAGGTACTGCTGGGGTGCCCTGTGCAGGCTGCCACGTCAGCTTTCACATCTGGCTGTGGGAGGAGGCATTTGCAGGGTGTTTCCCTGCACATAAGGGTCCCTCACATCCCTGCCATGGTCCTCCTTACTGACACAGGAGCATAGGGAGGCTCCTGGGAGCACTGGAAGGTGTTTTAGGGCTCTTTGTTGTTTTTCTCTCTCCTTCATTGCTTTCCTATCTTGCCTTCCCCCTGGAGAAAGCAAGCCTGGTTTGCTGCTTTGCTTCCTGTGGAGGATCCCAGGTATTGAGTACAGGATGCTTTTGAAGAGGTCCTTCATTGGGAAAACCAGCCTGGTTTTGAAGAGTTCATAAAACCAGGTCTAATAGTAGGCAGGTTTAATATTACACACATGCTGAAAATGTGTTGGAATTGTTGATGCTGATGGGGGAAATTCCCCAGATTTCTGCTCAGGGAGCTCAGTGGCCATGGGCTGTGATGGAGATGCTTGAGGGACAGCTGGGAGAGTCAGATTTCCACTTAGCTGTGCTGGGCAGTGCAGCAAATGTTAGGATGGTCCTCAGGGTTCAATGAATGGGTTATTAGCAGTTTGCATTTTCAGTGTACTTTACAACCATTCATTAACCAACTCCACAGAGTGAGGGCAGTGACAGAACTCTGACATGCCTGAGGGTGAGGGATTCAGGGACAGTGGTGACACCAGGCCCCACCACACCAGTGCCATCCCTGTTGCACCCAAACTGCAGCAGTCCCCTTAGGGAGGTGAGAGTTGAGGAGCCACTCCAGGATTGGTGTAGAATGAAATCATCTCTGGTTACTACAGGGGAAGGAGAAGGAACAAGCTATAGTGGTAGATCATTTTCTTTTCCAACTTGGCAGCTAATGGAAAAGAAAGTTAATACATGATAAGCTGGAAGCCCATGGGAGAAGTGGGAAGAATTACCACTTGTCCAGTGCCAGGGAGATCATACCTCAGGTCCAGAGTCCACCTTTTCTTGCCTTATTTGAAGACTGAGTTCAATCAGAGGGAATACAGCTGAAGGCAAGAGGAGGATTAATAGAAAAGAGGTGCTCACCTGCAGGGAGGAATTGGTGAAATTGAGATTATTTATCCTGTGAGGTAGAAGTGAGCAGATGGAAGTATATAAACTAGCTGAAGCTTCATTTAAAGCTGACTTTGGGTGGGTCTTTGAGGGCATTGGACAGTCTGGCACTTGGGGAGACAGGTTTAATGTAAGGGAAGCCAAAAGGGGGTTGATTTTATTGAGGAAGGCAGCATTAGTGGAACTGTTTCTTTCCATACAGTAGCTAAATCAAGCAGCATTAGCTTTTTAAGTCAAAACTGAGTGTCTAGATGGAATTAAGCCAAGTAAATAACTTGAACTAGTTCTGCTCTTCACCTTCTGTGGAAGTTAGGAAGAGATTTTTATTCTTTCCGTCTGACTGAGAGGTCAGGTCTGTGTCAGGGATGAGCTCTGGGTGGTTCTGGGAGGAAGGAGGCAGATGCATCCCCAGAGCACTTTCTGGTAGTGTGGGGGGCCCTTTGCTCAGTCCTTGCTGATGGCCAGGAGCCTCTGGACCCTGTTTTGGGCCAGTGGCATCAGAGCAGAAGGTGCCCATGGGTTTTTCTCTGCAGACCGATCCCCTGGCTCAGTGGAAATGCACGACCCAGTGCCCACACACGTGGCCTCAGATGAATCCAGATACATCCTGGAAACAGCACCAGGTACCAGAATGGAGCACCTGGGGGACTGCAGGGCAGGATGGGTGTTCATGCACCTGTCAAAAACGAGTAAATACTATTTATGATCCAAAGTTGACCAGTTCCAGAGTCTTGGTCTCAATGAGGCCAGCTGGGAGCTCTGGTAGAATAACTGCTGAGTTTTCTGGCACTGCTGTTCCTTCCCATCCTCTTTTCAGCTCCAGCATGCTGCAAACCCAAGCCCCTTTGCCCAGTGCACACCTGGAATTTACCTGCAGGATGTATGCTGGCCCTGTGGCTGCCTTGCTCCTGTTCAGGGAGCCCATGCTGAAGGGTGGGCAGCCCTCTTGTGTGGGAGCACTGGGTTTGCAGCTCTTGGCATGCTGCTGCCAGCCCAGCCTCTGCTGGGACACGTGCTCAGAGCTTAGTGAGGGGAGGCTGGGTGGCTGCAGGGATCTGGAGAGCTCCTGCTCATCTCTTTTCTGGTTTTGCTGGTGCTGCTAACCCTCTTGTTCCTCAGCAGAGACAGAGAAGGGGTCCAGTGAGGAGTCTCGACACGAAGAAAAGCAGATGGAGGGATCAGGTGAGAGCATTGCCCATCATTGCAGGTTTTTGGAAGGATGGATGCACACAGATGTATTTGAGTTTGGGTTTTGTGAGTTTCCTATGTTATCAGCAAAGCCTTTAGCTTTTACTCTTTAGCCTCTGAAACCTCTGCCCACAGAAGGGCACCATGGTGTTCCTGGGCTCTGTCCTCTGCTCTTGTGCTTGAATTTATTTTTCCTTCTATTTTTTCTTTCTTGCTCCTGACTGCTAGCATGGCTCTGTAGCAGGTGCATCCTTGCCCTTCCTTGTTAGGAGATCAGTTTGGAGGCCACTGTCAGAGGACTAGCACTGGTTTGAGGGCATGGAGAGTGGACAGGCAGGGGCTGCTCACCTGCAGTGCTTTCCCCTGGAAGCAGCTGGTTGCTCAGAGCATTTCTCTGTATTGTTTTTTGTTTGTTTGTTTGTTTTTTCAGATGGTATAGGGGACATTTTAAGTCACTTGAGGAAGCAAGTTGAAATTTTGTTCAACTCCCGATACGGTAAGATGGTCATTGACACATGTTCATCATGCCAGGTGCTGTCTTTGTCACCAGCCATTTCCAAACCAGCAGCTGAGTGAAGGTGCAATCTAATTTGTTCCTCTGCTGTCTGCTGGGCTCACAAATTCATTTGAAACCTCCTCCAGCCTTGTTATTGCAGCTCTTCCCCTTGGTTTCCTTGAAGTTGTTTCACTGGCTGCAGCCCAGGAATTGCTGCTGTGACCTTCAGCCTTCATCTTGCAGAGGGAAGGTCCAGAGTGGTTCCCCCATCACTTGTTTGAAGTCTCAGAGAGTGTTTTCCACCACAGGGATCACTGCATGGCTCAGGAATGCTGGTGGCACCGTGGTGGTGGGGCTGGCACTCAGCATGATCTGCTCACCTCTGCTTAGGGAGTTTATTGAACTGAGAGGAAGCACAAGGGAGGTCACACACACATTTTGAGAGCTGGCAGACAGTTTCTGCCACTACAAGGACCAGGAGATGTGGCTCTGCCTGACAGTCCTCAAAAGCTGGGGGCATATCTGAGCTGGTAGAGCCCAATGTGACCAGGGAAGGATGAGGCAGGATGTTCTCAGACAGGACTGGGCACTGGGGATGCAGCTGGGACAGCCACAGTGGCTCTCACTGCTTCCCATGTTACTACAGTAACAGTCATGTCCACACTGATGAGGTGGGGTTTTCAACCTTGTCATGGTTTGACACTGGCCAAACATCAGGTATCCTTGAAAGTTGTTTGCTTACCTTTTTCTGTTACAGTTGGGCAGAGGAGAGGGGGGGAAAAGTAATGAAGGGCTCTAGAATTAAGGACTGAGAGAAAACACTCTTAAGGTAAAACAGGTTCAAATTTAAAGGTATAAAGTAAATTTATTATTAACAGAGCCAGAGGAGGATAATGAGAAGTAAAATATGCCTTTAAAACACCTCTTTTCCCCACCAGCCCCTTCCTGTTTCCCACAGACAGTGCAGGGAGACAGGACAGGGGAGTTTTGGTCAGTTTGTCACTCAAGATCCTCTGTTCTCTCAGGGAGAGGAGTCCTTATTGCTATGCCATGGGGTCCCTCCTACAGGCAAACAGTCTTCCCAGAACTGTTGTGGTGTGGGTCCTCAATCCACAAGGTGCAGTCTTTTAATGCTAGGCTGCTCTAGAAGCAGGGCCCCTCTCTCTATTTGTGTTTCCCACTAGATGACACTTCTCTCATGGGCTGCAGGTGGATCTCTGCATCCCCCATGGACTCCATGCCTTACAGGGGCACAGTTTATTTTACCATGGTCCTCACCATGGCTTGCAGAGGAATCTCAGCTCTGACACTTGCAGCACCTCCTCCCCTCTTTCCTTTCCACTGAGCTTGGTGCTGCCATGCTGTTTCCCTCACATGAAATTTCCTCTTTTTCTCTGGCCAGAAGAAAACCCGCTGCTTGTAGGTACCATTGCCAACAAGTTCCAGTGATTCAAAGATTTCTGCAAGATCCCACAGCTGATTTTGTCACCAACCTCTCTAATTGACCCCATCATTGTCCATCTTCAGAGCCATCAGAGACTGGCTCTGTTGGACATGGTGGAAGCTTCCAGCAGCTTCTCACAGAAGCCACTTCTGTGGCCTTCCCCTGCTACCAAAAACCAGGCTGTGCCAAATCAACACAAAGCTGTTATTTCATTTACCCAACCAGCACTGTTTGGCATGACATGTTTGGTTGCTTTTGGCAGTATTTAGCAGAGCAAGGGGAGCTGCACAGGCTGATGGGGCACCCCCAGGCACATTTTCTGTTCCTCACTTAGCAGAGGGGTTTCCATGGGGGTGAGGATTTGGGGTTCCACTGCATTGTGGGGAGATGCTTGCAGCCTTTATGGGAAGGCAGGCTGTCATAATATAGCAAATGTAAAAGCCAGCTCCAGGTCCAGCATGGCTCTGTCCCTCATCTCATATCTGCCAGTGTCAAGGACATTCCCACGAGGCAAAGACTGACCACAAACTCCCCAAAAACCTCTTTAATCCCTCCCAACACCCCAGGTTGCTTTGCTTAGACCTGACCCAGAGGTCCAGCAAACTAACTGAGCTTGGGTCCCCCTGCAGCGAAAGCCATAGGAATATCAGAGCCAGTCAAAGTGCCCTACTCCAAGTTCCTGATGTACCCTGAGGACCTGTTTGTCGTGGGCCTGCCGGAGGGAATCCTGCTGCGCCGCCCCAACTGCTTCGGGATTGCCAAGCTGAAGAAGATCCTGCAAGCCAGCAACAACATCCAGTTTGTCATTAAAAGGTGAGGAGGAGGGGTGGCTGTGCCTTGGGGGTGTGTGTGTGCTCAGAGCTCCTGCTGCAGTGCAGTGTCCTGGGGAGCACCCATCACTGGTCACCTCCAGTAAATTTGCTTGGTTAGAAGTAGATAAGGGTTGCTGTTGTGTTGGAGCTGTCCATGGAGGTAGTGATGGTGGTGTCATCTGTCCCTTCATGGCTTTTGGGTTTTTAACCTGTTTTTGCAAAGGTTTGGCCACCTCAGCAGGATGGGTGAAGAGACCTTGAAACTTCAGGGTGCCCTGATGTGGAGCAAGGACAGGAGCTGGGAGCCCTGAAGGGTTTTCCTACAGAAAGTGGCTCCAGCTGTGCATATGTGCACATGGGATGCTGCAGACATGAAGAAAGATGCTGACCCTGTGCTGGGGGTCAGGCTGAGGGTGTCATAAGAACTGTGGGAGGGCTGTGAAAGCCACAACCAATGTAATGCAATAGCATTGCCCTGTAAGAGGGAACAGATCCAGCAGAGATGGATTTTAAGATGTCTTATGTATTTTGGGGGCAGTTTCTCACCCAAATGCTGGCACAACCAATGCTGCAGGTGACTGAAACAGAAAATAAATATTGGGAACATCGTAATTTTGTGGTGTCACAACAGCAGCTCTCGAGTCAGCTCAACCATATTTTGGGGTTTCCTCCTGCCCTGATCTCAGATCCACTCCTTTGTGACACAGCTTCAGTGCACCCTGTTAACAAGACCTCACTATGCAGCTTCAGTATTAGGTATCCAAATGGCAATTTTTGGGGTCAATTTTATGTTAAAGGAAGCCATGCACAGCTTCTCCCATCCCTAAGAAACGTTCAGAACCATATCCACCAGAAGTCTGTAGCTGCTGACTTAAGCTGCTCAGTCATCACCTGCTTAATCTCATCCCAAGGAGTGACACATCAGCTCATTAAAGAGCCTGTCAGCATGAAAACTACATCCAGAGTTCTCCTGCTGTGTTGCAGGAGCTTTTAAATGGCATTAGCCAGACAGAGTGAATGGTTTGTGGCTGTAGGAGTGGTGTCCTGAGGTTGCTGGGGCAGGGAGGTCACTCACCTGCCCTCTGCCTGTCCCTTTTTCCAGACCGGAGCTGCTGGCGGAGGGTGTCAAGGAGTCGGTGTCAGACAGCCCAGCAGCCAAAGGTAGGCTGTCCTGGCTTGAGGGACAGGTGTCTGCCAATAAAGGCAGGAGCTTCTCTTTGAAATGGAGAATGTAAACCCCCCTCCTCCAAATTATTATAGTTTTGAAATTAAGGGGCTCTTAGGCAAAGATATGGGAATTAGGAATAACAATTCTTTGCTGGGAAAATAAAAAATAGAAATACAGTATTATAAAGAACAATCCCAAACCCTGCCAGAGTCAGAATCCAAACTGACACCTGTCAGTCAGTCAGGGTGTTGGCACAGTCCCATTCAATGGTGGCTGCATCCTCCTGCAGTGGCAGATGTGGTTCAGCTGGAGCAGTGCTCCTGGAGAAGGGTTCAATTTCCCTCTGAAGGCCCAGGGATGATGTGCAAAGGTCTGGTTTTCCTCTTCCAGTGAAAGAGGCTGCTTTGGTGTTCAAAATCTGTTCTTATCTGGGTAGGAAAGACTTGGCTCCTCCCCCTGGCTGGAGCATCTCCCAGTGGGATGATGGAATTTTATCAGTCATGCACTGGGACTCAATGGGCCATTAGCAGATGATATCTCCTGGAGGGAGGATTGGCTGTGGAAAAGATAAAGATGATTGCCCCAGCTGGTTTAAAGATGGCCCATTAGCAGATCATATGTGCCAGGAGATAAGGATCACTGCCCCACCCAGCCCCAACAGTTGGGGACAGAATCCACATTTCTGGCCACATCAACCCAACACATAGGCTCAGACCCCAGCTGGGCTGTAAGGTCTAGGTAGGAGAGGAGTGAGAGTGGTTTCCTACAGCCTTCCCACCTTGTTTTCTGGCTGGAACCCCCTCCCATGCACCCCCTTGGCAGCACTGTGGATCCTAATTGCTCTTCTCTCCCCTGTCTCAGCCGCCGACGAGAGGGACTCGAGCGAGGCGCTGCTGGAGGACGCTGTGAAGAGACAGGGCTTTCAAGGTGGGGGGCTGGAGCCAGGGCTGGGGCTGAGCAGAGCCCCTGGCCCGCTCTGCAGGCTGCAGGGGACACACCTGGGAAGGGAGTGCTGCAGTGGTGGGGCTCGGTGGGTTGGCAGAGGAGCAAGACAAGGCTGGGGATAAGGAGAGAAGGAGGTGGGATGAGAGGATGCAAAGCACAGGCAACGAGAAGGAAAGATGCACAGGCAGTCCCAGAGGTCCAAGAAGAGGTTTGAAGCACTCTTCATGGTGCCCTAATTAACCAGCTTGGCTTATCTCCCTGTCTGACCTTGTGGGATGCATAACTAAGTTACCAAGCCTAGGGGTTTGCCTTTTCTGGGGCTTTTTCCACCTGTGTGATGTTTGTATAAATGCCACTCTTCAGCCCCAGCATGGTGGCTCCCTTGGGGGACAGTGATGGTGAGAAGCCTGTGTGCTGGACAGGCAAGTGCTGCCCTGCTCTTCTTGGGCCCTGGGGGCCTGTGCACGTTTGCACAAGGATGAGGAGCTTTTTCAAAGCCTTTGGCTTCTCTGAGAGGCTTTGGAGTGTGTTATATTTTAATGCCAGTAATTATCACAACTGAATCTTCAATTTCACGTGGCTTTTATTCTTAGCAAACAGGCAAGGGAAAAATAACCCAACATATTTCTGTTTAGATTATTTTTAAGGACTTTGAATGACCCACTCCACAGATTAGCTAATTGCTAGATAAGGGCTTTCCTATAATTAGAAAATGGCATTACTTAAAAGTCACAGAGTGCCTTTTAATATACCAGCAGAAATCTATAATTGTTTCTTTATTTTACAGAAAATTATGATGCCAGGCTTTCCAGAATAGACATTGCTAATACACTGCGGGAACAAGTCCAGGACCTGTTCAATAAGAAATATGGTGAGAAACCAGGCTTGGTTTATTCCCCCCTTACTCTCTCCTAATTGGTTTTCTTTTCTCTTTATTTCTCCCCTCTGCTCCTGGTTCCTTCTTGCCAGATATTTTATCTCATCTCCCCCTTGAGCTTAGGAGGGCCAGGAGGGAATGGCAGATCTGGGATTTGGTGCTGTTTGCTGCAGGAGCTGTGGGAACACAGGAGTGGTGGGAGGCTGGGAAGGGAATAGGAACAGGCTGTAGAGAGTGCTGGGGGACAGGAAGATGCTGCTGCTCCTGTTCCTAGAGCAGGGAGATGCTATTATCCTCATGTTGTTAAGGAATGTTATAAACACCCAGTTTAGTGTTCACACTGAAGCACTGCAAACCATGCACTGTTCATTCACTTGTCCTTCCCCTCTCCCTCTCCTTGTGCTGGGTTGGAGAGGAGACTTGGAGACACAAAGGGTGAAAATCACATATTGAGATATGAGTTTACTGGAAACAGCAATGGAATAAGAAAACAAACAGTAACAGCAACAACATCAATGGCAGAGGGAACCAGCCCTACCTGGCCACTCCCTCTGCCACACTCACCAGAAGGGACCCCTTCCCTCATTCCTGGAAAATGATGTGAGGTGATACAGAATAAGCTCTAGCTCCTAGCCTTGCCCTCTCCTGGCTACTGCAGAAATTAACTCTGTCCTGGCCAGAACCCCTTAGCCTGGAGAAAAGGAGGTTCAGGGGAAGCCTCATCACTCTTTACAACTCCCTGCCAGGAGGATGCAGCCAGGTGGGAGTTGGTCTCTTCTCCCAGGATACCACTGACAGAATGAGAGGACACAGCCTTAAGCTTCACCAAGGGAAGTTTAGGCTGGACATTAGGAAAAAATTTTCCACAGAAAGAGTGATGGGACATTGGAATGATCTGCCCAGGGAGGTGGTGAAGTCACCATCCCTGCATGTGTTTAAAAAAAGACTGGATGTGGCACTGAGTGCCATGGTCTAGTTGATAAGGTGGTGTTAGGTCATAGGTTGGACTTTATGATCTCAAAGATCTTTTGCAATCTAGTTAATTCTCTGGTTCTGTGATGGGGAGTGTGATACACCCACTCAATCCTCTGCTGTCTGGCACAGGTGTCAATGAGACTATTTTTGAAACAAGTCCCACTGCCCAGCTCAATTCTTTCAGTGTGCCCTGTTACCACAGGACCTGCTTTTCAAGGCACAGGATGGTGTTCCAGGCAGTGGCATGTCATTTCATCAGGGTCCTGTAGTTGTCCAGGGGGGAACTTCCAAACCACTGGAGCCAAGAATTTCCCCCAAACTTAGTCCATTTTCTACCACATTCCATGCCACTCATGGCTATCCATCCTTGGGGCAGATCTCTGAATAACTTTCCTAGAAATCTCTTTCTTGACTCTAAATATGGTGTGAACCACACTGAGGAGACCTGGCAGAGACATCAACAAGTGCATGGTTTTCTTAACATGCAATTATAACAGGCCTGATGGAGAAAAAGGAGGGGGAAGGTTGGGGAGAATCATGCCCTGTTTCCCCCCACAGGCTGGGTACAATTATTGATGATTTCCCAGAGGTAGCACCCAAGGTCAGGGCAGGGGGACAACACTGAGCACCTATCCCAAACGAGCCTCATGGCCCCTGATGTTACAAACTGCCATCCCTCAGTGCAGCAGTAAAGCAATCCTGAGCCCTCTCCCTGCTCTGAACAGGAGCCCCATGAGGAGCTCATGGTTGCTAAATGGGAGCATATACAGGATTGGCCACCACAGCCATGTGAACAAACCAAGCAATGCTGTGACCATTGGTTCTGTACCTAATCACCTCTGAGTCCCAGCCATACCCCCTCCAGGCTACTGCAAAAATTAACCCTGGCCACAACCAGGACACACCATTTCCTAGGCAGGAGTAAGTCTTGTCCAGGTACTTGCAAGGAAATATGCAGCCTCAATCCCACAGCCAGACCTAAGGGAGGGAACATACCTGTGGAGTTATCTCCAAATAACATCCCAAAGCAAAGAGTAGCAGCTCTCCATCCCTCCCACTGCAGTGCATGGGCATCATCCTGCAGGATGGTTCCTCTCCTCAGCCCCATGAGCTCTGCACACATGTGCCTGTATTTGGACCCCTGCACTGAAAATGCTGGTCCCTGATCTAATGCTGACCTGGTGCCTTGAGCAGCCTCCCCACACTGTGCTGTGCCTTGGTAGGGCTGGGGATACAGGCAGAGCTGCAGCAGAAGTGGCATCCCCTGCACACTCACTACTTCATTACCCCCACTTCTTTCCTAGGTGAGGCCTTGGGGATTAAATACCCTGTGCAGGTGCCATACAAGCGCATTAAGAGCAACCCAGGCTCGGTGATCATCGAGGGATTGCCTCCAGGGATCCCCTTCAGGAAACCCTGCACCTTTGGCTCCCAAAACCTGGAGAGGATTCTGGCAGTCGCTGATAAGATCAAGTTCACGGTGACTCGGTATGTGGTGAGAGCTGTCAGCCATCCTGTGGAGCCAGGGGGGGACACAGGGACCCCACCTCAGGCTGCCCTGCAGCCCCATTGGGGCAGATCTGTAAATGCCTCCAGTACCCCAGGACAGCAATTAAGGTGGAGCTAATGGCTGATCAGAAAGGAACCACTCCTGCTTGCTTCCCATCCACTGCCTGAGCAGAGGTAGGAGAAAAAGGTGCTTGGTGTGATTGATTTCCAGGCAGAGAAATCTCAGCCCCTTTTTTAGGAGGCTTGAGACAGATTGTTGCTGATGCAGGGCAGTGCTCAGAGCCCTGCTGTGCTTTAGCACCCCCTGTTCTTGGGGTCCTCTGCCTTTCACTGGCATGAGGCACATCATGCTGCCATGAGCAGGGACCTCACCCCACAGAGCTCCTGTTGGTCCCATGAGTTGTGAGAAGGACAGGCTGATCCCCAGCCTTCCATGGGCAATGGGAGGGTGTTCAGCCCAGGTGTGCTTGCTTCCTGGTACCATTTCACTTTAAATCTCCTTTTTTCCTTATTTTTCACAGGCCTTTTCAAGGACTCATCCCCAAACCTGGTAAGAGATTTTACCTTTTTACCTAAGCAATGCATTGGCTAGGTGTTTAGTGGTGGTCAGGGAGTTGTAAACTGTGGATGGCAAACAATAATTTTATCAGATGGAGGAAGGTTGTTCTGATTTCACTTTCCTGGGCCTCCCATTTTGGTTTTGTTGCTGTTTGGTGCATGTGTTGCCTGGCACAGCTGGCCTCAGCATCACCCATCAGTACTGCTGCTGATGGCTGCCTCATGTTGCCTTGAAATGATGGCATTTTTCAAGAGCTAATCTAGGGCAGGGATCTGTTTTCTGTGTTTAAGAAAGCACCCACTTTCCTAAGTGTTTTCTTAAAATAAATCTGTGTTGTAATGAGCTGGTGGGTTGGGTGAGAGAAGGTCAGGGTAAGGGGTGATTCCCCACTAGGATCCAGGTTGGGCTGCAGCAGCATGGCAGGGTCCACTCCAGCTCATGAACATTCCACAGGTAAATTTAGCAGGGAAGACATAGCAGAGGAGAGGACAGGGTGTCCAGGGTGTGCTCCATACACTGCTCAGAGCTGTGTCCTTCCCTGGGAGTCCCTGCTGTAGCTGGCTCACATTTCTTGGCTGCTCAGAAAAGAGAGCTCCTGTCAGAAACCTGGGTAAAAACCTGCCTGTGTTTTAAAAGTCTGTAATTACAACTGTTGGAAGAGCACAGATGGGTGCAAAGAACCTTGTCATCTTTATTCATGGCTTCCCATTTGCTTGGCCAGCCTCCATGGCAATGGCACAATTTAGGAAAGACAAATATGACAGACAGGAAAACATTTATATGCCCTTATTGGGAATAGCAGAAAGTGTTAGAGCTCTAACAAAAGGTGAGCTGTGAGTAAAATTCAGGCATGGTCCATGTGTTCACTCTTAGGAAAATTCAGGCATGGTCCATGTGTTCACTCCTAGGAAAATTCAGGCATGGTCCATGTGTTCACTTCTGCATCCCTGTGTAGGGCAGGGGGAGTTGCCTCAGTGGAATTTGGCCTTAGACTTGTCTCTTTTGGTCCTAAGCAGCAGCTGGACCTAAAATGAGCCCTCATTGAAGCACAAGTTTTGCAGAACTCTACTTTTCCACAGAATTACATGGCTATGTATATGTTCCTCCAGCCACATCTTATCTTTCCATTCCCCTGCTCTGAACAGTATAATTACATTAAGAGATGTTGATCTAACACAAATCACACCATTAACAAAGGCAAATACTCCAGGCTGCTACCTGGCTGGGAGAGACAGCCTGGGAAAAAGAGATGTAGAGGAAATTGATTTTCTTCTCAATGCCCAACATTTTGTCCCTCCTTCTCCAGCTGAATGCTCCCCTCACACACCAGCCTTCTAGCACAAACCCAAAGATGTATTTTATATGTCTGTGAGCTCAGCAGGTCACAGCATCCCTGCTAGGCTGGGTCCTTCACTCCCTCTCCTCCCACTGAGGTTTTAAATAAGAGCAGATCCAGGTGAGGGGTTTTTCTTACTTGACATCTCTATTTGTTATTGACAATTTCCCATATTTGCCAAATTTTCAGAGACAGTTTCAGGACTCATATTTTCTAATAGTCAGATTACCACTGGAGTGTCTCTTCCAGAAAAGAGCTGATTGTTTTTTGCCCCTCCTTAATCCCCATTGGCAGCAATTAACCCCTTGTTTGCTTTTCTACCCCACTACACCAAAGTGGTTGGTGGCAATACAGTGATGCAGTCACTGCCTTGACTTTGATTGCTTTTCATCTGCTTGAACAGAATGAATGATCTCCAGCTAGCTATAGGTCACTAAAAATTTAAATTAAAGAGTCTTCTTTTTACCTCAGTATTGTGTAGTGAAGCCCTGTCATGTGAAGTGAAGAGCAGCATGTTTGGCAGAAAAATGAAAATCACTTTTATTTCATAGAGGAGGGTTAAAATGAAAGCAGTAGTTACTCTTAAGTATGGCATTGTAGAGGTCTCTAAAAGCTGGAAAGCTCAGGAGGTAACATCATAAATGTAAGGGAAGCTAATGGGTTTTGTGAATCATTTTGGGTAAAAAATTACATGAGGAGTACAAGTGTTTAGAAAAAAGGGAAATTTAATGTAATTCTGAAAAAAAATCACTTTGGATTTATTTTAGTTGCCTTTAGGTTAAACCTGTAACCTTTTAGGTTAAACCTTTATGGGGTTTAATTTGCTTTAAAGTTGTGCACTTCCTGCATTGCAAAGAGCATTCCCAGTAACTGCAGGCCCACAGATCTCTTTCTTTTGGGGACACCTATTTTTTAAGTGTAACAGAAAACAGGTAAAAGGATTTCAATATAATCTGAGTGCCTCATGTGCTTTTTTTCTCAAGGTAATCTGTAATTAGTATGTTGAGATGGTATTTTCCTCCAATGGGAGGTGGGGGAGTTGCTGCTGCAGAAGCAGCTGAGGGCTGTGTGCCTGCAGGGATGCTGTTTGCTGAAGGAGGTGGATTTTGCAGGGAATGAGGCTCATTTTTGGAAAAAAACCCTTCAGCACTGCAGGTTTGCATCCTCTCAAAGATGGGATAATGGCCCTGAGGCCACCAGTGCATGGCTTTAACCCAGGAGCACAACCCTCCTGGCATCCAGATGTTTTCCCTTTGATTTCCAGTGTCTCTTCTCCATGCTGCTGGTCTGCTCTGCAGAAGAGACCTTCAAAACCCCATTCAAAACCCCTTTTTGATGGCAGCCTGGTCTTTCAGCACTGAACAAGAGTCAGTGAGCAGGGGTGAAGCTCTAGTGCTATAAACACTGCACTTTCCCTTTTGTGTTTTCTTTCCTGAGGCACAGATACAAAACTGGCTTCATATGAGCCTTTGAAAAATACTACCAAGCACAAGTAATCTGGCACACACTCACATGCACACACAAAAAATCTTTCTGTATGTTAATTTTTATGTGCTTTGATTGAAAATGTAGACCAGCTCCATCTGTCCTATTCCCCAGGCTCCCTACCACCATGATAGATTATTTTCCATATTCCAATTAATAAAGTAGGGCACGCAGTGTTATTTAATTAAAAACCCCACACATCCAGGCATCCTTTATATATATATATTTTTATTATTTTTTTTTTTAATCACAAGAGCACAATCCTCCTCAAGACTTTGATGAGATGTGCCTCGCATTGGAAACTCCTAGCAGGAAAAATAGAAAAGAGGAAAGTTGTGATGAGGGCTGAGCAGTCTTGCTCCATCACCATGCAAATTGCTTTTCAAGGTCCATATCCATCTCCCTTCACCCCCCAACCCTTTTTAACCCACCAGCCAGGCCTGGGGTGATTATTTTTGAGTGTTCAACTTGTCACTGTTTCTAGTCTAAAGTGAAAATTCAGGCAGGTTGAATATATGTGTGTGTGTGCATAAAAATATATATTTTTATATGTGGATAATTATGAGGGTTAAAATTCAAGCAGGTGTGAATAGCTGTGGAGCTTCAGAGCCTGTTTATAAGCATGTTTGTGATTCCAATCACCTTTTCTTTCCCTAGCTTTGGTCTCCTGTTCCCATTTGCCTCTGTGTGTGGCATCCTCGCTGTCGAGAGGGCGGCACCATCACCCAGCTCATCCAAACCCCTGTGTTCACTTTGCTCTTTCCTTCCTCCTGCTCTCCACCACCCTCATATCCTGCTGTGACCTTCAGAGACCCCAAGCCCCATTTTTCAGGGTGTTTATCAAACTGAGATGGGTGCCATTCCATCCTGGCTGTAGTGCAGCACGTTGGGATGCACTCCATACCTTGCAGGACAGCTGCCCTGAACCTGGGGATGCTTCCTATGGTTAAGGCTGAATGTCATGTTTGAGTTTACCAGGACGAGAAATTTGAATTACCTTTCTCAAAGTAATTTCATAACAGCACCTTGAAATACCCTTTGAGTTGCTGCCAGCCAAAGGAAATGCCATGCTTCCATTTCTAAACCAGTTCTGAGCCATACTGGAAAGATCCTGCCATATGTTGCTCTCCCTTGCTGCCTGCAGTCTGCCTGTGCTCCTGCCTGCATTCCTCCTTGATGGAAGCCCTGCCAGGACCTTGCTCCCTCTTGGCCTGGGCTCCAGCTTGGCTTTCCCAGCACCAGCATGACCCATCTGTATCTCTCCCCCTTTGCAGCAGTATTCAGTGTGCTGGGTGCTGCCCACAGGGTGTCACCAGTGATTTAGGGATGAAGCTGCAGAGATCATCTCTTATTTTGGGGAGGGATCCTGCAGCATGGCAGTGAGCAGCACTGATGCAACTACTTATGGCAGAGTTTGCCTTCCTGTAGCCCAGGGGTGAAGAGCCCCAGCTCATGTGGGTGTGCACCCAAATCTCAGTGCCCTGAGCAGAACCATGTGTTTTTTCTGTTCCTTTGTGCTGCTGAACTGAAGGCTCTCCTCCCCCATGCAGGGTATCAGCAGAGCTCTGTGCTGCAGTGGCTGCTTTCCTGAGCCTGCTTGAGATGGGGAACACGTATTCTGAGCTAGGTATTTGCAGCTGCTTCAGATTGCTTATGCCTCTGCCTAGGGAATTTGGACACATGCTCCTGCTGTCTCCCCCAGTCCCCTTCAGTTTGCTGGTGTCAGCTCACTGCAGTTTGGCATCAAGAGCCTCCCCTCTGAGCCCCTTCCTTACCCTGGTGCTGCAGCCCTGACCTCCTCACCAGCTCTCCCTGTGGCTGTGACTTCAGCAGGATGAGCCATTCATTCCTCCTTTGCCCATCATGCAAATCCTGGCCATAGTCCCATCCCTGCTGGTTTTCCACAGGAAAATTAATTTATTTTATATTTCTTTTTATGTTTCCTATTTTCTTTTAATTTCTTTTTATCTTCATTTTATATTAATTTCTATTATTTCTTTTAATTTCTTTTTATGTCACTCATAACTTTGGAGTCAATGGCAAGCACCAGCCTCTCCTTAGAGATTCCTTTTGCTCCCATTTCTCCTGTTGATGCAGAACTGACAAGATTTCCCTCTTTGCTTTTCGTCTGCTTTTAACCTGAGAATTTTTTTTTCCTCCTCTGGCACTGGAACAGCTGTGCAACACAGCTGCTGCTGCTCTGGCACATGCCATAAATGCTGCCATTTGGCCATCCATGCTTATGCACACGTGGACCTTGAACTGCTCAGGAGAGTGGCCCAGCCAAAGGGTTCTTGCAGGCTGAAGCACATTCCAGCAGAGCAGGTCCTGCTATGAGGTGGAGAGCCCAGCTCACCAGTAAATAACTTGCCCAGCAGTTATTAGCTACTGTGCCAAGGGACCAGAGGAGTTTTAATCCTGGGTTTTGCTTTTGTTTGTAACCAAGAAACCAAGCTGCAGCACTCATGGATCTCTTTTTCTTTCTCTTTTGTGTTTTTTGTCTTCCATTAACTGTGCTGTAGCCCCTAGACGGATTACATCTTTGGAAAAAGCCTATGCTGCTTTGAATGGTACGTAGCTCAGTTGATGCATCGTAGATGGTAGCAGACAAGAAATGCATTTGTCTTTCAATATGGGAATGAAAATGTCTAAACCCCCCAAATTTCAGGTACTGTTTTTCCCTGTTGCTCTGTTTCCCTGTGATATCCAGAACTGAATGATACAGTGTTTTATTGTTGTTATTAATCCTTTCTGCATTTCTAAGCACTGTTGCTGTGGTCCCTCAGCATCAATGGCATCACTCCAGCCAAACGAGCCTGCCTTGTTCTTCCCATCCTTCATCCATGTGTCCCAGCAATTAATTTATTACAAATCCACTTGCCATTCATAAGGAGCTTCCATGGATTTGGGTTGGGGTTTTTCTTGCTTTGCTGTAACACCCACTCTGGGTCAGGGTTGGTGTGTAGCCATGAAGGCTCTGGGGATGGAAGATGTGGACTGATGTGCAGGAGTAAGGAAGAGCTCACCTGCCTGTGCCTGTGGCAGGGCACAGCACAGCTGCAGCAGATCCAGCCTTAGTGCCAGCAGCTGGGATTGTGGCTCTGGGTCTAGGTGTTAATTGCTGCTCACAAGTTGATAGCTCTGGTTTGAAAACATGCATATGTGAAGCTAATTCAAACTGCATTTAGACCTGAGTTACTGCAGAATAGCCTCAGTAAAGTCAGCACATTTATTCCAGATTTACACAGGGGTATAACTGAATTGCAGCCATGGAAGCTGGAAGGGGAAAGAATCCTCTTAGGATTCAGGCTGCTGTAAGGAGCCTGCCTTCATCCTGCTGGCTGATTATCTCTTTGATGATCTGGCATTGTGTGCAGAAGGGATCTGAGCCATGTTCTCAGGGGGATGTGTTGGGCAGTGACAGTTTTCCTGATGAAATGGGCTTCACAACAAGTGTTTGGGTAACAGGAGGTTGTTACTCCATGAGCAGTGGCTGAGTGGAGGACAGGCATCCCCTTGAGCAGCATTTGAGGGTACAGGTGGTGCCATGGGAAGGAAGAAGGCTCCATTGGGTGGGTATCCTGCCCAGCTATGCTGTGGCTTCACCCCTGAGATAAGGTTCTGCACATGACATCATGAACACAGACAGAACTATTATTTATCCATGGGATATCTTGGATTTGGTTTTGTGTGGATTTTTTGAGTCACTAGAAGAATAAGCAGTAGTTTGGATTCTATTGCCCAACAGCAGACACCTAAACCTCAGTTTTAATAATTACTAAAAGTAGCTTGGTGTCTCTCAAAAAAATGTTAAGCTCTGACAAGTCCTATAGAAAAAAAGTGGTGCTTTAAAAATGTAACCACTTGTATGTCAATGACTGTGGGGTGCAGAGGTGCTGACTCAGGCAAGCAGAATGGGGGGAAAAAAAGTTAATCAACCAGCTACTATTTTAATTTAAAAAAAAAAAGCTAACACAGACCTGAAGCCAGCAGCATGGATAAACTTGATTTATTGGAAGGATTCAGCACATTTCAGGAGGACTAGTGGCTTCCTTGATTTACTCCTCAACTTGATTAACTCCCAAACCCAAATGGGTAAAGTCAAAGGGAGATGGAAATCCCTGTTGCCAGGGCACAGAGGGGTAAGTCCCTGGGAAGCAGTGCCACTGGCCAGAGGCTCCTCTTTGGCTTCACTGTTATGCATGCTCAGTTCCAGGATTTTCATGACATTGGTTTATGTCCTGGGATAGGAATTTGGGAGTAGTGCCCACCTCAAGGTGGAAAAAACAAGATCCCTTGGGATCCCCTTGTTTCTTGCACTTGGGGCATGAGTGGAAAGGAAAGACTTGCTGCATTTTTCAGTCCCAGAGAATTAAATGAGTGAGAACACTGAATTTGGTGTGTCTTTGTCTGCTACCATCTACACATCCATACAGGTACAGATATAGAGCCCACAAACTGAGCATTGATGACAAGGAAGTCACAGAGGGAGCCCACAGGGCTGTGCCCTCTGCTCTGCCATGGCCTCCAGAGTGGCACCACTTAGAAATCTTCATCTACTGTATTTATGTTTTGCTCCATGCCATTCAAGCTGCTTTGTTGCCATTTCTGGATTTGAAGCACAACTTGCCCCTGAGCTCTCTGCAGAAAGTTCTTGGGTTGGTTTTTTGGTGTTTTTTTTGGGGTTTGTTTGATTTTTGTTTTTTTTTTTTTGTGTATGTGTGTGTAATATCCAGATAAAGCAGTTGTTTTCCAGGTGTAGAAGAGACTTTTTTGAGGCTGGTGCAGAGGTTTGAGGTTGCCAGTTTCTCTCCAGCACCCACAGCAGCAGAGTGGCTGAGATGTGGGATGGGGGTTTTGTTGCCTGGAGTGCTGAGCACTGAGATCAGTCTCATGCAGGGAGCAGAGACTTGCAGTGGATTTTCACCTTGCATTTAAAACAAAACTTCAAGCCATGTGCTTGCTTGAAACCAAAACAAAAATCATATGATGGCTCAAAATAGTAAAAAATCATAATCATGTGATTGCTCAAAATGGAACTGAATAGCTGCAGACTGGGGCAGAGGGTGCCTTGATCCCTCATGCCAAGGTTTGCAGGGATTTCCTTGATGCTGGTGGGTAAAAACCCACCATGAACAGCTGTCTGCTCTTGTGACCTGAAGCACTGCATCTGGCTGAGGCCTCCAACACAAGAAAGACCTGAACCTGTTGGAATGAGTTCAAATAAGGCTACAAAATTACCCAAGAGCTGGAGCACTCCTGCTCTGGGGACAGGCTGGGACAGCTGAAGGTGTTCACCTGGAGAAGGGCAGGCTCTGGGGAGACCTTAGAGCCCCTTCCAGTGCCTAAAGAGGCTCCAAGAGACCTGGAGAGGGATTGGGGACAAGGGCCTGGAGTGAAAGGACAAAGGGGAATGGCTTCACACTCCAGAGGGCAGGCTTAGATGGGATACTGGGATGAATTTCTTCTGTGTGAGGGTGGTGAGACCCTGGCACAGAGTGCCTGGAGAAGCTGTGGCTGCCCCTGGATCCCTGGAAGTGTTCAAGGCCAGGTTTGACAAGGCTTGGAGCAACCTGGGATAGTGGAAGGTGTCCCTGGCCATGGCAGGGGGTTGGAACTGGATGCTATTAGAAGGTCCTTTTTAACCCAAACCATTCAGTGGTCCCATTATTTTTTCCCAGTGGCTTGCCAGCCTGGCTGGCAGTGCCTGCCTTGGGTGCAGTGAGGATCTTTGGGAGGAGAGAAGGTGGGGAGTCCACCCCACTGAGCTGGTCCTGCACTGTGCATCCCAGCTGGCTGGGGGCTGGAGGGGTCACTGCAGCCAGAGGCAGAGAAGGTGTGTGCACTTGGTACTTTATACCTGTGGGGGAAAAATGGCATTGAAAGGGACAGGTTAGGATTAGGGTCATTTGACCCTAGGTCAAAGGTTAGGGTCATGATCCCAGTCATTTGCCTTGGAGCCTCCTGAGGATGCTAAACAGCTGAGTGTAAAAATCTACTGACTTAGGCACATCATTTGAAATGAGAGAATGAAAGAGAAACTGTCTAGCACAATGAGGATAATTTAAAAATCTAGTAAAGCCAAGCTGATTATATGGCATATTATAAAACAATACTTCACGTAGGAGCTTAGCCAAAAAAGTGCTCTCTCATTCCTTCATGTCACTTGTGGGAGCATTCATGGCACTGAGGGCTTGAATCTTCATTGCTTTACATTTTTCCTAGTCATTTCCAGCCCCACAAAGTAGATATAAAATGCTTTTAGCTGTGGCAGCACATGGCAAATGGAGATCTGGCAGCATTTTAGAGCTGCTTGCACAGCTCTAAGAGGTGTTGCAGGGTGCAAGCACAGAGCAGCACCTCTGAGGTGTCCCCAGGCCATGCTGGGGCAGAGGGACATGGACACTGTCCTGCAATATGCCAGTGAGATTGGTTTTCCAGGGGCTCAGGAGGAAACAAGTTAAGTTCACCCCTGTTCTTTCTTGCCTTTGCAGATGAGGATGATGCCAACAGGCTTGGAGAGAAGGTGATCCTCCGAGAGCAAGTGAAAGAGCTTTTCAATGAAAAATACGGTGAGTCTCTGCTTGTACACATCATAGAGTGAGGCTGGTTTTGCTGGGAGCAGCCAAGTTAAAATTATTTCCACAAAGGCCTCTATTGATAGCCCAAGCACATGGCAGCTGCTGCAGCACAGATATTGTGTTGCTCCATGTTACAGCCTGTCCCCAGGGATGTCCCTGTGTCCCACTCTTGGCAGGTCGTGGGACCATGACCTTCTTGTTGACAGCTCATTCTTGGAGAGGGGCAGGGGTATGGCAAAATGTAGCACAGTAGCAGGATTTGTTCAGTCTGATGTCAGCTTTTGATGGGACAAACTCTGGAAGGAAAGCCAGAAATGTGGCTGTGTGGCCACTGACAGTGTCTTGGTTTGGAGGACAGGTGTCTGCCAGTAAAGGCAGAAAACTCTTTTTGAAGTGGAGAATGTAAATCCCCTCCCTTCAAATAATTATAATTTTGCAATTAAGGGGCTCTTGGGCAAAGATACGGGAATTAGGAATAACAGTTCTTTACTAGGAAAAATCAAAATAGAAATACAGTATTACAAAGAACAGTCCCAAACCCTGCCAGAGTCAGAATCCAAGCTGACACCCGTCAGTCAGTCAGGGTGTTGGCACAGTCCCATTCAATGGTGGCTGCATCCTCCTGCAGGGGCAGATGTGGTTCAGCTGGAGCAGTGCTCCTGGAGAAGGTGCAGTTTCCTCCAAAGGTCCAGTGATAATGTGCAAAGGTCTGGTTTTCCTCTGGAATCCAGTGAAAGAGACTGCTTTGGTGTTCAAAATTTCAGTTTTTATCTAGGTAGGAAAGGCTTGGCTGCTCCCCTGGCTGGAGCATCTCCCAGTGGGATGATGGAATTTTATCAGTCATGCAGTGGTACTTAATGGCCCATTAGCAGATGATATCTCTCTGGAGGGAGGATGGGTTGTGGAAAAGATAAAGATGATTGCCCCACCTGGCTTTTAACCATGAGCAGATAATATGTGCCAGGAGATAAGGATCACTGCTCCACCCGGCTTCAAGAGATGGGGACAGAATTCACATTTCTATTCACATCCTGTCGTGCAACTCAAAACAAAGAGCTTCAGGTTTTGGGGCAGCAGAGATGCAAGGTGGGACCAGGCTTTAGAGTCAGAAACAGCACAGGAGTGAGGGATGTTCTCTGCTCCCCAGTGAGCAGGAAATGAAGGGGTAACCAGAGAGATGAGCAGCAGGTTTAATTGTACAGAAGGAAGGGCTTTTAAAGCAGCAAGGAGTTAAATTGAGGTGTATCATTGCCATAGGATGTTATGGAGAACAAAGAGATAAATGGATTCAAGAAATGGGCAGGAGGGATGCCATGTGATGTGGATGAGGATGGCTTTGATCTCCACCCCTGTGACCCCCAGACCTGCTGATGTACAGAGGCAAGAGGAAATGGGCAAATCTCTTCCATTTTCCCTCTGTCCTGGGCTGTCTTGCATGCTGCTGCTGCTGGTCCAGCCGTGGTCTTGGGCAAGTGCAGCAGTGTTTGTGCTCTAAACTCACCTGAGGCTCTTGGCAGAATTCTGAATGGAGACTAACAGAGCAGACAAAAAATTGGGCAGGTACCTGTAAAATAGCTGGGTGGGATGTGACTGCAGCAAAGGTTGGGCACCATAGCAGCCATGGCACCCCAAAGTCCCCCAGGGCTCTTGGTCCTTCAGTTGGTTGGTTCTGGATCCCTGTAGGCTAAAGCTGTTGTGCTGTCCTCTGTTCTGCCATTACAGGAGAGGCTCTGGGCTTGAACAGGCCTGTCATGGTGCCCTACAAACTCATCAGGGACAGTCCTGAGTCTGTGGAGGTTACTGGGTTGCCAGATGATATCCCTTTCAGAAATCCCAACACCTATGACATTCATCGGCTGGAGAAGATCCTGAAGGCACGGGAGAGCATCCGAATAGTGATTATAAACCAGCTCCAGTAAGTTTGCCCAGCTTTGTGATGGGGGAAGTTTCTGTTTGTTAAGTGTTGTCCTTGCTTCTTCAGCCATAAGCAGAGCAGCTCACCATGAGGCCACCAGAGCCACCACATAGCTGTGCAGGACCTGCTCCATCCCTGGCATCCACTGTGCTGTGCCACAGGGAGGTACTTGGCCATGGGGGCACAGTGAAGGGCTAGCAGGGCTGATTTGTCCCCTCTTTCTTGTGCAATTCAGGATGATCATGGTGAGATATGACATGGGGGCTGGTAACTCAGAGACCCAGCTGAGTTCTTTCAGGTTCTTCTCTCCAGGATGCTCTGGGCATGCTCCAAGTCCCCTCTCCACACAAAGGGGTGTTGGAGGAGACAGCTCAGGGTCAGGTCTGGTCCCAGCACAGGCAGGCACACAGGGTGGAGCAGTGACTCATCCCTTGTCTCTTCCACAGGCCATTTGCTGAAATCTGCACCGAGGCCAAACAAACAGGTAAGGGAAGGGCTAGGACATAACTGTGGCTTTCCTGCCACTGTGGGAGAGAAAATGGATGGGAGTTGTGAGGTGGCATTTGAACCTCCCCCATCCCCAGGGCAGGAGAGGGAAAAGATCCTGCTTACAAAAAGTTAGGCTCAGCATCTGTTCCAGAGTAAACTATCCTCTTGGAGAATTCCACTTCTGTGAGCTGAGGGAAGACCGGGCTGTTTGTGCTCAAACTTCAAGCATGTTCTGGAGGATGTGGTTATCTCTCTCCCATGAGCAATTTATTCCCTGGTTAAAGCCCTTAATTTGAGCCGTTGTTTAGCAGTTGAATTTCTAAAGCAACAAGGTTTCTGTCATCACTGGGAATGTGCTTCTCTCTCTGTCCCATCATTCTGATAAATGTCAATTTTAATGAAATGTGTCAGAATTAGCAGTCTTAGAGATAACTACAATCCTGTCAGTCTTATGACAAGAGGTGGATGAATGGAGAAGGGAGATCTGGGAAGCAAGAGCATGGCTGCATGTGAGGAGAGCTGACAGCTCTGTGCCACGCCTGTGTCAGCAATGGCAGCACAGCAGATACTGCAGGGGATGCTCTGTGCAAGGCAAGACAAGTCCCCACATTCAGGGAGCACTCTCAGGGCTCAGACACCTCATGCCTTCCCTCTCTCCTTGCAGAGAAAGACATCAGTGTTCCCAAACGGAAGCGGAAGAGGATCTCCGAAGGGAACTCGGTATCTTCCTCTTCCTCTTCTTCCTCTTCCTCTTCTTCCAATATGGAGTCTACATCATCAACAAATCAGATCTCGCTTGTGGTAAAGCCTTCCAGATATTAGGGGGGTTACTGCCTACCTATCTTTCTGCTTCAGGATGCTGCTCTCTGTTCTCCTGGAGCTGTCACCACCTCCCTCTACCTGACAAACTCTATAAAGTATGATGTAGAATGGCACAGGCAGGTTTGGTGAAGGAGGGGGCACACCTGTGGGGGTCTTTTCCTGCAGGGTTTGTCTGGGGGAAGTGAGATGAGAGAAGTGTCCAGCACCCCTTGGGGCTCTCCTGCACTCCTGCACTGTCCCTGTCAGCTTTAGTGGGTGCTGAATACGAGACAGGCTCAAGCAAATCCCTCCACCCCAGTGCTGGTGACAGCACCTCGGGTCTGTGGTGCCTCTCAGCAGAACCTGATGGTTCCCCACAGTCCAAACTGTGCTGGGTGTACCTCTAGCTCAGTTCTGGGAGCAGTGCACAGCTCTAGAATGCCACAAAATGGGAAAAATAGAAGATAAAGTCAGGGAGATGCATACAACTGCACTCCTTCAGGGCCTGGCTTTAGTTGTGGATGGTACCAAATAAAACTGCCCAAAAAATGCACAAGAGAAATATAAACTTAAAAAGGTTTCTGTTGAGTTTGCTAGTGGTGTTTTGTTTTGGGGATGGTTTTTTCTCTTACATGGAAAGTGGGAGCAGCCAGTTGTTGGAACATGTCAGAGATTTGATGTATGCCTGGTTTTGTGTTGTGTCCTAACAGAGAATTTTGCCTTCTTTTTCTCTCCCTCTCTTTCAGCAATGGCCCATGAACATGTACATGTTAGACTATGGTGGTCTAAACGTCCAGATCCCAGGACCTATTAACTATTAGACCTCAATATCAAATAAGAACCTCAAATGAAAGAAAAAATAAATAAATGTAATTTATGTAAAAAGTGTATATTCCAATATGTATCGATGCCTTTTAGTTTTTCCAATGATTTTTACACTATATTCCTGCCATCAAGGCCTTTTTAAATAAAAATAAAAAGTGTTGCCTTGCTCTTAAAAGTAGTTATTTTATTACATATAGTATTGATAAATAACACTTATAGGTAAGAATGAGGGCAGAAGGACACCCCTTGGACAGCCTTTTTTGGACTTTGGCTGCTCAGTAAATCCTGAAGCAAAGAGATCTGAAATATTTTAATGCTTCATTTAATTTAGCTCAAAGGTGTAAAAATTTATGTACAGAGATGCCAGAGGAGTGGCACCCAGCTGCAGTGGTGACAGAGGAGGAAGCCAGCCCTCCCAAGCATCAGTCACCTTCATCCATGAGTTCTGTTGGCTCTGAAACTGAAGTGCATTTGGATTAAGGGGGAAGGAGGTTTCAGGCTCCCCAAAAGGTGAGATCCCCCCAAGCCCTCCCATGTTGAGTCTCCTGCCATCCTAGACATGGAAAGGAAGATTAGATTGCGTGCATTTAACTGGCATCTGAACCAGGAAAAATTTTTGGCCACTGAAGTCCTTCATGATTTATGGTTTTATGATTATTATTCTGTAATTTTATGGGAGGCTTTGATGCCTTTTGGGGGGAGGAAGGTGCCACAACAGAATCGTGCAATTGCTTAATTTGGAAAAGATTGCTAAGATTGAGTCCAGCCATTAACCCAGCACTGCCATGTTCACCACTAAACCACATGCCTGAAGACCATATCCACATGTTTCTTGAATGGTGGGAGGGTGATGGTGATGCTTGCACTTTCCTGGACAGTTTATTTCAATGCCTGACCTCCCTTTTGTTGAAGACATTTTCCCCTAATACCAAATCTAAACATCTTGAGGCCATTTCCTCTTATTCTATCACTTGTTACCTGTGAGAAGAGACCACTGCCTGCCTGGCTACAACATCCTTTCAGGTAGTTGTAAGAAAGAACATCCCCCCTGAGCCTCCTGTTCTGCAGGCTGATCACACTGATGCTACACAGGTTCCATAACACTGGACCAATGCAAGTGGCAATGCTGAGTGCATCCAGGGATGGCCCTAAACTCCTCCATGTACCCTGGACTATGTTGCCCCACATAATAAACAACAAAACAAAAAATTGATATAATTTGAAATTCCTGCCCTTACATTTCCATTCCATTCCTGGAGTTTGGCAGCAGAAGCAAATGGCTGTGACTACTGTTACTTTCCACTGCATGTGTTTAACTTGTGCTTTGTGCCTGCTGAGAGCCGTGCATGGCTGAGACATGGTGAGAACTAATGTCAGTGCAAGAAACCAAGAAGAAGAAACATCCTGGCTTGTGTGTAGGTAAATGCAGCCCAGCATGAGCCAGCAGTGAAGCAAGAGCCCTGGGACTTCTAGCTGTGGAGTCATTACAAACAGTGATACGTGGTGTCACTGTGAGCTGACCATTGCTGAGTGTCCCTCCAGCACTGCAGGATGGGTCACCACAGGCTTGTCACAGCAAACCTGCCCCAGCAGCAGTGGCTGTGGTCTGCTGGTGGGTAGATGGTGGCAGACAGAGGATCAAAGTCACTCCTGATGGTTTTTCTGAGTATAATCTGCTTTATTTGTTTTTCATGTTTTCGCTCTCCTTGAGTCTGTGTCCCTTCAGGCCATGAGAAGGCTTTGGACAGTGCATAGAAGTGTTATTTGACAGTGGGTAGAAGTGTTACTTGATGGTGAGTAGACATGTTTCAAGGCAGCTGCAGTTTCCTGGATCTGGACTTGAATTTGCTCTGGAGTTGGATGTAAATGATCACATGAGATAACAAAATCCTAAGTAAATGTAGGATATGGCACTGCAATGGGTTTGGTTCACCAATTTGAGATTTCTCGGCCAATGCACCAATTTATGTTACAGATTTAGCGCTGGCCAAATTGCCAATGCACCCACCTATCTCACCTGCTGTGAGATAGGATTAGAAGGAAAGGAAAATAGGCTTAAACTTTAAAGGGTACAAAGAAAAACTTTATTACTAGAAACTATAAGAAAAACTAATAAGAATCAGAATAAAACTTTCAGAATACTTCTCCCCCCACAACTTCTTTTCTTTCACACTGACAATACACAGAAACAAATCAGTCAGTTTACTATCTCTAAAAATAGTCTTTCACCAATTTACTTGGGAGAGGAGACCTCTTTAGTCTGTAGAGATTTTCTCCTCAAGAAACAGTTTTCTCATGGCCTCAATGTCACAGTGAATCAGCTGCCAGAGAGAATCTGATCACTGTATAAAAATCCCTTCTTCCACTAACAGTCTTCCTACAGTTGTTATTGAGGACCATGTCAATTTATGGGGCACACTTTAAGGATTATAACAGTTCAAACAAAAGCTCTCTTCATCTTTGAAAACAGAGTTCTTTCTTCTTCTCTTCCGTGGGGGGAAGCAGGAATCTTCATCTCTCTGTTCAAACTTACAGGATCACAACCATTTCAACATCTGCTTACTTTAGCACAAATGCCTCTGCTCATGTCAAAACTTATATTCTCATCCATCCTAAGTGCACTTCTATGAGTTATAGGGAAACAAGAGTTTTCTCCACAGCTTAAAAAAGAGAAATTTCAGTCTATGACTCTCCTCCATTCCTCATCTGGGACCTGACTCTTCCTTCTGTCTGACCTCGGTGTTTTCACGCTGTTTCTGTGCGCATCTTCATCTCAGTCCTTTCCTTTCACTCAGGAGAGAGAGCAAGCCTCATTCTGGGCAGTGAAGGAGTTAATATTTTGCCCAGGCCTGCAGATGCTCATGTGATCTTATCTGGGCCAGGGCCGGGAGCTGTTTTATGGTATCAGCTGTGCTGGGCTGGGAAGGATCTGAGCAGGGCCCGGCAGCAATGGCGGAGTGTTGCTTGGCTGCCTTCCACTGAGGGGAGCAAAGCGGCTCAGCCCCTTCCCGGCTGCATGGACACGGTGGGCAGCCCGGCCTGGCCCCCGCTGGGCTGGAGGGGAGCAGCAGGGCGGCCCCAGCCCTGAGCTGCTCTCCTGGGGTGTGAGAAGAGGCAGCACTTCCACCACACTGAGGGAGGGGAAGCAGCCGGGATCGCAGCGGCCCAAGGGCTTCCCCTTCCCGGCCTGGCCCCGGGCCCAGCCAGGGCAGCCACCTTCTGAGAGGCCCCAAAGAGCTTCCCCGCGTTTGTTTGCTTTAAAATGTGAGTTTTACAGAGGCCTGTCCATCTCTTTCAGTGGTTTAACCGGTTGTCAGTTCTCAGAAGCAATCACGGATTGGTTTTTGTCAGACATGGAGGAAGCCTGGCTGCTCCTCTCAGATAAAGGGGGTTGTCTTTAGTGCCAAACCAGCCCAGGCGCAAAAGTGGCAAAGTCTGTATCAATGACTCTAGTTAAGAAATACAGTTTAACATCTGAGCAGTTGGCATCAAAATCTGAATCTTGGATACTCAAACCTGTGGCATCTCCAATTAGGAAACATGATTCAGAGATAAAAACTCATTTTCTCTTACCAAATGTCTGCAAGAGCCTTATTCTCAGGTTATAACCCCTGAAGTAAATGTCTCATAAGAGGGCACACTTACTATATTTTAATTTTTTTTGTGTTAAGGACATAAAAGTCTGATGCCATAACATCAGGGCATTAGCATAGTTTAGCAATGATAGGGATGTTTGAGGCTGCTGATGGCAGGGTGGGAGGCTGGAGTGCTGTACCCACTCAGGCCCTGATGATGTTGCCAAAGGCAGAGGTGAATGCAAGCAGAGGAGTTAAATTAGGGCATGGGAATTGTGCTGGGGACATATGATTTAGTTCAGAGAGCTGAATGTAATAATAAAGGCTGTAAATGATGGGGGGTATGGAAACTGAGCAAAGAGACTCTCCCCGCACCAGCATCTCCAGCTCAGAGCCTGGTGAGCAAGATAGGGCAAGGGGAGGCTGGCTGTGCCACTGAGGCGTGGGCTGATTCAAAAACAGCTCTGAGAAAAGAGGTTTGTTAACCTGCAGGGAAAAGGTCTGCTCGTGAGAGCTCATTTAATCACTTCTTGGAGGTGGTGAGTTTCCCAAAACAGGTAGAAAGAGCTGTTAAGGGACACCAGGCAGAGTGCTCAGAAGAGACAATGGTTAATCAACTGGTCAAAGGAGATGTTCAAAAAGCAGCACTTCTGCCAGAGGTCTCTGGGATCCTCCCTGATCCCTGTGGCTCAGCTGCTGCCAGGGGGAGGGGGGAGTGATGATGGTGGTGTCTTTTCCACCAGAGGAGCTGGAGATAATTAAAGATGGTAGAGCAGAAGAAAGAGGGGAGAATTGATTTACAAAGGACGGTAAACAGTAGATGCCAAGAATTTTGAACCTGCAAATATTGAGACAGCTCAGTGGGGGGAGTCGTTGGGACTCTCGAGGACTGCCTTGAATCTTTTTGTTTTAGCAAAAGGAGCTATTGAGGGATGCCTGGCTAAAGGTGACAGCCAGCCTGCAGAGGAGAATGTAAGGCAGGGGAAATGACCTTGGGCTATACATCCTTTCCAGGGATGTTGAGTGTGTTTTGCTAAAACGCCCTAGGCAAGAGAGCTTAGATAGTGGTAGTGATATGCCGGCTGGCAGAGTGGCCAGAAGAGTTTCTAGTCACTTCAGCAACTAAATTAACAAATTATTTCTGAATATGGGATTGCGAGGGCAGTGGATTTAAACAGGGGGATTAATTTTGCAGGGGGATCCTTGAAGATGTTATGGCTACTTTGAGACTTCAGTGGGACCCCCATAACCCTTGAGAATTCATGTCAAATAGAACAGATTAATGGAGAAATAGAGAAACAACATTTGAAGCTGGTGATAGAAACGAAGATGCCATGGGTGTGGCTTTTGCCATTAGCTTTGGCAAGAATAAGGGCCAGACCCAGAGGAGATACTTAGTTTTCTCCCTTTGAATTGATGTTCTGTAATTCCTTACTCTTGTAATTCTCAGTGTAGTGCGGGTGTGGGTGTGGGGGTGTGTGTGTAAATAAGTGATGTATATTTAAAACAATATGGGGCCAAGATACTGTCTCTTGTGAAATCTCTTCGACAGAAAGTCCAGTTAGCACAGACCCTGCCTTTGCTATTCCTAACATCCAACGAGGAGATCGGGTCCTAGTTAAGGAATGGAGAGAAGCACCACTGGTGGCAAAGTGGTGTGGACCTTTGCAAGTGTTACTGACCACAGAAACAGCTGTCAAGACTCCTTAACACACGTGGACCCACCACATTCGGGTCAAGGTCTCTAAAGGGAAGGATTCCACTGATTCATAAATGGAATGAGAGATTTGTCCTTACAAACAAACTGTAGATCTGCTGATACATAAAATTGAACACTGAAAGAAACAATGGGAAGAACCATAAATTCCATAAGGAATTCCACTGAGTGACACAAGGAAAAGACAAAAGGGGATATATATTAGAAAGGGGTCTTATGTATTAGGCGTTTTGGGAAGTTTGTATCTCAGAAGTACCTCAGCCAATGGGGAAAGAGAGAGGGAAATGCAGTCAGGAAATCAGGATAAAAAGGAGGCTGCATTCTCCAAAAAATTTGAGAAACCCCAGAGGAAATAGCCCATGGCCTCTCCCTTTATTCGAATAAAGTTACAGGACTCCTCTGTCTCCTTTTTGGACATAAACCTCTGGTGTTTGTGGATTAATTTTTCTGACAATTACAACTAGATGAGTGAAGATGCAGACCTTAACGCTTGAGCTGTGTTTCTCATTTACTACTTTTCAAACTCTGGTGTGTTGGAGGGGGCTGGGAATGGTGTTTATGTGTTTACAAATCTAACAACAATCCTCATTAAGAGTTGCAAAACATGAAGCCATTTTCATCCCAGGCAGATGGCAACTAAATGAAGTTTAATTAAAGAATGAGAGCTTTGATTCAAATAATTTTTTTAAAATGTAGTGCACCAAGATGCTAAAGAACAGCATAAACAGCATCTGTGCTTTTATTCAGACGCTTGAATGCATTTTTGAGGAATCCCTTTGCAATGCCTTCCAGAGCAACCCCAGGTTGTGGGATGCAGCTCACCAGGCAGGATGGCCAGAGGGTGCCTCCACAGGATCCTGCTTCCCCTGACACAAGGGAAAGGCTGGGAAGGTAATAATGCAGCCAAGAGCAAGGTTTTGCTTCCTTCTTTGGGCAGTTTGTTTTTGGTTTGGGTCTTTTTTAAATATTTATTTATACTTTTGAAGAGTTAGCTGTTGCCAAAGTAAGATTTTGTCTTAGCTGCAACCACGTTCTGAACAGTTTTCCAGTGGTCATTCCAAGCCATTCCTTCCTGCAGATTCCAGACCCTTCCAGCAGGGCATGAAGCAAGCATGGCTGCACAGACATTCCCTGTAGCTCTTTGTAGCCTACACAGCTTAAAGCAAGTTGCTTACCCAAGGCTAAAGCTTATGGAATGGAGGCTCAAGGGTTGCTCCATCCCAGTTGTGGCAAGGCTTGGCTGCCCTGGGAGCTGCCAGGCAGCTCCAGCCAGGGCTCAGTGCTGCCCTTCAGGTCAGCCTTGATAGGGAAGATGTGTGCTAATGTCTCCACAAACAGTTCTGTGGGTGGAGGTATGGGTGTTAAGGTCTTTGAAATGGGTCTGAATGTCTCAGTACTAACTTCAAGCAGGTTGGTTGCAGAGCCGGGAGAGCAACATGCAGCTGGGAGTTTAGGATAAAAAGAGGCTGAACCCTCCAGGACCTCAAGAGATAAAGTGTCCAAGGCCTCTCTGCCTTTATCTGAATAAATTGCAGGACTCCTCTGTCTCCTTTATGGATGCTGGCTTTTCATAGCGTGATCTTCCATCCAACCCCCACCTGCTTGGCCACGGCAGGATTTTCCCACAGCAACATTTTCTGTGATCCCAGTG
Source organism: Oenanthe melanoleuca (assembly GCF_029582105.1). Lineage (NCBI taxonomy): Eukaryota > Metazoa > Chordata > Aves > Passeriformes > Muscicapidae > Oenanthe > Oenanthe melanoleuca. Next base: position 7,825,762 of record NC_079352.1, read on the forward strand.
AGAAGTGCTGATTTCTGTGCACGGTCTTTCCCCACTACAGTGCACACTAGAGCCTTTCCAAGGGGTGACTGCTGCTTGACGTATTTTTCAACAACTGTTCCATTAATTTGTGTCGTATTTGTGCTTGCTATATTTCTTTGCAAACTAGTCACTATATTTTCTATTTCCTAATGTGTTTCCTGATATTTCAGTTGTGTTATCTTATACATTAATTGTGAAGGTATAATTACCTGCCCACATGAGATCACCAATCACCGGCTGGCATTTTCTTAATGATGGAGCTAAGTGCCTGCCCTGATAACTACAATTTGACCAGACATTCTACTTTTTGCTAATTATTAGCACAAGGGTACCTTTTCCAGCAACCTCTTTAGCTGTTTGGTCAGCTGATTGATTCCCTGTACTAGCTTGGGAATCTCTAAACTGATGGGCTTTACAGTGCATCACAATTTTTGGCTTTTGTACAGTCTGCTGTAGGTGAATAATTTTTTCTCTGTAATAGGAGGCCTCTGTGTCAATAACAGTTCCCTTTCCTTCAACATGGTTTCATGGGTGTGTATTATTCAAAAAACCATATTTTAAATCAGTCCATATGTTTAACCCTTTTCCTTCAGAGATTTCTAGGTAAGGTCATTAATTGTGCTTTTTGTGCTGATATGTTAAAAGATAAAGCCTGGGTTTCTATTACCTGGGTTGGAATTGCCACTGCATACCCAGCTGCCCATCTGCCATGTCATATCTTGCTGCTCTACCTGGTGTGCAGGTCCAGCTCTGGCTCTTGCATGAGATCACTCTTGAGATCAAGCCTGCCAGAACATTGTTCAATAGGCAGTCATGGTACAAAGGTCTCTGTGTTTCTTATGAAGCCTGGAGAAACATGGCTGGACTCAGCAGTGGTGTCTTGGGGTGGTTTCTATTCCCTGGCCATCTGCTCGATGCCCAACAATGGTTGCTGTAGCTTTAAGGTGGGACCCTGGGCGGAGCCTGGGGCTCTTCCGTGTCGTTTTGCCAAGCCTCTCTCTTGGGTGTCGTGCTGTGATATGCACGGTGCTTACCTTCGTGCTTAGCCAGCTTGTCTTTTTGCTACCTTAGACAGAAGTTTTCTTCTTTCCCTGTCTTTGGAGACTGCGGAGGCAATCCTTCAAGGGTGTTTTTTTTTTTTTTTTCTTTATCTGTTTGGTTTGGTTTGATTTGGTTTTGGTCCAAGATCAGAAGATCAGAGAATCGATGGGAGACGAATCATAACAAGGACTGGCAGGGAGCTGAGTGGCCGCTCCATCCCAGCCCCAGACCTCAGAAAAGCCGGCTCAGCGAAAGAAAGGATCATAAATCCACCAGCTTCATCTGCGGACAAGAGAAGACCAACATCAGAGATTCACCAGGTTCCCATCTGTTTTTTCCCCAAACTACTGCATGTACCTTTTGGTTTTTTCTTTCCTGAGACAAAATCGTCACTCTTTTTTTTTCTCCTCCCTGCCATGGTCGGGTGCTGTTTTTCTTTTCATTTCCTGGTGTCAGGAAAATCCACAAACGCCAGAGGTTTGTGTCCAAAAAGGAGACAGAGGAGTCTTTCAACTTTATTTGAATAAAGGGAAAGAAGCCACCGGGGCACACATCTATGGGCTTTTCTCTCGAGCTTTTGGAGGACTGGGCTCTGCAACGAACCTGTTGCCCAAAATCAGTAGAAACATTAACACCCATTTCAAATTGTTGACACCCATACCTTCACCTACCGCATTATTTGTAAAGACATTAGCACATCTTTCCTTACACTGGCATTTTGGGCACTTCATTGTTTCAGTGTTGGGGATGGGACTACTGTTCTGACAATTCAATATCTAGCATTTATTAGTTGTTTTTTTCCCGTGCCATGTGGGCACTTTGTCAATAAACGGGTTTTTTAATATTAATTTATTTTTGGTTGGAAGGGATTGCTGGAACACTTTTCTTTCGAGGAAGCACTCACTCTAGAGTGGTTTTCTCTTCTTTTAGAAGAGTTACAGTACACAAGCCAGTTAAATGAAAACCTCTTTCAATCTGTTGTTGGAGCCCAGCTGGTTGATTAGTAGAAGTAGAAAAGCAAAGTCATTCTAAATATTTTAACTGAGGAATTTAGATGAAAATGTTTTCTTCCAGAAGGCTTATTCTTGAATTTTAAATCTAGAAAGAACACTGATTAGTCAGGTGTTTTATAGATATAATACTTGGTTCAAGAATCTGACAGCAAAACTCCATGGAGGCTGTATAGAACACTGAACATCTTTTCTAGAAGGAAGTTCTTAATTTCCAGGCTCTGAACTGATGGAGCAATTGTTATGGTCCATGGTAATATATTACAGTTGTTAATTACTCCATCTGCTAAAAACATATAAGTTACTTCTAGTCTGAACATTGATTTACAGCATACAGCAAATATCTCTGATAGATTTAGAAGTCTTATGAAACTATTTTTTCAGTTTGTCATCTTGTAATCACGCTGGATAAACACTATTCCACATGAAGTGTGACTTAACTCTGTGACTTCAGTTAACTTTACCAGCTTCACAGCTCACCTGGAGGAGGTGATAGAGGGTGTTTTGGGAGGAAAGGGTTAAAACGGGAAGGTTTGGTGAGAAGGAGAGAATGGTTTTAATCAAAGTGATTTTACAGCTGGGAATGCTAAAAATGTTGGTGTGAGAGATCTCCATTTATTGTGCTTAATGTTGCTCATTCTCTGCTTTGTCAAAGACAAAAGTACTCTTTGTTTCCCTAGTGCTTTGATGGTTAATTGTGTGTGTTAATTCACACAGAGGGATAGAGAAGAGTGGAAAGAATCCTGATCTGGAGAAATACCAGATCTCCACTCTTCTGAGGACCCATGTCATAGCAATAATGGTCTTACCAGCAGTAAGCAGCTGGCACATATAACTTTCAAAATAATGACTCTGATGTAATCAAAAGGCACCTTCCCCCTCCAGAACAGTCCATGCCTGCAGGGCAACAGTCAGGACACAGCCTCTGAATGACATTCTGGCATTGAGCTCCCATTTTGCAGGCAAGTAAACTTCTCTGGTCTTCCAGAAGGATTTGCTTGAGTTACTTTCGAGCAGGGTGTATTTATGACATCTAAATCTGCATGAAATGGTCAGTATTGGCTGTGTGTGCAGTAAGGTGCAGCAGGAAGATATGGTGGTGCATGAAGTTATGGATGCCTTCAATTGAAAATGCAATTTAAACAGCAAGGGAAGTGGCAAATTGACATATTAAATAGTTGTGGCTGCTTAGAAAGATTTGGTGTCCTTTGTGCTGAGGTTCTTCACCAGGGGATACGCCTTCCCCTGCACAGGGTCTGTGAAAGGAACCATCCAAATACTGCAGGCTGAAATCTACTGGTTTCAGTTAAGGAGGTGGTAATTTTTAAACTTCTAAGGTTTTGAAGTGTTTTGGTGGCTGGGGTTGGGCTGCAGAATGCTTCCATTTCCCACAGTGTAAATGATGAGGACAGTTATATCCCACTGAATGGACAAGGAACCACAAGAGCCACGATATCTCGAATCCCTCAGATCAGTTGTTTAGGGTACTCTGGTCAGTGTTTGCAGCTGGTATTTCTTTTGCTCAAGTCCACAGCCTCCAGTGATGGTGCAAGAATGGCCAAAGCATATCCTGCAGGTCCCTTTCCCAGCTTCTGAGCTTCATTCCCCAGACAGGTTTCTTGCTATTTATTGCAACTAGGAGGAAGCTGAATGCTTCCATTTCTTTACAAATGAGATTTACTTAAAGATGTAGTGTTAGGTGGTTACTCTTGACCAACTCCAAAGCACATTGTGAACATTTTGAAAATACATTAGTAGTTTTATAAATATAACGTTATTTGTGAAAATGGTAGTTTGATTTAAAATCTCTTGGTTTTAATTGCAGTACTTTTAATTTGGATCAAATTTTGAAATGTAGCATTTCCCTTTGAATGGAAAACTTTCCATCCACCTTTACTACATTGAACTTAAATTCAAAGGAAATGAATATTTGAATATTGATGTCAGACTGTTTTTAGCCAGGAAAAAAGATCTCATAGGTAGCATCCATTATGCTTAACATCTTTGAAAATGAAATTAAAGACTTCTGGATTTGTCTTTACAAACGAGCTGTGGGTCTGCTGGTAGATAAGATTAGCACTGAGAGAGAGAAAAGAAACAATGGGAATGATTCCACTGATTGATGAATGGAAAAAAAGATACTGGCTCTTAGGGACAAACTGTAGGTTAGCTGATAAATTAAATTGGATATTGAAAGATTAAAGAAGCAATGGGGGGAAACAATTTCATAATGTTATAAATGAGAAACAACAAGTCTCGATATTCAGCAAAATTTAGATTGCTTTATTTTATATAGACAGAGTTGGGGAAAACGTGAGGGGTCACCACCCACTCCACACAGCTTCTCTTTATAGTATGGTCTCTCCTTGTAATCAATAATTGTTGGGTTTTTTGCTGTCATAATTTTGCCAGGTGAGCAGTGGTGGTCAAAAAACATCCATGAGATCTCTGGGTGATGTGAAGTCTGAGGGATTTGTCAAATCTCATAGATAACCATCTGGTCTTGGTAGATAAAGAACAGCAGAATTAGGGAAGTCTGGTCTTAGTAGATAGGCCACAATTGATTACATAATGGCAGGAAATCTGATTTAGCAAAATCTGTCTGGGCTGTGGGAAAGTCTTGTTTTGCAAGCTGGTAGTAGATACAACTTATTTAGAAAACATAATATTCATAACAGGGGGATTAAAACCAGAATAATTAAATATATTTTCCTTTATCTAGGTTCATGCCTCACCTAAGTATTCTGGTTTATACAAACTCTGAAACTTCTGTGATTAACACGGCTCTTTTATCAATTATCACAATTTGAATTAAAAATTAAAAGGGAGGGTTATGCCTTAAAGTGGAATCTTAGGTACCACGCGTTCTGGGAAATGTGTACCTCTCAAGTACCTCAGCCAAGGGGGAAAGAGAGAGGGGGATGCGGCTGGGAAATTAGGATGAAAAGGAGACTGTGTCCTCCAAAAATTTGAGAGACCCCGGGGGAATGCTCCATGGGCTCCCCCTTTATTCGACTAAACTTACAGGACCCTCTGTCTCTTTTTGGACATAAACCTCTGCTGTTTGTGGCTTAACTTTCCTAGCAGTGCTTTGCTATGAAGGCCGTGATTAACCGTAAGCCACGCTTTCTGCTGCCGGCGGCTGTTGTTGTTTCTGGAGAGCAGTTCCGGGCGCTCGGGCGGGCCCGCCCGTCCCGTGCCCTCCCGGCCGAGACTGCGACTCCCGGCGGCCCCCGCGAGCGCCTGCGCCGCGCGGCTGCGCAGAGAACCCTCCCCCGCCCGCTGCGGCGCTGGGGTCGGCCCGACCGCGCGCGAGGAGCGGCGCTACTCGACAGCGCCGAGAGCCCGCGGAAATACCGCCGCTGTCCCGCCGTCCTGCCGTGGCCGAGCGGCGTCTCCAGCCAGAGGGCCCGGGCGGCCGGAGCGGGGCGGGTGAGTGGGAGGGCAGGCCGGGCCCGGCGGAGCGAGGCGCGGGCCGTGGCGCGCGGTGGCGGCGGTTCGGGCCTGTGAGGGGCTGAGGGGTTCGGCGGTCGGGGTCGCTGCTCGCGCCGCTCGTACTGCGGGCTGCGCTCCCTCCGGCGGCCCAGCCGCGGGCAGCAGGGGGCGCTGCTGCCGCGCCGCCGCTTCCATTGGCTGGCAGGGCCGCGCGTGCCGGACCCTGCGCGCGGCGGCGGCCGGGCCCGGAAGGGAAGGGAAGGGGCCGGACGGAGCAGAGCGGAGCGGCTGCGTGAGGGGCTGCGTGAGGGGCTGCGTGGGGGGCTGCGTGAGGGGCTGTGTGAGGGGCTGTGTGAGGGGCTGTGTGAGGGGCTGCGTGAGGGGCTGTGTGAGGGCTGCGTGAGGGTCTGCGGGAGCAGCTGTGTGACGGGCCGTGTGAGCGGCTGTGTGAGGGGCTGTGGTGGCACCTGGGCCGGCGCTGCGCCCGCGGCTCTCGGGCCGGGGTTCTCGTGCGGCTGCGAGCAGGGGGGAGGCCTGAGTGCGGCTCGGACTGTGTACGGCAGCACACGGCGGTGACGTGAGGAGCTCTCACCGTACCCAAGGCAGGCATTGGCACCTAGGCTGCATGCTGCTGGGTAGAAATTACGGAATCAGAGAAAGCTTTGGATTAAAAATCCTGTAGCTGTATCTAGACTTTCCGCTAGACCAGGTGTCTCCTAGCACTGCCCAGCTTGATGATGAACACTTCCAGGGCTGGGGCAGCCAAAGCTTCTCTGGGGAGCCTGTGCCAGGGGGTCCTACTTGTTGCCTGAAAGAAAGGCCGGAAGTAAATCCCCACAGACTGATTAGGAATTTGCTTACTGTAGTGCTGGTGAGGAGGATATCTCCACCTAACTTTGTCGAGTGCTGTGGTATATTTATACAGTAAGTATTGCTTAGTGTTACTATGTCACGATGAGATCATCACATGTGCGCCGGAACTAATTTACATAGTATGAGCTCATGATTATAAGATCGTTCTTTTGCACTGTGCTTGTGCCTCCCCAGTTCGGGGGTTTTTGGGGGTTGTTAATGAAGGCTTTCAAGGTCTTCTTTGCATCTGAACTTTTCAACTTTGTCTTCGGATCATGCAAAGTCAAGGTGTTCTTTGGTCTGTCTGGCCTTAATTTCTTTATTTTGTGGCTAATTAGCTTTGCACTTGCCAGTTTTTCATTAGTACTATATTTACCTATCTCTAAAGCTATCCACCTGGTGAGTTTTTTCCTTCTTTTGTGTCTATTCAGCATTAAGCTGAATAACCATATACTAACCATTACGTTGTATGGAAAGTAATTTATATCAGGTTATATAGGTATAAAAAGCTATAATTCAGGTTATATAGATATTTCAGGTTGTACTGATATCATGTTATATAGATAATTCAGGTTATATTGGTATCAGATTATATAGATATATCAGGTTATATTGATATCTTATGACTCAAGCTGTGTATATAGGCATCACCATCTCAAAATATCCCGTCTAATCCTGGCGTCTGTCAGTCCTTCCTCGTAGTCCTTTCTCTCCAGGCTCCTGTCCAGAGTCCCTGTCCAGCTCTTCTGTAGGCTACCTTCACGTTCTGAAATGCCAAAATTAGGTCATCTTGGGGCCTTCTTTTCTCCAAGCTGAACAATCCCAATTCTTCCAACCTTTCTTCTTAGGAGAGTTATTCCATCTCTCTTATCATCTTAGTGGTCCTGTGTGCAACAGCACAGCCACTAGTGAAGAACAATTCCAGCTGACAACAAAGAATTGCTGCAGAAGCCTGTCAGCCTGCTGTTAAAGAGAGGTTGGCAAATAATTGTACATCTGTATGGGCCTATAACCTTAATAGCCTCTCTTGGCTTCACAACAATGTTTTTAATCACAAAATATTGTTATAAATGAGAAACAAAAACTCTCAATATTCAGCAAAAGTTAGATTGCTTTATTTTATATAGACAGAGCAATGCAGCGCTGAGGAAACGTGAGGGGTCACTGCCCACTCTATTCTCCATCAAACCTTGGTTTGCAGCTTCTCTTTATAGTATGGTTTTCTCGTAGTAATCAATAATTGTTGTTTTTTTTGCTGTAATAATTTTGCCAGGTAAGCAATGGTGGTCAAAAAGCATTCATGATATCTCGGGGTAAAGTGAAGTCTCTGAGGGATTTGTCAAGTCTCATAGATAACCATCTGGTCATGGTAGATATAAAACAGCAGAATTAGGGAAGTCTGGTCTTTAGTAGATAGGCCACAATTGATTACATAATGGCAGGAAATCTGATTTAGCAAAATCTGTCTGGGCAGTGGGAAAGTCTTGTTTTGCAAGCTGGTAGTAGATACAACTTATTTAGAAAACATAATATTCATAACAGGGGGATTAAAACCAGAATAATTAAATCATATATTTTCCTTTATCTAGGTCCATGCCTCACCTAAGTATTCTGGTTTATACAAAACTTCTACGATTAACATGAATATTTTATCAATTATCACGATATTTTGGGTACACCTGTTGTGTTGCCAGTTCTTTGTTTGCAGGCTTCTTTTACTGAAAGTCTGGTATGTAAGGTGCTTGAGAGAAACATCTGCATGGTGACTGTTTCCTGAGTGCAGCTGCCCTCTGTAAGCTGATCATGGAGCTGAGTTTTCAGTGTACAAGTCTTTCATTCAGTATCTCACAATAAGGAACAACTTTTAGACTCCTTTTTTTAATATACCTCATATTTTTTTCTGCTTGTTTAACTTTAAGTCTGCGTTTAAAATAACAAAATCTAGTGAAGCATTTTAAAGGAAAGAAAACCATAACTAAACAAAAAAAATAGACTTGTAAGTCTGTTCTGTAAATTAGATGGCGAAAGAGTTTGTCTCCTAAACAGCCTGGTATAGGGGACCCTAGGGAGATCTGAGGTACCACTACTGGTAACCTTTTTCCTTATCCATCCCAACATGAGAACCTTTTCATAGAAAGTTTTTTTTTTCTTTCAAAGTGTTATTGAAGCTTGTGTTCCTCTGAAAAAATTGTGTATTTGTATGTTTCTGAGAAAAAAGTTACCGGCACATTCCTAAACTCTGGCTTGAGTTGACCCTTATTTCTGGTCTCTGGAGTTTTTATTCTGTGACGCAGAGCCTGACGTGGTGCCGGATTTAACCCGCTAGCTCAGGTACAGGCAGAGGCAAGGAAGAGGGACAGGCCTTCCATATGGTTTCCAAGGAGGTTTATTACCAAGGAGGGTCCAGGGACAAAACACAAAAGATGCAGGGTGTGCAGGGACTTTTATGTCGGGCAGGTTCTCGGGGACGGTACAACTTCTCAACCTATAGGCGGAAGGCTGGGGAGGAGTGCAAGGTGGGGCTTACAATACATAACCCAATGAGGAAACACAGGGGGAGGGAATAATTTAAACAAACCAATTTGGAGATTTGCAGAGGGGATTTCCAAGCAGAGGGTTGGCACAAGGAGGGATTGACAGCTTGGCAGGGGGAAGGGCAAAGAACATTTCACAACAAGGGGCAGGTCTTCGGGTATGAGCGGCAACTGGGTAGGAGGGCACAGCTTAGGCTCTTTATTTCCAGATGCTGCTTATCAAACCTACATCCTAATTCTACTCCCACATCTGGAAGATTCCATCTGCTTTGTCTCACCATTTCCTTTTCCTTTTCGCTTTGTAACAATTACATGAGTTCAATTAGCTAATATAGTTACAATTTAGTTATCACAAATCACATTTATTGCACTCTTTTCTACTGCAACAAAATTGTTCTAAAATAAACATACCATATTGTTGGAGGTTAGGGGTTTTCCTTTTGTTTACATTTTCTTTGGGAATATCCTCTATTTTGTTGCTTAGAAACCAGAATGACCGAGTACTTAGGGGAGACAAAAGAAGTTGCCAAGCTCAGGGGAGGAGGGCACCTGGCTGCACTTTTATCTTAGAGTTTCTCTCCTTCAGAGATTATGGGAGAATTGGGCTGGGAAAAAAAGGGTCTGGGGCAGCTGCTGGCTGTGTTCTCTCAGCATTCCTAGGGCACACAGGCTGCGGTCGCTGTGGAGAGGGTTCCCACCACTGCCAGTTCTGTTCTGTCTTCTGCCTTTCTTCTGCCGTGGGTGCAGCTCTGCTCGTACGAGCAGCCATTGCACTGGGCCTTATTAACACCCTGCCTCGCTAAAAAAGGGACTTTCCCCATCTGCTGGGGTGCCTCAGGGGAAACCCCGGGATCCCCGAGCTCCTTCCCCTCCCAGGGAGCCTCTCCCGGGCCTGTTGCGATCCGGGCTGCTGCTGCTCAGCCCCCGCCGTGCTCTGCCAGTGCTGCGGGTTTGTGCTGCACTGCAGCGCACACTCCCTGCCTGCCGGGACAGCGCGCGGTTCCAGCTGCAGCTGCCGAGTGCCGGCTGCCTCTTGCTGCCCAGGGTGAGCTCGTTCCTGCCGTTCCTGCCGTGGCCCCGGGCTCGGCTGCCCCGGGGGGTTTGTGGAGCGAAGCCTCTTCCCCATCCCTTCCCCTCCATCCCTTCCCGCCATCACCGTGTGGGGCCCGGGCCGCGCCACAGCGCCCCCTGGCGGCGCGGGGAGCCACGGCAGCCTGCCCGCCGGGAGCCAGCAGCGCCCCTGCCGGCCGTGCCCGGAACTGCAGCCGGGACAGGGCTGCGCTGGGCGCTGCTGCTGCTGTTCCTGCTGTTTGTTTGCCTTGGTGCACATACTAGTAAGGAACTGCTATTCTTTTTCCCATATCTTTGCCCGAAAGCCCCTTAATATCAAAGTTATAATAATTCAGAGGGAAGGAGGTCATACTCTCCATTCCAAGGGAGGTTCCCACCTTCCTTGGCAGACACTTGTCTTTTAAACTAAGACACGCATACATAAATAAATATATATGTGTACTTTCTTGTTTATGTATATATTTACACTGATCTTTCACTGTTAGACTAGGGTATGTAACCTAGGTAACGCCCCCAGGCGTCTCATTTACCCTGCCTTCAGGGGTGGGTTGTAACATTTGGTCTTCAGTTTTTTCGTTCTGAAAGGAAAATTCAGGGATTTTTTTAGCACTGTATTGTGGTGGTCTTCTCCTTATGCAGTGTGCTGGTTCTAACTGAGATAGTTTTCTTAGTAGCTGTTGTAGAACCCTGTTTTGGGTTTCTGCTGGAAAGAGTGATGATAACTCAGGGATGTTTTCATTAGCTCTGAGCAGTGTTTGTACAGAGCCAAGGGCTTTTCTGCTCCTCACCCCACCAGTGAGGAGGGTGGAGGTGCGTGAGGACTTGGGGAAGACACAGCCAGGACATCTGACCCAGTGAAGGAGTTTTGCTTCCTCCTCAGTGCTGACTGTGCCTCTCTCTGCCACTTTATCCAGAATGTTTTTCCTCCAAACTCAGCTTGCTGGCCTGTGCCTGAGAGTCAGAAGGTTACTACATGTCTTTTGAGTTTGCAGTGTTGGTCATTTGGGCTTCTGTCCTGTCACCTTTGAAAATTTGAGCCACATTGTGTGGCCAGGTTCTACAGGAACAGCAAAGTATTTCATCAGCCTGTGAAATGTCTAGTTTACTTGATATGTCTTGTCTATTGAGGTGATTTTTTTTCTCCTTTCATTTTACAGGAGGAAAATGGCTCAAACTATAGCACGAACAACATCCCTCCATGTTGAGGAATCCTTGGAAAGCAGAATGGTGGTTACATTCCTCATGTCAGGACTTGAGTCAATGGTTAGTAGAAAAGTTAAATTTTTTTGTCATAAATCTGTCTTGGTATTTGCAGGAATTACATCAGTATATTGCTTCCCACTGGGCAGCAGGGAAGGTGGATTGTTGCATCTGTACAGTACTGTGTGTTGTCCAACCAGCTGTAACTCAACCTTTGCTTGTGATAAATCATGCTATCAGTAATGTTTCTCATTGTGGTGTGGTTGTTTTAAAAATTATTTTGTCTAATAAATCAGAAATATTTGTTGATTGCTTAGCTACAGCATGGTTGAAAGGCAAGAGTGTGTTCTGGTCTTTGTCATATGTGATGTAGAGTGAATAAATGGTTTTGAGGCTAATACCTTCTCTTCAGCTGCTGTACCAACCCAACAAAACTTGTTCAGAAAATACTTCTTTTTGTTGGCATACTGTCTGTTTTTTAGAAGTTATTCAATTGTGTGGTGGTGTTTATGGTTGGCTGGGGCTGTGAGTGGAAATGTCTGTCCCATTTCCTTGAAGTTGAGGCACTGTCCAAGATTTGGTTCTTTAAAATTGGGGTTTTTTTAATGATAAGCAAGAACAAACATTTTCTTCTTAGCAATGAAACTTTGAATGGAATAGTTATAAAAATATATTGCAAGTCTTCTATCCCATTGGATATATCTGGTTCTTAAAGTCTTTGTGTCACTTTTTCCTCCCATGCTGCAACTGTTGGTGTTTTTATAGTTTCACAGAATCACAGCATAATGAGGTTGGAAGAGACCTCTAAGATCATTGAGTCGAACCTATGTCCTAACACCTCAACTCAGAGTCTAGACTATAGTACCAAGTGCCATGTCCAGCCTTTTCTTAAACACATCCAGAGATGGTGATTCCACCATCTCTCTGGGAAGAGCATTCCAGTATTTTTGTAGCAAACTCTGATTTAGTTCCTAGGAGAGACTGACCTTTTGTGATCACTACCTGATCATCTCACTAGTTAAGGCTTCCTGCCTTAATTCTTGCCAGAAATTTCTCCTGGCAGAATGTATGTAGGTGTTTGCAGGGATGGTGCAATCCGTCCGTTCAGGGGAATTCAGCTGAGCCTGGGCCCAGCAGACAGGGCAGGGCAGACCACAGGGAGCCTTCCTCTTGGAGCCACATCTTTCTTGTTATAAATGAGCGCAATGGGCCATAAAAGATCGAATAACAATTTAAAAGATTTATTGGTTACAGAAAGCAAAAGCAAAATCAGCGCTGGCCGACAGAGGAGTCTCGCTCCACTAACTGTCGCACCCCACCCCCCTTAGTTTGTTTCTTTTATGCTGTTCAGTTTTTGGGTTACGTGCTCCTCCTCCAGTAGTTCTGCGCATGCTCCTCCAGTTGCTAGGGGGTCTTTTTCTGCCTTCTGGTGGTCGGGGGATGAGGGCGAGTAGTCTTCCTCAGCCACTGACTCCTTTCTTGGCACTTAAAACAATATGTAATTATTCAAGCAAAGCAGAACACATTCTGGCTTTTTTTACTTTAAGGCCTATCAAGCGAGCAAGCAGAGCAAAACAATTAACAAGTTCTGGCGATATCTTTTTCAAGGTCTGTCAGAGGATCAAAGCAGAACAATTAACATCCTGGCCTCACAAATCTTTGGCAATATTCCTTCAAGGTCTAAAGTCTGTCAGGCGAACAAAAGGCCCCTTATTTATTACATTTCTGAACAGAACATGGTGTGAGAGAAGTGTGCAGTGAATGTACAGAACTCCTGTATGCTTTGTTGAAAGTTGGAGTAAGACCCTCAGTATGATCATTATGGAAGTGATAATTTACCATGGATTAATGTTATAAGTAATTTTAATTAAAAGCGATACAATGTCTGAATCTATACAAGACCTTAATTTTGCTAATGAATCCACAATTTTAAGATTTCTGATGAGAGGCATTCCAGATGTGTAAATTGTTCTTTGTTGCTGGCTGATGTTATGTTGCACTCAGTACCTTCTGAAGGGTGGGTGCTTGCAGTAGTATAGTAATTGTTTTACATGCTGCCACATACATTTTTATTAACTGCATCTTAACTATGGTAATAAAAGCTTTTTCTTTTTCTTTTCATAGTGTAAAGAACTTGCCAAGTCCAAGGCAGAAATTGCCTGTATTGGTGTATATGAAAAAAATGTTTTTGTAGTTGGAACTGAGAGAGGAAAAGCCTTTGTCAACTCGAGGGAAGAGATTAAGACGGAATTTATTGAATACTGTAAGTTCAATGTTTTATTTTTGTATGTCACAAGATATATAATGTATATTGCATAATATTAATAACTTTGGGAGCAAGATTCTGTCTGTCATGGCTGCATGCTATAACTTTGTTGGCTGTGGCAAGTCAAGCTGTTTAGGAACATAAAAATGAGCAGTAACAGTAGTCTTGTTCGGATTGTTATTTCTACAATGGCTGGAAATGATTATTTTTTCTTACCTAATGTGACAAATTACTACAATAAGAAGTACTAGACTGTCTGGTGTGTTTTAATTTTTCTTATTATACCCTCCTTCAAACCCTTTTTTCCACTCAGGAAGACTGAGGAGAGCACTGAACAAGTAGAGGAGTACTTCTGTCAGCTCAGGTGGTCCTGGTTCTTCAGGTCACTTTATGCCTTACTAAAGCAGATGCACAGTTTTGACAAGATAGTGTTTTTTTCATGTAGCTTTTTTATAGCACTTTTATTTAGTAGACAGAAGTATGTATCTGTACCATAATGACTTAAAATTATATCTGCATTACTTTGTTACTGCTTTAAGTACATCTAGGATGTGGTTTTGTTTATTTCATTTTTACAGTAAAACAGTACTTTTGTGGAACTTTTGTGTTCATAAAACTTGATTCATTGATTCATTCATACAGGGCAGTATTTTTAGGGATAGGTTTCAAAGGTTCAGTGACTATTTAGGGGAGCATTGATGCACTTACTTAGGAAAGTATTGGTGGTGGGCATTGCCTTATAAATAACAAAATGTACATTTATTTGCCTAGAGAAAGAGAGCTGATGCAGGTCAAGAGTAGAGTATGATGGAAGAATTAGTCTGAGGAGGAGATAAAAAAGCTATCAACTTGTTGTTGTTGTTGTCAGGTTAAATACTATTTGGAAAGCAGCTCCCAAAAATGATTTCACTGCTATATAAAATTCTCTTGGAGGCTCTATCTCATGGTCAGTTGTTTATAGTAGGGCTCTGAATATTTTTAGTCACTCCTACTGGCATGGACAGTGACTTTCCATGCACATATTTACTCCAATGAAAGTCATCATGATGTTGGGTTGTAACAGATCACTGATACCAAAATGTAAAATTGCAACCTGATTGAGGAATCAAGTATAACATGAATCAGTCACTCTTCCTCTTCCTTTCGTTTTTTACAGGGACAATATTTTGATACTGTTATTTATGAAAACAACACTGCTATCTGAGTACTGGGGAGGGAGATCAGTTTTTCACCCAATTTCTTTTTTTGTTTTGTCTTTGTTGCTTAAATGACTTCCTGACATCCTAGGTACTATGTTTTATTGCCAGTACAGTGGTATCATGGGCCCTGATATACCAGGGACTGTGTACTGGACACATCTATTAGTAGGGAATCTGAAATTATGGGGATTTTCTCTTTGATCTCCTGGCTAGATCTCTAATTCAAATTCTGTACTGTGGGAAGCACTAGCTTCTCATCCATGCTTGTATTTGGGTTTCTGAGATGTGATGACCTGACTAAACAGGTGAAAAAGGGGTTATCAGGGCTGGTGACAGAAAGGCACGAGGTTTCCTGCTGTGTGATGTTAGCTAGTGTTACCCAAACGTTTTGCTTTGGCAGTGGGACTGTCCAGCTGCTGGCAAGGAGCAGGATCTCAAAGAGCCTGCATAGGATGAGCAGGAGTTTTTAAAGGTCGTGTCTGGGAGTTGAGTTTAGTTTTATTTAGTGCAAAATAAGGCTACAAATCAATAAGCAAACAGTTAATGTTTGTTATTTATGGATCTTTCTTTGGATGTCTTGGTTGTTTCTTCACTTAGGTGTCCTTGCATCTGTAGATATGGCTTGATGTTCTTAGCCCGGATCCCACCAAGGTCCTCCACCTGTTGAAACACAAGCATAGCCTTTTCCCCAGGTGGTTAGTGGGAAAAATTCTATAATTTGGCTTGTTTCTAGGTCTTTGACTAACACTGGAGGTCATTTAACTGTGCTTGTGTTGTATTGTTGTATTGGAACTGATTATTGATGGATTAGCCTTCATGAAAAAATTGTTCAAAAATTAAGTACATAGAGAGCCTTTGCAAGCCTTTTATCTGTTGCTAGGCTCTCTACTTAAATTTGCCAAAAGGTGTAAGGTGCATGACATCACTCTGCCAAATCTGTGGGCTACAGAGCCCTCTGGGATTTACTCCTGTCCTAATAAATGGCAGAGAGCGCTTCTGGCAGTTGTGGCAATGATTGCTTGGGTTTGGTCCCTAGTAATATTAAACATTTGATTAAGAGCAGCAGCATTTTGATGGAAAAAAGGATGACTTGGGTGTGCTTGCTCAGCGATGTTTGGAAGGGTTGTTTGCACAGCCATCGCAAGTGAATTTGCTCGTGCGTTTCCTGCAGCTGAGAGTCCTGGTAATGAAGTGTGTGAATGTATTTGCATAACAAAAGAAGGATACTGTCTCTGGGAAAGAATTGAAATTAAATTTTTAAGCAAAGGCTATAACTGATCATTAGAAACTGTCTTAAAAAATGGATTTTCGGCCCTTTTCATGATTCCTGAAACTTAAGCAGAACTGATTAAATTCAAAGGATCTGCAAACTTAGAAAATGCTCTGACATCTGCTTCCAATTCAACTATTTGTGGCAATCCCTCCAATCTCTATATTTGACCTCCAGTCCTGTGTTACTGGATCTTGCCACACTATTGCTGATTTGTGCGTCTGTCCTGATCGCCTCTGATCTCAGTGTCACTGGAGCAGGTGTAAGAGTCCAGTCAGGAGGCCATTTGGACTGCGAGATGACCATCACGTCTGCACCTGTATATGAGTCCTGAAAGAGTAACCTTTTTGGTGTTGTTTGAGTTAATTGTGGATGCTTGTGACTGGTTATCTTTGTCCACATTACTGAGGACTTTGGCATGCTTTCCTCGTTGCTGTCTGGGAGGAGAATTGCCTGTGTGATTGACAGTCCTTGGGGGATGAAGCATGGTGGGTCAGTACACACTGTTAAAACTGTGATCTCCTGCTCGCATGTTACAGACAGCACGGATGGCAATACAAACAATCCCTTATTCCTCGATCTGCATTTCCCCAGTATCAGCAGTTCCTGGGGCCGATCTTCAGGCCCAGGCTGTGCACTGAAAATGGTGTGTGTGGAGTAATAGTCATTATTACTGACTTGGCAGTTGCCAAGTCCAACCTGGCACATGGGGACAGGGTTGCTGGAAGCCCTGTGAGGAGATGTAGTTTTGGGCCACTTGTCCTTCAGAGATGGTGGACATAGTTGATTGGAACATCTGTGTCCTTGCATGGGGCTGACCTGCACCCCGCTGAAGTTTCCTCGGTTGCCTGCTGTGGTTTTCCTAGGTCTAGGGTGAAATAGTTGGTGTGTTGGAAATCTCTTTTGCACCCACAGGTTCTAGGAGCAGGTTTCTCTCCTCACTGGGGGCAGTCCTTTGCAAAATGTCCATTTTGGCTGCATCCATAGCAAGTTCTGGGGCCCTGTTGTTGATGGCCCTGCAGGATGGCCCACATTGTGGCTAATGCCTGTGAGACCCCTTGTCCTATCGCCTGCACCTTACAGGCGTGTTCAATCTGTTCAATCTGAGGCGATTGCAGGCCTCCATCATCTGTGTTAACATAGGCTCTGGCTGTGATGGAAGAGCATACAACACCTTTTTACATTCTGGGTTTGCATTCCATACTGCCAGTCTTTTTAATAACTCATCTTTGGTTCACTCTTGTGTCATTTGTCTGTCTAGGGCCTGTTTGAGACAATAGATAAACTGCATACAGGACTCGTTGGGCCCTTGTCTTATGTCAGTGAAGTCCAAAGCCAGTGTACTGCCCTCAGGCACTAGCTGTGTTTTTGATGTCATCTAATACCTACTTGGGGATGTTTGTGGTCTGGTCATTGGGCTGACTTTGTGTCCCTTCAGCTACAAGGTGATCGACTGTTAATGTTGCCCTTGTATTATCGCCTGCATATTCCATCAGTAATTGATTTAACAGTCTCTTCCACCCCACTGCCCATAGGGAGTGTTGGGTAGGGGACAACAGCATTGTCATCACATGCTTCAGGTCATGGGGAGTCAGTACCTGTGCGGTGAAGGCATCGACTGTCATTGCAAAATGAGGGTTGTTGGCAGTTGTGTAGTTATAATCCTGCTGAATCCAGAACAGGAGCGAAACTCATTCTGCAGGATGTTCACAAGTGTGCAGAATGCTCTTCTTTTACCATATAACCATTCCTCCCCCTTCATGAGCCATTTACCCTGTAAATACAGCCCCCTCATCCCTCTTCTGCACCAGATCTTGTTGCATATGTCCTAGGCATCCCCTCCCAAATGTAGCTGAATCCTGCTTCGGGCTCCAGTAGTTGTGGCAAGGCTTTGGATGGCCTGTGAAGGTGTGTAACCTCCCAGGGTTCGTGTGTCCATCGGTAGTGCCAGGAGGAGTGAATGTCTGCTAGGTTTGATCAGTTGTACAGGGCTGTTACAAATCATGATGTGTTTGAAACTTAATCTTATTTCTTGAACTTAATCTGAGTCTTGATTAAAATCAGCCAGTGATTGTGGGAAGGGTTTGGGAGGCAGACATATAATGTGATCTTAGGAAAATGCATAAAAATCGTGTAATAAAGAACCCCCTAAGGGTTTGTCTTCTAGTTAAGAAAGAAAATTTACCTTTTCTGTCTGCTTTTCATTTTCATATGAAGTGGGCAGTGTTGTCATCTTAATTTTAGTTTGTTTTTTATTTTTAGAAAATGTGAGTACATATTCTGAAGCTGCTGGCAGTAAAGGCATTTTCAGTGAATCAGTTTCTTACATGAGAAAAACACCCACTTGAAAATCTACATTGGATGTAGCTGTAAATGGAAAGAGATGTTTTATCCCAAGTCCACAGGCAAATTTTAAAAGCTGTCATTGATTAAGCACCTGTGGTCTAGGTATATAACAGTATTCTAGTTTAGCATTATTTTTTTGTGTTGTAATAGGTCATACTGCAGAAAAAGCGAAAGTTTCAGGCCTGAAGAGCTGGCAAGCTTATAATGTCACTTGGAGGTGGGTTCCCAGGGCATGAAGCAGACGTATGATCTGCAGAGGAAGGATGAGATTCTCTTTTAAATGAAGATACGAGTTTTTAAGATGATAAATGTGGCTTTACTAAAAGCATTGCTGCTTCAGCTCATTACAACGGCCCATTTGTAATCAATTGTTCAAACTTATGGGGAGGCAGCTGAGCAGTGGAGTTCTGTGGAGATGATGGATGGGTCAGACATCCTGGTTCATGTGGGGTAAAAACCATGTGAAATTCCAACAGAGATCTGAGGGAGGTCGGAAAGGAATGTTGTGTTTTGTCTTTAGTTAGCCATGTGAAACAGCACCTTCAAAGATTGTAGTTAAGCATGTTGATAAGGACCACGAACAACGTGGTTATTGTTTGGCAGTAGAAAGTTCTGTTCAAAGCTGTGAGGCAGTGTAAACTGAGCTTTGTCATCAGTAAATCGACTTCAGCATTGGCATTCCCTGAAGTCTGTCTTGTCCATTGGTGACACAAACTGACGTTTGTTTTCTTGTGTCAGTGTAGAATTCTGATGCCAGCATTCCTGGTGATGCACATCGCAGTGTTTCAGGCTTACTGCTGTGCTGGCTTGTGGGGAAGTCATGACACAGCTTCAGCACTGATCATGCTCTTGCACAAAGGAACACAGATCTCCCTTGCCTTTCCTTCCAGGTAGGCAGGCATATCTCTGTTGTTTGCCTCTGGTTTTGCTGGGTGATTCTCAGTAAATCTTAGCAAGAATTGAATTATGAGAAAGGAAGGCTGCCACCTGAAACCATCGCTTCTGTTTGCTTTTTAATACTGGAAGTGTTCTTACTTCCTCACTCCTTTTGCTCAGAGACTAGAACAAGATGTAGGACTGAAATCTGTTTTGTGTGATGATGGCTTGTTTGTAGCTCCTCTTATTCAACAGTGAGAGGTGTGTACTTAAAATGTCCTTTGAAAGAGATGAGCTGTCATGGCAAAAGTCAGAGCCCTTCTGTAAAAATCTTCTGTGAAGCACATACAGAATAAATAAACCAGGATGGAATATAATTGCTGCATAAGATGTCATGCATAGCACTAGAGAGCTGTGGGACCCTTCACACTTGCATTTTACCTTTTTCTTGGTGACTTAGTCCTTCTTTTCTTGGCAGTTTACCATTTTATTTTTGCTGTCTTATCCTCTTGTGAGATTAGTAGTGTTTTCTACATCTTCATGCCAAAAAGAGCCTCTTTGGATGTATCTCTTGATTTGTCATTCGTATTCTTCAGGGGATGATATTTGCAAAGATTGTAGGGAGGATGTAAAAATTCTGGTGTAAATTTAAATTTGTTCATTGCTTATGTATATAGATAAGAGCTAATACAAGTAAATTCTTACAATTTCCTGGCAGGATTCCTTCTTGAGAATCTAGTATAAAGTGGAGGGACTAGGCACTTATATTAATTTACTATTTTATGTTTGTCTTATTTTTATAAATAACTGCCAGGTGTTACAGAAGAGGGCAGGATTGCAAAACTGCAGAAAAAGAGGACTACACCACCTGTGAACAGACAGACAGTGGATGCTGTGGACCTGGAGGCTCTTAGAAAGTCTGTGGACGACTTTTTCTGCTTTTGCTATGGTGGGTGCTTTAAATTCTTCTGAAGAGCTGTTCTAGATTTTAAATTTTTTTTCTGTTTGAGAGGAAAAAACTGCATGATCTTAGCCTTTCAACTACACTGCTATTTTTAGAAACTTTTAGAAGCCATTTCCAAAAAATACACATAGTGTTTCTTCTTGATGTGTTTTGTGGAATGTGATTTGAGATTACTGCACAGTGCATATTAGTGTCAGCAGTATTTGGTTTTCTGAGAAGGTTTGCATCCACACTTTGCTTTTGCTCCAGTCCTATCCAAAGTTACAAAGTTTTACGAGGGACTCATCCTTTTGCTAACTTCAGCATTCTCAACAACAAAACAACCTTCTCTTGTTTTTCTAGGTAAAGCTTTAGGAAAGTCAGCGATGGTTCCTGTGCCATACGAAGAGATTCAGAGGAACCAGTCTGTTGTGATAGTGCAGGGCCTGCCCAAAGGACTCACACTTCAACATCCATCAAATTATGATGTTTCCACCCTGAAATGGATTTTGGAAAACAAATCAGAGATCTCATTTAGTATAAACAGGTTATTTGCTCTCTTTCTTGTTCAATTTGGTTTTATATTTAAGTAAAATTAATTTAAATTTTTAATTAAATATGTTGCAGACTGTTTCTCTTAAACAGGAATATTCTCTGTACTGTACACTACCAAGTAATTAACAATGTCTTTGCTAAAACTGACTTTTTCTTCCCATATTTCCACACAGACCTTTCCTTGAACCAGTGAAACACATAGGTAAGTAAATGCTTATTCGGACTAAACAGAGGAAGGTTGGAATTTCAGTTTAGATAGCAATATATGTAGAACATTTGGTCATGTCAATAAAGTGGCAAACTGCAGACATTTCTAGACTATGAGTTGCCTTACTTGTGGTGCTATAACCTTTCCTTTATGGTTTGCCAGGAGCAACTCATTAGAGATGAAATTCATTCTGTTGCAGTCTTTGTCTTGATAAAGTTCATTATATTTAATTCTTTGTCCTTATACTGGACTTAAATTGAATGTGAATTCTATAGTATCGAAGGAGAAGTAGAGTTATGAAGAACTCCTTTCAGTTTTTCAAAGATGCCAAGACTTTCTAGTACTTATGTTCCACTGCCCAGTTGATTTTGGCACTTATATTTCATTTTTAAAAGTAATTTAATCTTCTGAAGTGGCTAGTTGTAGTTTCTAGGAAAACCTCTATATATTAAAAATTCTAAGCTGGAGTGAGTTTTGTAATACTCTGCAGAGATTCACTTCTAGCTTAAGAGAAATCCCTTCTCCTGTTCCTTTTCTGGCATCATGTTGCTTTACTTGCTAAATGTAGAAGTGTGAGGATTTGTTTTATGAAAATGATGAAGCAATCTCTGTAGGAATGTAGTCAAAAAGGAAAAGTTTAATTTCTTAGGTGAAAGAGCCAGAAGTTGATGCTTGATTAGTAAAATTAGAGATATGTTGCCCATACTCAGGTTAAGGACTAGAGATGAATTATTACAGAGATTCTGGTAATAATATAAATCTATTTAAAATAAGGTAGGTTTTCAGTGTGCTGAGTGACATTCTAAAAATGGGAGCCCTTTGTGTCTAGGTATGGTTTAATGGGCTCCTTCATTATTTGTGAATAAGGAAAATATGCACATATGCTTGTAAAATGTGAACAGGCTTTTGCTTTGTGAAATCAGTGTTACATTTTCAACTTGTGTTTAAAGTGAATGGAGTACAGGAAATTCAAATACTGTCTTTTAACTTTCAGGGGCTGATATGCCAGATCCTTCACATCCAGTTATACTTCCATGTGGAAGGTGAATTTAAAATAATTTCGATTTTTTGGTTTTTTTTTTTTCTTAAGCAACCATCTATTTTCATGTTATCTTTATCTTAATGTTCTTTTTCTGCCCATCTGACCTCTGAATAACTTTTGCTTGCTTGGCTTTATAAAATGCATGAAGCTCAATCTTCTCTTTCTTTTGACCATTATTTGTGAGGAAACTTACAAGTTAAACAAGCGACAAAGATTCTCCTCAGTTTAATTAGCACAATGGGTGTTCTTAATTCACAGTCAGGAATAAGTTTGCCATGATTTATGGTACAGCAGTGAGGGAGAACAGATGCAATGTTGCTTCCTTCCTCCTCCTCAATTTGGAAAAAGTGATTTTTTAAAATTAGTAAATGAAGATACTGTATCTGTAGTACATCAAAAATTGGTTGATGTGAAAAACAGGGATAATTTTTCTGTGCTTCTGTGTTTGCCTCTCCTTAAATGCCAAACATGATCTGAATATTGTGTATGCCTCAAAAAAATGTAGGAATAGGATATTGCTGGCAAGTCACTTGTGAAAAATCAGATAAGCCAATATACAGGTTTTAAAATTTTCTGTTTTTGTTAGAAACAATTCTGAGAGATTGATTTTACTTAACAAGCTATAAAGCTTGAAGAACTTCCCAGAAATCAAAGGTTTGTTTTTAATAATGTCATTCTGTTTGATTTGTTTATTTTTATAGTAGTCCACCTGTTCAAGTGAAAACAGAACCAAACAAGGATTTAGGTATGTTCAAAATTTTTCCTTAATTTGAAGAAAAAAAAAAAAAAAAAAAAAAAAGCCAGATTCTGTTCAGAGGACTGAACTGAAGCAACAATAGCTAAAAAAAAAAAAAAAAAAAAAAAGAGAAAAGTAGCAAAAAGACATGCTTGGTGAGATGGAAAAGCTTTTCTTTACTTGAAACTGTCCATTTTTCAGTTGGAGTTTTTTATCAAATATTGAACCCTAATGAAATGCTTCCATTTCAAGAGGGAGGAAATTTGTAATACATTCTAGACTAAATTTATTTAGTGAAGAAGAAATTTTTTTTTTGTTGGGTTCTTTTTGTTCTCATTCAAGATGTCTTTGTCCCTAATGGGAAGCAAAATCTTTGTTTATTTGTTAATATTCCTAAAATATTGAAAATGAAAAAATGTCCATTTTATAGCTAAAATAGAAATAAAAATTTCATAAATAACAGGATATCTTATTTGTTACTTAAAAATTGCCAAATGATTGCTAAGTTACTCTGCAGGTAGCAGATGATTCCCCAAGGCACTGTCATCTGTGGCAGAGAAATGCTTAAGTGTGTGCTGTGAAATAAAAGCATGGTAATCCCATTAAACCCAGTGAGGCTGCAGGTGTGCTGGGAGATAAACTGGTGACTCCCTTTTGCTGGGTTGGGCTGCACTGCTCACTTTCCTAGATCTCACAGAATTAAGATTTTATCTGCAGTCCAGCTTTTTGCTCTTGATAGTTGTGCTTCACAACTTTAAATTTGCGGTTTAGGTACCCTCCATGTTAATATTTGGCTTGACATACACAAAGGATTAATGTGAACTTTTTGCCAAGTCAGTCCCAGACTCTTCCCAGTGCTGCTTTCTAGGCATTTTAAGTCATTCTCACAGAAGAGTGAGCAGGAGCTTTTCCAGGGTTTTCAGCACAACAAGTGATTTTTTTTTTTTTTTTTTTCCCCTTTGGCAGCATTTAAAAAATATCATTCAGATCTGAGACAGCATCTGCAGGAAAGCCTAGTTTGTAGGGAGATTATTTAATCATGGATCCTTTCTGGGGGTGACCAAACATAAGAAACATAAGAAACCAGCAGGTCACTTTGTTACCTTTTTTTTTAAATAGACACCAGCCAGGATCTTGGTGGTGCTTTTTTTGTTTATTTTGTTTTAGGAATCTGCTTATTACTAGTTTCCATATTTGATTCCTTTTTTGCTTCTACAGAAATTCCTTCCAAAATGTCAACAATAGCAATGAAGCAGGAAACTGATGATCCTAACTACTATCAATTTTGTACTTCAGGTAATGATACTAATTTTCATATGTGTTTATTTCATGGAAGGATTGGTTGCCTAAGTGTTGATCTCTCCATAGCTCTCTTTTTACTAATTTTTGGTCATTAAACATGCAGTTACTTAGCTCTGTTAGGATGCAGCATTTCCATGCTGCCTATCATTTAAGTTATTATGAAGAATACCAAAAGACCTAAAGAACAGCTTCATCCCAAACCCATGTGTGTGTTTGGTCTGAAGAAGTTCCAGGAGTCTTTTGAACTGCTTGATGTATTTTTCTGAGGGTACAGTGTGCAGACTCTATAACTCCAGTGACTTTGTTAAACAGGAAATAAACCATTATAGTAATGCTTTCTAGAGCACTGCTTGCATCTTTTCTTTAGTTTAAAGTTTCAGTAACTTTTGCACGCAGTACATCATGTAATCAGTGCTGAGCATATCTCTAAACAGCTAGAATTTCTGGTCTGCTATATGAGCTACTGTAGATGGCTTTTGCAGATGAACACAGAAATTGTTTGATTTTCACAGAACAAATCAGTCAGTGCAGTTACTCTTGTTTGTCACACATAGGCAAGTTTTCCATACCTGTGTTATTTCTGTGCTGTAGTTTGTGCTGTAAGCAGCTCACCCTTCTAGCATAGCTGCAGGAGAGCCAGAGCAGTGAGCAGTAGGATTTTAGGAGTGTTAATTTGTTAAATGTAGTATCTGCTGCTTCCTGCACCAGTCTTTTTTAACCAGTCTGCCTATAGTCTTCAAAAGAACTGTTGTAATGAACAGTAAAACACTCTTTACTTTAATCCTTATGAGTTTATGTATTTAATGTAGGTAGGAATTTTGAAATCAAAGAATGCTCCTTAGGAATATAAACTTTATTGAAAAGAAAAAAATATTCAGGTGGTAATTAAAATGTCATTGAAGAAAGGCAGAAGCATCAACATTTCTTTTTAAAAAATTAGTTTATTAGTTGAAAGCTTGCTGTTCAGCATGAGTCTCTTGACTGTTCAGTAGTTCAAGAAATGTACAATGCTACCATTAACCACATTTTTATTTTATTGAACCAAATAAATAAGGATTTATAAATATTTGATATTTAGTGCAATTAAAATTCAGCATTAAAGAAAGTCTAAAGTGAGCACATAAAATATGAAATGAAAAGTTACTTGGCAAATTCCTCTATGGTCTGTAAACACATATTTGTTGTGAGACTCCCTTAAAAACTGTTCTTTCTCTTCTCAAGCAGTCCCTTCCAAAACATCAGAGATAGAAGAAGAAATTGCTCCTGGAAAAAGTTACACAGGTAGATCTTTTGCTTGTATTTTTACTCACATGTGTTAAAGGAATCGAATGTGTGAGTTTTGTTTTTCACACCTTTACTACATGATTTGCCATAAAATTGAGGGTATTGGAACTTAAACATGAACAGAAATGAAAAATACGGTTGTTTTAATTTCCAGCTGCCCACATAGAGAGATATGTAGATGAGATCTCTAAATTCGGGGCATCAGGTTGATCACTCTAAAGGACTAGTTGTTTGTGTGATTTGGTATATTTCTCAAGAAATTCAATCTGTTTCATAATGGCTCATAAAGTTTAATAAAACTCTGGTTTATAAATTGTAAGTGCAACTTAACTATTTCTTTTAATTAGTGTGAGGTGAATGAGCACATAAAGAAAAAAATTAATGGGAAGTCTGTTTTAGTGGAAACAGTTCCTTACTGAAACTCCGTAATAGCTAAAATGACTTTACAAAAAAAATTGTGCAGTTTTTTACAATTATTTTCATTAAAAATACTAGATTGCTTATTTGAAAAGACTAGAAAATATTAACTGGCATTTAACACCATGAATTTCATCATAAGATTTAAATGTTCCGTTTACCATGAATTTCTTAAGAGGTGAAAAAAGCCTTCTGAGTTCATGTGAACAAAATAACTGTGGAATTTCTCCCGTGGAAATCCTTACTTTAAATAGCAAGGATTAAAAATAGTTTAAAATTTCTTATGTATTTTTACTGTGGTATCTTTTTACTTTATATTTGTAAAGGAAACCATCAGCAATGTATAATACTGAAGCACAGAGAGATCTGAAAGAAGATACATTTCAAAATGCAGAAGTGCAGCTTTACTCTACCATAATAATTAAAGTAGATTTGTTCATGCTCTGCTACTACATTTTGATAGAGTTTCTGATACAATTAGCTACACTTTCTCTAACTGTGCTGCAGTTAAGGATCAATTGCTCTTTCTCACAGCCAGTGTTGATCATCTAATATTGCTTGTCTTGTTGGTGCACAGTGCCCCAACAAAAGCATTGTGATCATGGATTTCCCAGCCATGTTTCAGTGTTGGCCTTGCAGCCTGTTATGGAAATCCTCATAGTGCAGTAACCATGAGTCTGTCAAGTTGGTTAAAAGAATACATAGAATGTGTGGGGGGACACAGCCTTTGCTTATATTTTCAGTAATCCTAGGTAACAGAGGGGAAAATATTTGTGATTGTATTAACTCTATAATGCCAAGAGCATGGAATTGCCTTCTGTCATAGCACCAGCTCTGCATTGCTGCAGGTGCAGTTCAGGCAGTGTAACCCTCACGTCCTTGCCTTTGTGTGGAATTGCTCAAAGGCTCATGGGAACATATCTTTGCTTCTATTGCATGCTGTGAGTGCAAGGAGCTTCTTTGACAATGTTGGTATGAATGTAAAAGCAGGGAGATGAAAATCTTTTCTGTGTCCATCACTCAGCAGTCCTGTTTTTCTCTTTCAGATCCGTCCCAGCAGCATGGCATGTCAGAATTCAGAATGGATACTGAGCCAGAAAACACTACTGATGGTCAGTCCTTGTGACCATTGATTTCAGTTGATTGGGCATTTTTATATCCAAAATGTGTTTTCCATTTCCTACATTACTTGGCACTGAATGAAGAGAATTGTGTACCAGTGTTCAGTGTAGTTTGGTTGTGTAATGCTTGATAAACAAACCTGGTTGGGGGAAGTATTAGAAAATTAGACTATACTGAAGCATATTGGACTTAGTGGGCTGATTTTGAAATGATGCCAGAGAACAAATTGTGTCTATTGCATATTTTTCATGCGTTGGTAATGAAAAATAGCCATTGAATGGACCAGATGTTCTAACATTGATTCATTCTGGAGAGCACATTGCTGTATATACTCACTGTAGTTACATGTGTAACTATATGTGTAACTACCCATGTTTCAGAAGACAGTGTTGTTTTCCTTAGGAGGTACAGAAGCAGGTTGTGGGTTTTTTTACACTCTTGTGCTTTGCACAGGCCTGTTTGAAGGAACAAGTTGTTCCTTCTCAAGTAAGAGCAGGAGCTTTCTAAAGTTACTCAGACAAGTAATTCGTTGCAAGATTCGATGCCCTGATAAGCATAGTACCTAATTTCTGTTAGAGGTTTGTAATTTAAAGCATTTCCAGTGCTGCAAATGAGCTCCCTGGACATAATACCTGTGGGTTTTTTTTTTTCTTGTTTTGTTTTGTTCCTTGTAGATGATCTAGATGATGATGACTATCTACCCCCTGAAAAGAGACAGAAAATCTCTGAGTTGGAAAATCAGGCTTCCAATATTGTTAGAAGAACAGCAGAAGAGTTCAGTTTTGGTAAGATGAATATTAACAATTATTTTATCTTCCAGTATTGTTTTATGAAAAAGTTTTGCGGTAGTTTTGTGCTTCAAGGTCATTCAGTACGCTCACAAAAGAACTTGTCACATCAACTGATCACTTAGAACCTTTTTTACTGAATTAAAGAGGCTGAAAAATAGAAAATATGCAGCATTTTTGGAAGTTTATTTAGGAGCCATGGGCTCTGTGTAGGTGCATTGCAGCAGTACAATCATCATCAAAGGTTACCTCTGTTATTTTTTGTTATTTGTCGTGACAGTGTAAATAGACACACAGGAAGCTGGGATCCTCTGGTTGTGTTCTTTCATGGTCCATTATGTTTTGAGCTCTCTACAGAAACTCATCCATGCACTTCTGTTTACTCTGGTTACAGAAGCTATGCCTGGGATTATTTTGTGATCCTGTTCGTCTTCTTAGTTCTGTGGTGTGGTTTGGTTTGATTTGTGAACAAATTAATCTGTCTGCTTTTATTAGATTCTGTGCAGTCAGGAATATCTTAAAACATCACTTAAACTTAACAGAACTGTACCTTAACTTCACTTAAACTGTATAGAATTGAAACGTGTCAGAATCAAAAATTGACATCACTTAAATTTAAGAAGAGTCAGAGTTGAGAGTGTTCCTTTAAAAGTTCCAGATACAACCAATTTTAACTCATTTTGGCTCCATCAAATTACAGCAGCGTATATCTTGGCAAATTGCACTTCAAACCTGCTGAGTTCGTTGGTGGTAAGTCAGCTTTTCAAGATAGCCTGTACAATAGATTTGAGCTTGGATTATTACAGTAATGAGATGTAAATGTTTAAGGCTAAACTATCAAGAACCTAGTTATATAATACTGCCATTAGTTTTCACAAGTAACTTGGTTAGGTCAGTGGATGTGTAAGACTGACACTTGTATATAAACAGCTACAAAGTCATGAATGAAGTGAGATACTGTGTACTGAACTTGTGGTCTATCAACGTACTGAAACTGTTTTGATGTCAAGTCCAATTTCAATTTATACATGGCAAGGAAGAATAACTACACTTGAATCACTAAATAGCTGTACCTCTCCGAAATGCTGTCACATCTTTCTTCAAGGCAAGAGATTCACAATAAAATTACCTTAAAAAGCTGTGGGATAATGTCACTGTAGAGGCAGGTGCAACCTACAGATAAACACACTGCATTTCAGAAGGCTTATATCCCTTTTTTACAACAAATGGCTTTCTTTTATACCCTCTACAAAGTTTACACTTTGTTCATTCACAGAATTCACAGAATGACTTGGTTGGAAAAGACCTTTTAAGATGATTGAGTCCAACCCATACCCTAACATCTCAACTAGACCATGGCACCAATTGCCACATTCAGTCTTTTTTTAAACTCATCAGGGATGATGACTCCACCACCTCCCAAGGAGACCGTTCCAGTACTTTACCACTCTTTCTATGAAAAGCTTTTTCCTAATATCCAACCTGGCACAGCTTGAAACTGTGTCCTCTGGTTCTGTTAGTGCTGCTTGGGGAAAGAGATCAACCCCCACCTGACCACAACCACCTTTCAGAGAGTTGTAGAGAGTGATAAGGTCACCCCTGAGTCTCCTTTCTCCAGGCTCCACAACCCCAGCTCCCTCAGCCATTCCTCACTGGGTTTGTGTTCCAGCCCCTCTCCAGCCTCGTTGCCTCCTCTGGACGTGCTCGAGCGTCTCAAGGTCCTTCCTGAGCTGAGGGGCCAGAACTGGGCCCAGCACTCAAGGTGTGGCCTCACCAGAGCTGAGTGCAGGGGAAGAATGACCTCCCTGCTCCTGCTGGCCACTATTCCTGGCCTTCCTGGCCACCAGGGCACACTGCTGGCTCATGCTCAGTCAGTGCTGAGCAGTACCCCCAGGTCCCTTTCAGCCTGGCACTCTGTCCCAGCCTGCAGCACTGCAGGGGTTGGTGTGGCCAAAGTGCAGGACTCGGCACTTGGACTTGTTAAACTTCATCCTGTTGTTCTCTGCCCATCCATCCAGCCTGTCCAGGTCTCTCTGCAGAGCTCTCCAACCTTCTGATAGATCAACACATGTTCCCAGCTTAGTGTTGTCTGCAAATTTCCTAATGAAAGACACAATACCCTCATCTATGTCATCAGTGAAAATATTGACCAGGCCTGGCCCCAGCACAGACCCTTGGGGGACACCACCTTTATTGCAACCACCAGCTGTCTTTTATACCCTCTACAAAGTTTACACTTTGATCATTGGTTACAGTAAATCAACATGATGTTCATTGGTGTAAAGCCCATCTATGCCTCTGTTTTTCCCAAGACTTTTCTAAAAATACTTTTCCCAGTGCAGGTTTTCTTCTGCTTACCTCCTTCTTATCTTCTTAGTCTCCAAGCCAATGACCTTGATAGAATAGCTTTCAGAAATAACCCTTATTCATTAACCCTCTCTGGTCCACAGACCAGCTGTGAGTCTCTCCACAGGATAAAAAGCAAACAGCAAAGCTAACATAGTCCTGTCTGCTGTTACAGGGGAAAGGTGTGGTCTAATTGTATGCAATTCCCAAATAGCTGCTGCAGATGAAGTTCAAGGTTTACCTTCAAGTGAGCAAAAGATTGTATGATTTATGACCCAGCTAATTGCTCCCAGTAATTGTTGTGAAGCATACAATGTGCTGACACTGGGGTTAATTGCTGTTCCATTACTATCCACCCAAAAGATTCCTACTGAATGATCTCCCAAATTGTCTAAGGGGGCACTGTGTCTTAAAATATGAACCTCGCTGTCCACAAACTCAAACATTAGCCACATAGTGATAAATGGTACTTTTGGGGTACCAACTTGTAAGTATTCTACCAGGTATAGAAGTTTCGAATTTTCATGGTAACAGCTAACATCATTATCTGAGCAAAAAATCAGTATTAATTCAGTGCAATCAGACTTACAAATTAAAATTCCTGAAAAGGGAGTATACATCCCACATGGCAAGTTTTACTGATGATGCTATGTATCAGCATTTATGTTAAGGAATTTTGACATCCCTATGCTACCAGTATGCAGGAAGACACTACATTCACACAGACAGCTTTAAGTCTCTCCAGTAAACACTCCTGTCAAAATCAATAGCTCACTGAAAAGACAAGGTTAGTTCGAACAGAGTTCCAGTAATGATGTCACAAATATTACATTCTGGGATTTGAGTATGCAGCATTATCTGTTGATTGAACAACAAGCTCTCCCATACCAATTTCTGCAGTTTTCTGATAATAGAGCAGCCTAAGTTCTCCACGTTTTGAAGTGTCTTCTTGGCATTCTGCTAACGGTGTCATTTATAACTGTCATTTATAGTTCTGGGGTTGGACAGGTAGGCTGAGCTAGGATGGATAGCAAAGGCCAAACATCTCTCAGAGTTGGCTGGTATGCCTCATACCATGATTTGTGATTCCAGGCTGTCAAGGGCCAACTGCCTCTGGGTGAACGGGGGCTCTGGAGGCCAGAGCACTGAGGGAGGAGTGGCAGCAAAGGAGCTGCCATTGTAGGGCTGGGCACTGGGGGTTCCACAGCAGGAGGGGCACTCTGGAGAGCAGCTGCTGGGGGGAGGCACTGTGCAGGGAGGCCTCACCAGGGGAAGTGTGCTGAGGGGACTGACGAGGGCCCAGCAGAGGCTGAGAGGATGGGGGGGGGCAGGCCCCAACAAGGGCTGAGCAGAGGCCTTGGGGGCCCTGTGAGGGCCAGGGGCACAGGAGTGGTGGAGCTGGCATTGGGGGGCAGCCAGCCAAGGAGCCACTGCAGAGGAGTTGGCAGCTGAGAGGCCGTTGTGTGGGAGGCACCGTGCAGAGTAGCCTGTAGAGCAGCCATGGTGGGGGTGGGCACCCTTCTCCAGGGGAGCTTCTTACTCCGTGGGGAGTGTCTTACTCTGGGGGGGCTTTGTTAGTGCCTGTAACATCGCGTGCTAAATTGAGAATTAATCCATTCTCTGGATCCATTCCATTGATCTATTCCCTGGATCCGTGTCCAGATTCATTATCACTATCTTTTTTAGTACTCCCTTCTGCAATTGCATGCAGGAGTTTTTCACATGAAGGCCTCTCTCATTTAGGAAAGAGTTGCAAGGTTCTTTAACCTGTAAGAAAAGTGGCTCCAGTGTGGACAATGTGCTGCTGTATTTTTAAGCTGCACCTGCGCTGCTGGGACATTTCCCCAGTCCCTGAATACTCACAGTCTGTGGTTCTTCATCCATCGAACACTGCTGACCTAACCTTAAAGGCCTTTTGCTCTTTGCTGGATTGTGGTTTGCAAAGAAAGGCCCCCTGTAGTTGTAGCAGGGTCTGAGCTCTGCTCTCTGCCTGCAGTCTGAGCGTTCCAGGCTTGTAAGGGCTGCTGGGCTGAGTTGCTGTCCATCTCTTCATTGCAGTGTAGTATCCTGGTGTTCTGGGTCTACAGGGCTTTGTTTCTAGCTGCAGTCCTCCTCTTCGCTCTAATCTAATCTCCCCATCGTTCAGGTGCCTGATGTATGAAGTAGAGCGATGCAGAGTACCCAGGCAGGTGCAAAGGAGAGCCCTTTATTGCCAAACCTGGCCTTTTTAGGCAGTTAGCCCATTATCAGTTACATTCCCTGTAAGTGCAACAAATATAATTCAACCAAGCACCAAAAACCAGGATGTGAGCACATGATGGTTATATAGCTTGTTTTTCTACCTCCAGTTCAGCCAAGTCCTTTTTAGGGTTCTTTTCTGCTTAGCTGAAGTAACAGGCCTGAGGCATGATTTTACGAGGTTAACCTATTTCATGAGGTGTTACCTGTATGCAGTAATAAATTAACATCATGTGATGTTTTTTCACAGAAATACTTGGAAACGTCACCTAAGTGACATTGTACATCTTCTCCAGCCATTCTCTTTTCATATTTCCACCAGGTTGGCTATTGTGATTTTTGCTTTGTTTTGCTTTCAGTCTCCCACATCACACCACTGTGGGTCTTGCTATAAGCAAATTGCAGGTAATACTCTTAACTTCAGTTTCATTTGTGGTTGAAATGGACATACAGAGTAGGCAGCCTTGTTTGGATTCTGTAAAATGAAATTATTTACTGCTGATGCTCACACAAAGAAGTGAGACAGATGAATCAGTGACAATGTTTGAATTCTATGGAGTCCTGGGTTTAATCCGTCTATTAGTAAATAAATACACAGAAGAGACAATTAAAGCTCTTCAGGAAGTTTGTCTGAAAGCTACAGCTAATGATGAGATTTTCACAAGTGATTGTTTCCTTCAGAGAAAACCATCAGAGTTTGTCTAGTTTGGTCTGCGTCACTGGGGGTTTTGTCACAGCACAGCTGGTCTGTAGCTGGGTAAATAATTCAGGCATAAGGAGGAAATCCAACTCCACTAGCCTGCTACGATAAACAGGTACCCAGGTGAATAATGATAGGATAAATTCAAATCCTAAGAGGGACTTCACTCAATCATGTTCCATCCAAAGCTGCAAATATCTGGTCTGAGAGGGGGGAAGTCTGAGATCCACACCAATCAGCGGTCAAACCCCAGGAAATTCAAATCCCCTATAAAAAGGGGCAGCCATAAATACTTGGTGCTCTTTGTTGAAGACCCTCAGGGAGCTCATGTCATTTCTGTCACTGACCAACAACCCCATCATAACAGTTTTTCACTCTTTTTCCTCTCAAGTAACCTTGGCAAGATGGGGAAAAGGGAATTGGCAATCCTATGGGGTTCCTGGAATGATCTCCCAGGTTAGCTGTAGCTGGTGAAGGTGCCTGAGGTGGTCTTAATGAGATTGGATGAGTGGGCAACACAGTGTGATTGAAAATAAGCAGTCAGAAGGTTGAGGTTATGCGTGTCAGAAGAAACTGTTCTAAAGGGAGCAAAACCATGATTGAGAAACATGGAATTGCCTTCTGTCATAGCACCGAACTTGCAGTGCTGCCGGTGTAGTTTAGCAAGTAACCCTCACCTCCTTGCCTTTGTGTGGAATTGCTCAAAGCCTCATGGTAACATATCTTTACTTCTTTTTTTGTTGCATGCTGTGAGTGCAAGTGGCATCTCTGATAGTGTTGCTTAGATGCAAAGGCATAGGGTGTTCAGTTGAAAATGTCCATGTCCATCACTCAGCAGTCCTTTTTTTTCTCTTTCAGATCCCCCCCAGCATGAGCTGTCAGGACCAAGCGAGAAACCTGAGGTTGAGGTCACCCTTGAAGGTCAGTTCCACTGGTCTTTGATTTCGGTTGGTTGGGCATTTTTATATCCAAAATGAGCTTTCCATAGCCTACATTTCTCAACACTGAATGAAGAGAATTGTGTGCTGGTGTCAAGTGTGGATTGATTGTGAAATGCTTGGTAAATGAACCTGGTTGGGGGAAGTATTAAAAAAACACAATATACTGAAGCATATTGGAATTACTGGGCAGATTTTGAAATGATGCCAGACAGCACATTGCATCTTTTGCTTATTTTTCATGCGTTGGTAATGAAAAATAGTCATTAAATGGACCAGATGTTCTAACATTAATTCATTCTGGAGAGCACATTGCTGTAGATACTCACTGTAGTTATATGTGTAACATTTGTAGTTAGCACAAGCTTCTGGGAAGGATGGTACCAGAACAGAAAGGCTGTGTTGC
Organism: Oenanthe melanoleuca; assembly: GCF_029582105.1. Lineage (NCBI taxonomy): Eukaryota > Metazoa > Chordata > Aves > Passeriformes > Muscicapidae > Oenanthe > Oenanthe melanoleuca. The sequence goes on from NC_079352.1 coordinate 7,859,908, forward strand.
AGGTGGTGTAAGTGAAGCCTCAAGGTGTGTGTCTGATATTGATAACTGTGAGATACAAAGCTGTGCACTTACCACCTCCCTTTCTCACCTAAATGGCTCTAAAGCTGCGGATGAGTGTCCCTGCTGTTGTCATGCTAGGATCTTGGTAGGAGGTCATCTGTGTTTCTTGTATTTGTGAATTAGTGTCCTGAACCTGCTTTAAAACACTGCTGAGATGGGGTTTTGCAGTGCTTGCTTGTGGAATTAGATTGAGACCACCCAATCAGCAGTTTAGAAAGCAGGCAGGTCATTTGGGACAAAGTGGACTCTTCTGGCATGGGCTTCACCATTTTACATTGCAGCATGGAAATAACTCCAACATTACCAGAACAGAAATGTTTATATGAAAGAGTCATTAAGTTCTGTGTTTATGTAAAGGCCTTTGCCACAGAAGTAAAAGTGGTCTGAGAAGGTTTTCTCTGACAGAGGATAACAGAACTGTATAGGTACAAGGTATGTGAACATGTGCTAATGTTCTTGATAAGTAAACCATACCCTTGGTGACAAGGTTACATGTTTTTCTGTATGTGAAATTAGTTTTCTTTGTCTGCTCTAGCCATTTGAATAATTGAGTTCTTCAAGACAAAACTTAGGTAGTGTCTTTTGAGAGCTGCTAGTGGGATGATGTTACTTCCAGTTAGATAAAAATGGTGGTCCCTATCTGCACAGTTTATTTTGTGATTCCTTTTGCTCTTTCATGATTGTTCACTGATCATGCAATGACCAGCCATGTTTCAGAAGACAATGTTGTTTTGCTTAGGAGGTACAGAAGCAGGTTGTGGGTTTTTTAGTACTCTTGTGCTTTGCACAGGCCTGTTTGAAGGAGCAAGTTGTTCCTTCTCAAGTAAGAACAGGAGTTTTCTAAAGTTACTCAGGTATGTAATATGTTTCAAAATTTTGTGCCCTATTAAGCAAAATTCCTTTGTTTTTGTTGCAGTTTTGTAATTAAAAGCATTTCCAGTTTTGCATATGTGTTTTCTGGACAAAAAAGCAGTTTTGTTTTGTTTTTTTCTTGAAGATGATGATGATGACTACCCTCCCTTAGACAAGAGACAGAAGAGCATGAAGTTGGTTAATGAAGCTGCCATTACTCAAAGAAAAGAAGGAAAAAATTTCAATTCTGGTAAGCTGAAAATTAAACATTATTTTATTTCCCTACATTATTTATGAGAATGTTTTGGGGTAATTTTGTGTTACAAAAAAATTCAGAATGGTTGCAAAAATAACTGTCACATCAACTGATCACTTACAACCTTTTTGAAAGAAGCCAAAAAAATAAAACACGTAGGGCATTTTTGGAATGTCATTTACGTGCCAAGGCTTTTGTGTAAATGTACTGCAGCAGTACAATCATCATCATCAGCTACTCTCTGTTGTTTTCTGCTGTTTGACATGACAACATAAATACTCACAAAGGATTTTATTCATCTTCTTTCATGATCCCTTGTGTTGTGGGTTCTTCATAGAATAGCATCTCATCCACGCACTTCAGTTTACTCTGGTTAAGATGCTTAGCCTGGGATTTTTTTTGTGATCCTGTTCCTCTCCTTAGTTCTGTGGTGTGGTGTGGTTTGGTTTGGTTTGTGAACACATTAATGTATGTGCTTTTATAAGATTCTGTGCAGTCTGGAATAACTTAAAACATCACTTAAACTTAACAGAACTGAACCTTTTACTCAGCCAGAATAACTAAAATATATTCCTTCATGCCCTGCTGTTGAATTTTGACAGTTTTTCATACAATTAGCTTCACTTTCTCTAACTGCTGCAGTTAAGGATCTATTGCTCTTTCTCACAGCCAGTGTTGATCAGCTAATGCTGCTTGTCTTGGTGCACAGTGCCCCAACAAAGCATTGTGATCATGGATTTCCCAGCCATGTTTCAGTGTTGGCCTTGCAGCCTGTTATGGAAATCCTCATAGTGCAGTAACCATGAGTCTGTCAAGTTGGTTGAAAGAATACATAATCTGTGGGGACACAGAGCCTTTGTTTATATTTTTGTTTTTATTAATCCTGGATAAGAGAGGGGGAAATAGTTATGATTGTATTAACTCTATAAGGCCAAGGGCATGGAATTGCCTTCTGTCATAGCAGCAGCTCTGCAGTGCTGCAGGTGCAGTTTAGGCAGTGTAACCCTCACCTCCTTGCCTTTGTGTGGAATTGCTCAAAGGCTCATGGGAACATATCTTTGCTTCTGTTTTTATTGCATGCTGTGAGTGCAAGGGGTTTCTTTGACAGTGTTGGGTCACATGCAAAGGCATGCAGGTTTGGTTGAAAATCTGTGTCTATTACTCAGCAGTCCTGATTTTTTCTCTTTCAGATTCTTCCCAGCACGACTCGTCAGAATCAAGTTCAGATTCTGAGCCCGAAATCACTACTGAAGGTCAGTTCCTCTGGTCTTTGATTTCGGTTGGTTGGGCGTTTTTATATCCAAAATGTGGTTTCCATAGCCTACAATTCTCAACACTGAATGAAGAGAATTGTGTACCAGTGTTGACTGTAGTTTGATTGTGAAATGCTTGATAAACGAATCTGGTTGGGGGAAGTATTGATGGTTGTGGGTTTTTTGCACTCTTGTGCTTTGCACAGGCCTCTTTGTAGGAAGTTGTTCCTCCACAGGTAAGAACAAGTGCATTCTAAAGTTACTTAGGTAAGTAATTTGTTGCCAAATTTGGTGTCCTGATAAGTACAATTCCCTATTTCGGCTAGAGCTTTGTAATTCAAAGCATTTCTTGTGCTGCACACAAAGTCTCTGGACAAATAAACAGTGATTTTTTTGTTTTTTCTTAAAGATGATGATGATGATGAGTACGTGCCTCCTAGCAGGAGGCGGAGGAGCAGACGGTCTAATCGCGCTTCCAATACTGGGAGGAGGAAAGGAAAACACTCCAATTCTGGTAAGATGAAAATTAAAGATGATTTTATCTCCCAGCTTTGTTTTATGAAAATATTTTGGTTAATTTTTTGGTGCAGGAGTGAGACATGTTCATGCCAGCCTTCATTTATGAGCCATGATGTCTCTGTAGGTTCATTGCAGAAGTACAGTCATCATCATAGGTTATGTCTTGACATGATGATATAAATAGACACAGAGGAAGTTGGAATTTTTCTCTTGTGTTCTTGCATGATCTTTGATGTGGAGGGTCCTGAAAACCCTCAGAAACTCATCTGTGGTCTTCAGTTTACTCTGGATATAATTACCTCGGATTTTTTGTGATCCCGTACTTCTCCTTTATTCTGTGGTTTGGTGTGCTTTGCTTTGCTTTGCTTTGTGGAAACATTAATCTGTCTGCTTTTATAAGGTTTTGTGCAAATAGGAATATGTTTTTTCCTTTATATATTTGAAGGCAGCCATCAGTGTTCTGAAGGCAGTGAAGGAACAGATGTGGAAATACAGTTACAGCTTTTGAGATGTGAAATGTCTTTTGTGAGGATAAATTAACATCATTGGATATATTTTTCTCAGAAATACTTGGAAAGATGTCTCTTAATTGACATTGTACATCTTCTCCAGCCATTCTCTTTTCATATTCCCACCAGGTTGGCTTTTGTGAATTTTCTTTTGTTTTGCTTTCAGTCTTCCAAATCATACTACTGTGTGTTTTGCTATAAGCAAATTTTGATGGGAATCATCATTATTTTAAATCATGAAAGGCATTTGTAAGGAGCTCATCACCCAAAGTTTAGTGGTTTGATGGGATGTGAAAAGCACATCGTCTGGCTGGCTTTGCTGTGAGCACTGGCTCTCCATCCTAAGTCGTGTGCTTTTCAAGGCAGGTTTTGCCAGCAGCAATGCTCCTTCTTGCTAATCCCATTAGTTTTGCTTTGAAGGTAGCTCTCAGCAAGTTGAGGATACCATTCCATGAAATTCAGCAGCAATTCTCATGATTAGGGAGGATGAAGATTTTATAGAGTTTCTGATACAATTTGCTTTTCTTTCTTTAACTGTGCTGCAGTTAAGTATCAATTCCTCTTTCTCACACTGAGTATTGATGGGGTGATCCTGCTTTTCTTGTTGGTGCACATTGCCCCATCAAAAGCAATGTGATCATGGATTTCCCTCCCATGTTTCAGTGTTGGCCTTGAATCCTGTTATGGAAATCCTCATAGTGCAGTAATCATGAGTCTTTAGAGATGGTGAAAACATGTATAATGTGTGGGGACACAGCCTTTGTTTATATTTCTGGTAATCCTGGATAAGAGAGGGGAAAATAGTTATGATTGTATTAACTCTATAATGCCAAGAGCATGGAATTGCCTTCTGTCATAGCACCAGCTCTGCATTGCTGCAGGTGCAGTTCAGGCAGTGTAACCCTCACGTCCTTGCCTTTGTGTGGAATTGCTCAAAGGCTCATGGGAACATATCTTTGCTTCTGTGTTTATTGTGTGCTGTGAGTGCAAGGGCCTTCTTTGACAGTGTTGGGTCACATGCAAAGGCATGCAGGTTTGGTTGAAAATCTTTTTGTGTCCATCACTCAGCAGTCCTCATTTTCCCTTTCAGATCCCTCCCAGCATTACTTCTCAGCAATAAGTGAGACGCCTGGGCTTGAGGTCACTGTTCAAGGTCAGTTTCTCTGGTGATTGATTTCAGTGGCTTGGGCATTTTTATATCCAAAATGTATTTTCCATAACCAACATTTTTGGCACTGAATGAAGACAATTGTGTGCCAATGTTCAGTGTAGTTTGCATTGTGCACTGCTTGGTAAACTAACCTGCTGGAGAAGTATTAGAAAACCACAATATACTGAAGCATGTTGGACTTAGTTGTCTATTGTGTGGTTGTTTTAGCATCATGCAATGTCCAGCCATGTTTCAGAAGACAATGTTGTTTTTGTTTTGTGGAAGTACAGATGCAGCTTTGTTTTTTTGCTCTCTTGTGCTTTGCACAGGCCTGTTTAAAGGAACAAGTTATTCCTTCACAAGTAAGAAGGGGAGCTTTCTGAAGTTACTCAGGTTAACTAAATTGTTGTTAAATTTGGTGTGAGGATAAGCACAGATCTTTATTTCTTTTTGTGTTTTGAAATTCTCAGCAGTTCCAGTGCTGCACATGTGTTCCCTGGATAAAAAAGCAATTTGGTTTTTTTTGTTTCTTTCTTAAAGCTGATAATGATGATGATGATAGTGATGACAACCTACCCCTGGACATGAGAATAAATATCACCCATTCTGCTAATGAAGCTGACAATAGTGGGGGAAGTAAAGCAGAAGCATTCAGTTCTGGTAAGATAAAAATTAAGTGCAATTTTATCTCCCAGCTTTGTTTCATGAAAAGGTTTGTGGGTTTTTTGTGGTGCAGGAATGAGACGTCTTAGTGCCATCCTTCATTTAGGAGCAATGGGCTCTGTGTAGGTGCATTGCAGCAGTACAGTCATCATCATGAGCTACCTCTGTTATTTATTGTTAATTGATGTGATGATGCAAATAGACACACAGGACACTGGGATTTCCTTGTTGTCTTCTTGCATGATCCCTGATGTGGAGGTTTCTCCCCAGAATTCATCCATGCACTTAAGTTTTCTTTGGATAAAATGCATCACCTGGGATTTCTTTGCGATCCTGTACCTCTCCTTAGTTCTGTGGTGTGGTTTGGTTTAGTTTGCTTTCCTTTGTGGACACTTTAATCTGTCTGCTTCTATAAGGTTCTGTGAAGTTAGGAATATGTTTTTTTCCTTTATATTTTTGAAGGCAGCCACCAGAGTTCTGATGGCAGTGAAGGAACAAATGTGGAAATAGAGTGTAAATTATTTGAGATGTGAAATGTTTTTTGTGAGGATAAACTATAACACCACTGGATATTTTTTCACAGAAATACTTGGAAAGATGTCTCTTAATTGACATTGTACATCTTCTCCAGTCATTCTCCTTTCATATTTCCACCAGGTTGGCTTTTGTGAATTTTCTTTTGTTTTGCTTTCAGTCTCCTGCATCACACTAATGTAGGGCTTGCTATAAGCAAATTGTGGTGGGAAGTCATGAAAGTCATTTGTAAGGAGCTCATCACCCAAAGTTTAGTGGTTTGATGGGATGTGATAGGCACATCATTGTCTGTCTGGCTTTGCTGTGAGCACTGGCTCTCCATCCTGAGTCGTGTGCTTTTCAAGGCAGGTTTTGCCAGCAGCAATGCTCCTTCTTGCTAATCCCATTAGTTTTGCTTTGAAGGTGGCTATCACCATAGTTAAGGGTACCATTCCATGAAATTCAGCAGCAATTCTCATGATTAGGGAGAATGAGGTTGCACATGCTGGCTGTAATATTAACTGAGCTCATTGGAGAAGAGAAATCTAGGTAGTTTTGCTCAGCATAGAGCCATGTGCATTATACCTGTGTGTGAAGAGGGAGTGTGAGGAAGGGGAAGTGTGATAGGAAATGACCGAGACTCTGCCTCTGCCTCGGATTTGACTAGAACTTTATAGTACAGATGGTGAGTGTGGCCCTTTGAGTCAGATTAAGGTTTTGTCACACACCTTTTTTTGACATGTGTTGTTCTTCACAACTTTCTATAAGGGAGGTCTGGAAAGTTGCCCCTGGTTTTGCTGAGCAGAATGAATCTGCTGTTCATGAAGGCTGGTATTTCTGAAAAGGTCTGGAGGCAGTGGCTAAAAATTGCTGGTAATAGATTTAACTTCAGATTCATTTGTGGTTTAAATGGGCATACAGATTAGGTAGCCTTGTCTGGATTCTGTAAAATGAAATTATTGCTGATTCTCACAGAAATGAATGAGACAGGGAAATCAGTGGCAGTGTTTGGATTTTATGGAGTCATGTCTCTAATCCATGTGTTAGTAAAGAAATACACAGAAGAGGCAATTAACACACATGTATAATGTGTGGGGACACACAACCTTTGTTTATATTTCTGGTAATCCTGGGTAAGAGAGGGGGAAATAGTTATGATTGTATTAACTCTATAATGCCAAGAGCATGGAATTGCCTTCTGTCATAGCAGCAGCTCTGCAGTGCTGCAGGTGCAGTTCAGGCAGTGTAACCCTCACCTCCTTGCCTTTGTGTGGAATTGTTCAAAGGCTCATGGGAACATATCTTTGCTTCTGTGTTTATTGCATGCTATGAGTGCAAGGGGCTTCTTTGACAGTGTTGGTTTAAATGGAAGGGCATGGAGTGTTTGGTGGAAAATCTTTTCTGTGTCCATCACTCAGGAGTCCTGTTTTTCTCTTTCAGATCCCCCCCAGCATGAGCTGTCAAGAATAAGTGAGAAATCTGAGGTTGAGGTCACCCTTGAAGGTCAGTTCTTGTGATCATTGCGTACAGTTGGTTGGGCGTTTTTATATCCAAAATGTGTTTTCCATTTCCTACATTACTTGGCACTGAATGATGAGAATTGTGTCCCATCTATAACTGTAGTTTGGAGTGTGCATTGCTTGGTAAATGTTTGGAAGTATTAGAAAACCACCATATACTGATGCATATTGGAATTACTGGGCAGGTTTTGAAATGATGCCAGACAGCACATTGCATCTTTTGCTTATTTTTCATGCATTGGTAATTAAAAATAGTCATTAAATGGACCAGATGTTCTAACATTGATTCATTCTGGAGAGCACATTGCTGTAGATACTCACTGTAGTTATATGTGTAACATTTGTAGTTAGCACAAGCTTCTGGGAAGGATGGTACCAGAACAGAAAGGCTGTGTTGCAGGTGGTGTAAGTGAAGCCTCAAGGTGTGTGTCTGATATTGATAACTATGAGATACAAAGCTGTGCACTTACCACCTCCCTTTCTCACCTAAATGGCTCTAAAGCTGCTGATGAGTGTCCCTGGTGTTGTCATGCTAGGATCTTAGTGTTTGCTTGTGGAATTAGATTGAGACCACCCAATCAGCAATTTAGAAAGCAGGCAGGGCATTTGGGACAAAGTGAACTCTTCTGGCATGGGCTTCACAATTTTACATTGCAGCATGGAAATAAATCCAACATTACCACAACAGAAACATTTATATGAGAAGAGTCATTAAGTTCTGTGCATATGTATGAAGAGCTTTACCACAAAAATGGAAGGTTTTCTGTGGCAGAGTGTAACAGAACTGTGTAGGTACAGGATATGTGAATATGTGCTAATATTCTTGCTAAGGAAACCATACTCTTGATTCTGTGTGTACATGTTTTTCTGTATGTGACATTAGTTTTCTTTGTCTGCTCTATCCATTGCTTTTCTTTGTCTGCTCTAGCCATTTGTTTTCTCTGAGGTTGGAGGTATTGGGCAGTCTATACAGGTCAATACCATAGGAAGATGGGGATAGATGGGGAAGTGAGTGTCTAAGTAGCAGCTCTCTGACAGATTGCCAGGTTTGCTGCTCTCCTGTCTGTCCTCTTGTGTGTGTTTAAGGTAGAGTTGACCTGTTTGATGAAATTCACTGGCATCCATTAGTTTTAAACTGCTTTGAAGGTGAGTCTAGAACATTTGAGCTCATCAAGACAAAACTTGGGTAGTGTCTTTTGAGATCTGCTAGTGGGATGATGTTACTTCCAGTTACATAAAAATCACAGTTTATTTTGTGATTCCTTTTGCTGTTGCGTGGTCGTTTTAGCATCATGCAATGACCAGCCATGTTTCAGAAGACAATGTTGTTTTCCTTAGGAGGTACAGAAGCAGGTTGTGGGGTTTTTTTTTGCTGTCTTGTGCTTTGCACAGGCCTGTTTGAAGGAACAAGTTGTTCCTTCTCAGGTAAGAACAGGAGCTTTCTAAAGTTAGTCAGGTAAGTAATTAGTTGCAAAAATTTGGTGCCCTGTTAAACACAGTTCCTTTATTTTATTAGAGTTGTGTAATTCAAAGCATTTCGAGTTTTGCACACGAATTCCCTGGAGGATAAAAACCCTGTTTTTTTTTTTTTTTCTCTTTCTTTAAGGTGATGATAATGATGACAACTTACCTCCTGACAAGAAGCTGAAGAAAACTGAGTCTGCTAATGAAGCTGCCAATACTGGAAGAAGAACAGAAGAGTGCAGTTTTGGTAAGATGAAAATTAAAGATGATTTTATCTCCCAGCTTTGTTGTATGAGAAGATTTTAGTTAGTTTTGTGCTGCAGGAGTGAGACATGTTAGTGCCCACCTTCATTTAAGAGTCATGGGCTCTGTGTGGGGGCATTACAGCAGTACAATCAACATCATAGGCTACCTCAGTTTTAATTATTTATTTAATGTGATGATGTAAATAGACATGCAGATAAGAACACATACTTTATCTTCATGTCTAGTAAAGCAACTACTGATCCTTTCCTTTTGTAGTGCTTGGCATTTCCTAGTTATCTCCCCAGCACTCACTTGGAATTCGATGGAAACATGAGAGTTTTCCATGACCTGGATGATTTATTTGACATAGTTCAAATATAGTCCAGCTAACTTGTGCCAGCTGATAGAGCTGAATTTCTGCTATGAGCACACACATGATGTAAAGAGAAACCTTTGAAAAGAAGATTCCTTCAGTCTTTCTCCTAAAGTGATACCATACTCCAGCATACAGGGATCTGAAAGAGATTCTGTTCAAAAAGCACAAGTACAGTTTTACTCAGCCAGAATAACTAAAATATATTCCTTCATGTACTGCTGTTGCATTCTGACAGTTTCTGGTACAATTAGTTCCACTTGCTTGAACTGTGCTGCAGTTAAGGATCAATTGCTCTTTCTCACAGCCAGTGTTGATCAGCTAATGCTGCTTGTCTTGTTGGTGCACAGTGCCCCAAAAAAAGCATTGTGATCATGGATTTCCCAAACAATTTTTAGTGTTGGCCTTGCAGCCTGTTATGGAAATCCTCATAGTGCAGTAACCATGAGTCTGTCAAGTAGGTTGAAAGAATACATAGAATCTGTGGGGACACACAGCCTTTGTTTATATTTCTGGTAATCCTGGATAAGAGAGGGGAAAATAGTTATGATTGTATAAACTCTAAAAGGCCAAGAGCATGGAATTGCCTTCTGTCATAGCAGCAGCTCTGCAGTGCTGCAGGTGCAGTTTAGGCAGTGTAACCCTCACCTCCTTGCCTATGGGAACATATCTTTGCTTCTGTTTTTATTGCATGCTGTGAGTGCAAGGGGCTTCTTTGACAGTGTTGGTTTAAAAGCAAGGTGAAGGAGTGTTTGGTGGAAAATCTTTTCTGTGTCCATCACTCAGGAGTCCTGTTTTTTTCTTTCAGTTTCCTCCCTGCATGACTTCTCAGCAACAAGTGATAGACCTGAGCTTGAAGTCACTGTTGAAGGTCAGTTCTTGTGGTCATTGATTTCAGTTGGTGGGGCATTTTTTTATCAAAATGTATTTGCCATACCCTACATTTTTTGGCACTGAATGAAGACAATTGTGTGCCAATGTTTGCATTGCACTAGTGGATGATGTTACTTCCAGTTAGAGAAAAATGTTAGTCCCTATCTGCACAGTTTATTTTGTGATTCCTTTTGCTGTTGCATGGTTGTTTTAGCATCATGCAATCATGCAATGTCCAGCCATTTTTCAGAAGACAATGTGTTTTCCTTAGGAAGTGCAGAAACAGGTTGTTTTTTTTTTTTTTTTTTTGCTGTCTTGTGCTTTGCACAGGCCTGTTTGAAGGAACAAGTTGTTCCTTCTCAGGTAAGAACAGGAACTTTCTAATGTTACTCAGGTAAGTAATTAGTTACAAAAATTTGGTGCCCTGATAAGCACAGATCCTTATTTCTATTTGAGTTATGAAATTCACAGCAGTTCCAGTGCTGCACATGTGTTCCCTGGAGAGAAATGAATTTTTGGGGTTTTTTTCTTTCTTAAAGCTGATGATGATGATGATGACAACCTACCCTCTGACATGAGACTGAATAACTCCGAGTCATTTAATGCAGCTGACAAAAATGGGGGAAGAAAAGCAGAAGAATTCAGTTTTGGTAAGATGAAAATTAAAGATGATTTTATCTCCCAGCTTTGTTGTATGAGAAGATTTGTTACATTTTTTTTTTTATGGGAGTGAGACAAGTTAGTGCCATGCTGCATTTAAGAGCTATGGGCTCTGTGTATGTGCATTGCATTAGTACATTCATCGTCATGAGCTACCTCTGTTGCTTATTTTTTTTTGACCTGAGGACATAAATAGATGCATAGGTAATAACAGGATTTCCTGCATAAGCCCTGATGTGGAGGTTTCTCCCCAGAAACTCAGTCATGCACTTCTGTTTACTCTGGTTAAGATGCTTCAACTGGGATTTTTTTGCAATCCTGTGCCTCTCCTTAGTTCTGTGGTGTGGTTTGGTTTGGTTTGGTTTGGTTTTGGACACATTAATCTTTCTGCTTTTATAAGGTTTTGTGAAGTTAGGAATATGTTTTTTCCTTTATATTTTTCAAGGCAGCCACGATATTTCTGATGGCAGTGAGGGAACAAATGTGGAAATAGAGTGTAAATTATTTGAGATGTGAAATGTTTTTTGTGAGGATAAACTATAACACCATTGGATATTTTTTCACAGAAATACTTGGAAATATGTCTCTTAATTGACATTGTACATCTTCTCCAGCCATTCTCTTTTCATATTTCCACCAGGTTGGCTTTTGTGAATTTTCTTTTGTTTTGCTTTCAGTCTCCTGCATCACACAAATGTAGGGCTTGCTATAAGCAAATTGTGGTTGAAGTCATCATTAGTTTAGATTATGAAAGGCATTTGTAAGGTGCTCATCACCCAAAGTTGAGTGGTTTGTTGGGATATGGAAAGCACATCATTGTCTGTCTGGCTTTGCTGTGAGCACTGGCTCTCCATCCTGAGTCGTGTGCTTTTCAAGGCAGGTTTTGCCAGCAGCAATGCTCCTTCTTGCCAATCCCATTCTGTCATAGCAGCAGCTCTGCAGTGCTGCAGGTGCAGTTCAGGCAGTGTAACCCTCACCTCCTTGCCTTTGTGTGGAATTGCTCAAAGGCTCATGGGAACATATCTTTGCTTCTGTTTTTATTGCATGTTGGGAGTGCAAGGGGCTTCTTTGACTGTGTTGTTTTAAATGCAAAGGCAAGGAGTGTTTGGTGGAAAGTCTTTTCTGTGTCCATCACTCAGCAGTCCTGTTTTTCTCTTTCAGTTTCCTCCCTGCATGACTTCTCAGCAACAAGTGATAGACCTGAGCTTGAAGTCATTGTTGAAGGTCAGTTCCTCTGGTCTTTGTTTTGGTTGGGTATATTTATTTCTAAAATGTATTTTCCATAACCTACTTTTCTTGGCACTGAATGAAGACAATTGTGTGCCAGTGTTTGCATTGTGTACTGCTTGGTAAATGAACCTGGTGGAGAAGTGTTGGAAAACCACAATATACTGAAGCTTATTGGTCTTAATGGGCTTGTATTAAATGATGTCAGACAGCAGATTGTATCCTTTGCACATTTTTCACGCATTGATAATGAAAAATACTCATTGAGTTCAGAAAATGTTCTAACATACATTCTTTCTGGAGAGCACATTGCTGCATATACTCACTGTAGTTATATGTGTAACATTTGTAGTTAGCACTGGCTTCTGTTTTTTGCTCTCTTGTGCTTTGTACGGGCCAGTTTGAAGGAACGAGTTGTTCCTTCTCAGGTAAGAACTAAAGTTTCTCAGGTATGTAATTTGTTGCAAAAATTTTGTGCCCAGATAAGCAGAGATCCTTATTTCTATTTGAGTTATGAAATTCATAGCAGTTCCAGTGCTGCACACGTGTTCCCTGGAGAAAAATGCATTTTTGGGTTTTTTCTTTTCTTTCTTAAAGCTGATGATGATGATGACTACTTACCCCTTGAAATGACAGTGAATAACACCGAGTCTGCAAGTGAAGCTGACAGTACTGGGAGAAGGAAAGCAGATGAGTTAAATTCTGGTAAGATAAAGATTAAACATAATTTTATTTCCCAGCTTTGTTTTATAAAAATATTTTGGTAATTTTGTGGTACAGGAGTGAGACCTGTTAGTGCCAGTCTTCATTTAAGATCCATGGGCTCTGTGTAGGTTCATTGCAGCAGTAAATTCATCATCATAGGTTACCTCTGTTGTTATTCTATGACAGTGTTGGTTTAAGTGCAATGGCATATAGAATTTGTTTGAAAATCTTGTCCATGTTCATCATTCAGCTGTCCTCTTTTTCAGATTCCTCCCAGCATGAGTGGTTACAAGGAAGTGAGAATTCTGAGGATGATTTTAGTAGTGGAGGTCAGTTCTTCTGGTGATTGATTTCAGTTGGTTGGGCATTTTTATATCAAAAAAGTGGTTTCCATAGCCTGCACTACTTGGCACTGAACGAAGAGAATTGTGTGCCAGTGTTGAGTGTAATTTGGATTGTGACCGCTTGGTAAATGTGCCTGGTGGAGAAGTATTAGAAAACCACAATATACTGAAGCATATTGGACTTACTGGGCTGGTTTTGAAATTATGCCAGACAACACATTGTATCTTTTGCATATTTTTCATGTGTTGGTAATGAAAAATACTCACTGAGTGCAGCAGATGTTCTAACACTTATTCATTCTGGAGAGCACATCGCTTTATAAATACACTGCTGGTATGTTTAACATTTGTAGTTAACACTACACTTATGCATATTCCCATTTGAAGGCACAAGTTGTTCCTTCTATGTAAGAGGAGGAGCTTTCTAAAGTTATTCAGGTAAATAATTTATTGTAAAAACTTGGTGGACTGATGAACACAGTTCTTATTTGTTTTAGAGTTTTCAAATTCACAGCAGTTGGAATCCTGCACACAAGTTCCCATGAGAAAAAAACTGGGGTTTTTTTTGTGTGTCTTCAAGATGATGTTGACTACCTGCCCTCTGAGAAGAGACGGAGGAGAACCAAGTCGGGTAGTGGAGCTTTCAATACTGGGAGAAGGAGAGGAAGACAGTTCAATTTTGGTAAGATGAAAATTAAAGATGATTATATCTCCCAGCTTTGTTGTATGAAAACGTTTGTGTTTATTTGTGGTGCAGGAGTGAACTATGTTAGTGCCAGCCTTCATTTAGGAGCCATGGACTCTGTGTAGGTGCATTGTAGCAGTACAATCATCATCATGAGCTACCTCTGTTATTTATTGTTAATTGATGTGATGATGTAAATGGACACACAGGATGTTGGGATTTCCATGTTGTCTTCTTGCCTGATCCTTTATGTTGTGGGTTCTGCATAGAAACTCATCCATACACTTCACTTTACTCTGGTCAAGATGCTTCACCTGGGGTTTTTTGCGATTCTGTGCCTCTCCTTAATTCTGTGTTATGGTGTGGTGTGGTTTAGTTTGGTTTGTAATCACCTTAATCAGTTTTCTTTTATAGGCTTTATACTGTCAGGAATATGTCTTTTAGCCAAGTTTAGAGCTTTTATTAGGAATTCTGGAAATTGAAATAAATATAAAATTCTGTATGGATATACTTGCTACATCTTTTTTCCATGACCTATACCAGTTTTAGCAAAAGTGACTTACATTTTTAGAGCTGTTCTTAAAAGATCATTAATACCAGTAGGCCACTGAACATGTATCATTCTTCTTGGTTTTGTCAGGAGAACATAAGGACAGCATTACTAGAGGAGAATATTGAGGAGTTGGTGCTGCAGAAGCTTTTGTTAGATACCTTTTCTCAGTAGAAAAATCAGCTAAGCTTTGAAGGTCAGCAGTTTTGGAAGTGAGGGAATATTGGTTGGAGTTCAGATGGAGAGGAAAGGGAGTAATTTATTAGGATGACAGAAGTATTAGTTGGGCTTGACAGAAGTTTTAGTTGAGCAGTTGTAGACTATCTCCAGGCTTACCTTCTCAATGTTGCTCTGAGTTGACTTAGTTTATCTTCTCTCTGCTGTTTTTTAGAAAATTTCATTCTGAGCTAGAGAGTGTGCAGTTAGATTACAGTGATTTACATCTCACTGATTATTCAGATATCTTTACTTCTTAGCTTCCTAAATTGCATGGAGGATATTGCCTCTTAAGTTCAGTTTGAGGTTCACGTATGGAAAGTGGCATGTTGCTATGGTATTGCAAGATCTGCTTAAAACACAAAATGATGTGAGAAGGTTTGGGGAAAGACTCTTCATTTGCTTTAATGAAAAAAGAGCAGCTTTTATTATTTGCAGTACTGCTGTTCAGGCATTTCAGAAAACTGCACCTTTTGTAATGAAGTCGAATATCAATAACGAGATAGGAGAGAGGAGGTCATTCATCTATCTTGAGTAGTTGCAGAATGACAAAGATGCATGCACTCAGAAAACAGTGAGAAATCTGTCTCATCTTATAAAGACTTCCAGTATTTTACATAACCCTGATGAGATTGAGATGTTTGAATTGGAGATTGTTCCATATGTCTTGATTGAACTGATATCTGAAGTGGCCTGAGAATAATGAGTTCTTATTTTGGAAACAGGAAAACAAAGTGGAAAGCAAAATAATTTTAACCAGTCTCTGTTAAAATTCTTGCTAGAAATTGATAATCTCTGGCAGGTGAGGTTAGATTTCAAAACAATTCTCAACCAATTATTTGAGATTAAAAATATCATTGCTGAAAGTAAAGTATATTGTCAGCAAAAATATTTTCCCATGGTTTTTAGGCTTTCTCAATAGATTTTATAAAAAGCTCAGAAGCTTCAAGTTGTGTCTTGCAGTTGTGTTAAACAATTTTAATGGAAAAAAGTCCACTTGTCTCACTATGACAGTGATGGGAATTATGTATGGTTTTTCCCATGCACTGTTGAGCACAGGATTTGTCAGCGTGCAGCATGCTTGGAGTTGCTCTTTGTTTTCCATGCTTCATTTAATATACAAGTTTGGGAAGTAATCTTAGACATTTTATTCTGTACTTTTTTTCTGAGTGTATCCATGTATTTTAAGGTGTAGTCTGTACTGTACTCAGCAGGCACCTGTTAGCAAGTGATCAGTAAAAGTACTTACTTCATATTTCATTTATTGGTAACCCAGATTTTAGAATAGATTCTCAGTTCTGTGGTCTGACATGTCATCCTCTTTTCTTTGCAGACAAATGGAATACGCGAATTTCAGACTTGAGAACTGAAGTTGAACAGGTGTTTGCAGAGAAGTACGGTATGTGTTACACACCCTTCCAAGCCATTGCCTTTGTCACAGCAGGTGACAGACTGCTCTTTGGCATGCATCTTCTTGTTGGCTCAGGAGCACACCAGAATTGACAGCACCAAAGGTCTAAATACTGTTAGAAGGCATAAAATTGAGGAAGGTAGCTTTTTGATGAGCAAAGTAATTTCAAAACAGGATATCTCTGTTTGACACCAAAGAGCAAAATTTGATTTTATTTTTCAGTTGTGCTCAGTCTCCTGGAGCACCTGCATGCTCATGTATTTTAGACATCCACATTTGAGAGAGCTGTCCTTTCCTCTGCAATTACAGAGTCCTTAAGTGAATGAATCTTTAGAATGGCACTGAAGAGAGGCTGCCACTCACTGATTGTTCATGTTTTGTTGTGATTGTTCTGCAGTGCTAATTATAATGTTTAGCAGCGAGATAATTGAGTAGAGCCACAAGCTAGTCTAATGTTTTTATTCTCCTTCTTCCTTACAGCTGAAGCTATAAAAGCAGAAGGCCCAGTGGCTATCCCATATGGACTCTTCCAGTCACACGCAGAAGATTTGTACGTGGAAGGGCTGCCAGAAGGGATTCCCTTCCGGCGCCCCACCACCTACGGCATTCCCCGGCTGGAGAGGATACTTCTAGCGAGGGACCAGATCCGGTTTGTCATTACAAAGTAAAGAACTTTGCATTTTTATCTCTACATTACTTATTGTTTTCCTGTGTTCAGTGTTGTGGGGCTTATCCAAGAGTTTTTGAAATGGACAGAATCTGCTGATTACAATGGTCAGATTTGGGGGTAGTGGCAGCCCCTGGCTCTGTGGATGCTGCCTTTACCACAGGTGCTGCTTGCATACATTCGAGGGGAACACGGTCTGTTCCATCCTCCTAATGCTTGCTGATAAGTAGGAAAGGGGAAGAAAAGTGTAGATCTACCTTTTGTCTCACTTCAAATCAGATATCATGTACCTAGATTTAGTTATTTATGCAATGCTGGCACCTGCTTTTGTCAAATATGTCTCAGTTGTGAACAGAAATTAATTTATGGTGTTCATTGATTTTGAAATGTGTAACCAGAGCAGCTAAAAAACCTAGTTTGGCTCGGTGGGAAACATAAAAATGTTTAATTTTTCATTTGTTCGACTGTGGATAAAATTAGATAAATTTTAGAAACAGAAGTGTCTGTTGTGAAGTTTACTTTTTTAGAGATTAAATTTTTAATTTGGATCTTTGTTTCTGATTAAGTGAATTTAGAGGTAAGTTTAATGGAATCTGTATGTTACCATGAAATGTTACAGCTCCAGCAGATATGGGTACTGGGCATGAAAAATGTTTTGTCAGTAGGGTTCCAGCCAGCTCATAGGATACTTTGGTGTTAGTTGAAATTTATTGCTGGAGATCATTATGTCCCCTGTGACGGTTTTTGGTTTTGATTCTTCAGCAAGTAGTAAGTTGAGGCTGTAACTGGAGGCTAGTTTCTCAAAGTGTCTGTCACTATTGTGACATGTATCTTTAATCTTTCAGGCCTGAACTTCTGAATTTGAAAGATGTTCTAGTGGAAAAGACAGCTTCAGGAGGTAGGTTTTCAAATGTGTGAGTTGTAGCTACAATTTGCAAGCAAAAATTTGCTTTGATTTTAAATTTTCTTTAGCTATAGAGCTTTTCACTGGTTATCCAAGCTAGTGTTACTGTCAATGGATTTGATTCAGCTTGGCAAAAACAATTAGCTAGCTAGGTGTTAGTATTGCAGTTCCTCAGGCCAGTGCACACTGTGAATTTTGTAGCAAGAGTGATGTCACTGGTTCAGTAGAGTTTTGTTAATTTTAATATTCTGTCATTATTTTATGATAATTTTTTCTAGTTCCACATTGAATCTGTACTTCTTACACACAGCATTTACATGTTACCTGAAAATGCAGGATGATTATGCATCATATAAATTGAACAACTGAAAATATAACCAAAATAATTAGGGAATATTGATTTTGTTCTGTGTCAGTCTCAAATCCAGCAAGAGAGGAGTGGTATGCCAAAATCACCAGACTGAGAAAGACAGTAGATCAACTTTTCTGTAAAAGTTATGGTAAGTACAGTATTATTATTTTCTTTATGGCTTTGTATTTCTTGAAGGTTGCTTTCATTCCTTCCTTTGAATGTCTATGTGAATGAGACCTTTGTTCAGATTTCTTTTTAAAGTATTTAGAATTCTGGAAGTTCAGTGAAAAATAATGTTTTAGTTTACTGCTTATACAAGCAGTTTACTTGTATCATATATATTACCTTTATACAATGTAAATTCATAGTTGAAAAAGAAGTAGAGGTCATATATATACAGCTCTTCTGATTGCTCTCGATTCCTTCCTATTCAGATTTTTTCCTCTGGTGGTGAATAAAACAGCCATTTACTTATATCCACTGCAATATCATCATTATTAGTATTAAAACATTCCTGGGTGAATTTTTATGTTGTGTCTAATATGAAAAAACAGCTTCATAAGAGCTAGAATAAAATTTTTCATGATACTCTATAACAGATTAACAACCTTGGATAAAACAAATGTATTGCCCCAGTGAGCAGTCCAGCCTCGTATTGTGACTGCCCAACCGCAACATCATACCAAATTTTTTACCAAATTCCAAATTTTTTACTTTTTTTGTGTGCAGAGACTTGGGTTCTGTTGGATTTACATGTCCTGCATTGTTCCACATTTTCAGATCACAATTGTAACAACCTGAGGAATTGGTATCAGCTAGCTTTTAATGAAGGATGATTGGCCAATGTGAACTAATGAATGGATGTATTTTGTTCCAACAGGCAAGGCTTTGGGGAGCAGTGAGCCCAAAGCTGTTCCATACAAGATATTTGAAGCTCATCCAACTGACCTCTGTGTTGAGGGGCTGCCAGAGAAAGTTGCCTTTAGGAGTCCCTCCTGGTATGGAATCACGTGCCTTGAAAAAATAATTGAAGCAGGTGACAGAATAAAATTTGTGATCAAAAGGTAAGTCAAACATGAAAGGCTTTTTAAGAAAGTCTGAACAAACACCCTGTTTGTAATTAAGCACTTGGTTTCATTAAGTCGTGAAGCATTTGGTCTCTAGTTGCCAAATAGGCAAATGAAATATTCTGCATCATAAAATGAGCATTTGCAATCCAGACATGTATTTCAGAATATGTTTTGCATATCTGTTAGCGTGTTGACGAGTGTGAAAAACATAATAGAAAAATTCAAACTCCTCAGTTCGCTTTATAATAGGTAGTAGTATTTAATTTTATGTCAAGAATAAGCAGATTATTTGTGTCCTGGTTGCAGGCCAGAGCTTCTAAGTCAAGCTTCTAGCAAAGTTGTTCAGCCCAGATCAAACAGTCAAGGTAAGACACGTGCTGTCTCCAAGTGGGAATGGAAGGGTTTGATGGGGAAACAAATCTAGATCAATGCAGCATTTTTAAAGAAGTAGCCCACATGTGATGGGTGCTGGCATATTCTTCATGAGGGTTGAAAGGAATAAACTGATCACTGTGAATATGAATAAGCTGTGAATAAGCTACAAATTGTCTGCACTGGCTAGCACTCCTATAATTGGCTTTTATTTACAATAGAGAATAGGACTGTAGATTTTTTTAATACTAATCAAAATGTTTAGCAAAGCATTCTTTAAATCCTCATTGTTCTACTCTAAAGAATGTTAGTATACACTATGATTAATTATTCCAGTTCTGTAAGAACCACTAAAGTAATTCCTTCCTCCTTCTGAAGGCTGAAGAGCAAGTTGTTCTGCTAGGGTCAGTGTTCGAAGTTTGTAACTACATTTAAACAGATTTTTCTTTATGTAGAGGTAATTATGTGTCTCATTTAAGCTGCTATTAATAATCATTACTCATTGTGTGTCCCTGTCTATTCAGATGTAATTATGTTGATAGTTTTCATGTTTTTATGTTGAAAGAAGTATGTTCAAATGTACTTCAGTATTTAAAGCTGGGTGATTCTCTGACACCTATTTCTGGTTTTCAGGGAAAGATGATTGGAATTGCAAGATCACAAAGCTAAGAAACGATGTAGAAGATCTATTTAGTAAGAAGTTTGGTAAGTTAAATGCACTGTTCTGTAATGCTGCTGCATTTTAAAACTCCTGTTTAAATGTTACTGTATTTACTTAAGCATCAGAAGTATACTAGGACAGATATGGAAATCTTGACTCCTCATACGTGTTTTTTACTTACTCCTTCCTATAACTGACATAAATGTTTTTATAACACCATCCTAGGCTGTAATTTTTCCAGTTGTGTGACAAGATGATTGCACAAAAGCTTTTGGATGAAGTGAAGTTTTGAAAATAAAACATTAGGCACTGCAGGCCAATATTAGATATTATCTGTAACAAGATACTTGTGCAGTTACTCCACTGAAAATAACAGGGAATCTGTTTAAATATATTTAAATGTTTCTACATTTTTCCAGGAGACTTGTTAGCTTTGAACAGTACTTCTGTAAGACAAGATTCTTAAAATTACTTGAGATAAAATTCCACCCATTTAAGTGTATAATCTGTCATTTAATCTTTATTTTCAGGCGAAGCTCTGGGGCTTTCAGAGTCAGTGAAAGTTCCCTATTCTGTATTTGAATCAAACCCTGATGCCTTGGTTGTTGAAGGCTTGCCAGAAGGAGTTCCCTTCCGGAGTCCCACCTGGTTTGGAATTCCACGCCTTGAAAGAATCACGCGAGCGGGCAAAAAAATCAAATTTGTTATTAAGAAGTAAGTTTGTGATCCATTTATTTTTACCTCTGTTTTTGAAGTTATTTCAGTTCATTCACAGCAACTCTCGGCTTTAACTACTACCTAAACTCAGCTTCCATGAAACACAAAGAATATTTTGCACATATGTTTTATCTCATACAAGGCATACATTCCACATTAAATTTCTGTAGATGTATAAATTGTGTGTTTCATGCATCAAGAATTGGGGGGTGTGAAATGGTCTTGTACCTGGAAGCTTTGTTCCTTTTTTTTTTTTTCTTTTTTTTTTTTCTTGAAGTAAACCCATAAGAAAATTGCAGAATAGAAAATACAGCTTTATGTTTTTTATTTTTTTGTGGTTGTAGTAGATGGAGAGTCATCCATGCTTCTAACAGCATTTCATTGTAGAGAGCTGATACTATGTGATTGGAACTCAACTAAATTCCAAGAAATTGGTAACATTTTGCTGTATTAATTGTTGTCTTCAATTGATTGGATTTGTTCTGTTCAACTTCTAGGCTTGACCTTGTAATTTCCCATTTGCCTCCAAGAGTGGCTAATAAATTAAAGACAAAAGGTAAACAATTAAATATTATTTACTGCCATCCATTTGGAAATACTTCCTTTCTGCTTTCCTAGAAGACTGAGAGGTCTTTCTGGTTGAGAAATATAGGTGTTGTAAATAAAGGGCATTATTTATGATGATCTAGCATAGTAGCCTCTAAATCTGCTATTATTTGTGAAAGACACTCAAACCATAGATGTATCTGGTTTTTTACTTGACTATTCCAATGCAGAAAATGGAATTTACTCAATTTTGACAACTTTTATTTTACTTTTAATGGCTTCAACCATTTTTAACTGAGAGCTGTGAACTACAGTAAATAATAATGGTGTTTTATAAGAAAAGAATAAAAGAATCTTTTGTCTGTAGAAAATTCAGATGTTAGTAGTTTTTTGGGGGTTTAGATAATAAAAAGTACCAAAACTCTCCTTCACACTTAGAAAAACAGTCTTTTTTTCTGAATTAGTGGAAGATGTAGGTGTGCCTTTTGCAAGAGCACTAAACGTGCTTTTTAAGATTGTGAGCACCTCTGTATTGTTCAGGTTTTACTGGGCACACTCTAGATAGTTCAGTCAGTTAGAATTCTTACAATACAGCTGTTCTTTTATTATGTGTTCGAGATTTGTGCTTTACACCTTGTGTTCCTTTGGCTTCCAGCATCCAGTCCAAGGAGTTCCAGAAGGTCACGAAGCTCTTCAGAGAATTCAAGCATCCCAGAGATTGAAGTTACTGTTGATGACAGTATGGAGGAAATATCCTTAAATATTCTTCTCATGTTCTTTTATTATATTCTTTTCTTATTTTCTGCTCTTCTAAGCTTTCAGAGCCCATAAGTAACATTCACCTGATGTAGCAAACTGTTGCACTTCAAGGTTCTAGATACACTTCAATATACAAAGAACTTTATTTTTAATTTCTGAAACAAGCTGCATGCTGTGTAGATGATAAACTTAGGTTTGTGCACTTAGGTAAAGTGCTGGAGTTTGACAGCTTGCTTGGGCCCATTATTCCTAGCAGAGATGTGGGAACTGATGTAGTCAGAAGGAGAGAACTGGCAGACGTGGTCAGTAGTATTAAGTGCTTAAATGCAACTCTAGAACCTTCTTGAAGTTTTTTTTTTTGTTCTACTCTTGATTCAAGAGTAGAATTCACTTACTCTACTCTTGATTGAAGATTTCTCTAGTAATCAAGTTTGATGCATTGTTCTTTTTGTATGATGTCTTGCTTCTGCTGTCTGCGTTATGTATGTAATGTCTCTTTTTAGGTCCTGAAAAAGCACAAAAAACAACAAATTCTCAAAACAACAACTCCAATAAAAATGTGAACCAACAACAAGGAAGAGGAGGATTTTCTTTTGGTAAGTGTTGGGGGAATTAGCACACATGCATTCCTTTAATGTTGGTATGGAACACCAAGATTACATATCATATATTTTGAGTTCATGTTCTGTTGTACAGTTAGTGAATGACTGAAGTTCTTGCTTTTGTGTACATTCAGTTCTTCATTATACGAAGTAATCTGCATTAGAGAAATCCTGGATGATTTGTGGAGTATGCTGTACAAATGCAGCCCAGATCCATTAGATCTTACTGATTCAGGTGCAGAGTCAATTTTATATTTTTGCTGGTCTGTTACTGCACAGTGCTGCAGAGCCTTGAAGGACTTTTCTGGTGCAAAGTACCACCAAGTGCATAAACCCAGATGAGATGTCATACATCTAATTTATGTGCATAAATTTAATAAGCCCTCCACAAATTTTAAATACTTTGCCGAGATATTTGAAATATTTTGCAGAATTGTGCAGAGATACCTAGGTGGGATGTAGGGACCAGGAAGGATTTGAACTAACATTAGTAAGTCATGACCTGTCAGACCTGATTATGCATGATTGCCATGATTGACCTCTCCAGTTCTTGAAAATCTGGACAGGGCTGGAAGTCATGTAGTTGTGTACATGAATGTAGGCCAGAGCTTTTTGGCCATGGAGGCCCAGGCCTGTTAGTGCAGTGCTCTGGAACAGAAATCTCAGTATTGAAAACAGGGTCAATTTGCATCCAGAAAAATTCTTCATTGTCAAGTGACAAATGAGACAAGGGACTGTTTTCAAAGTAACTGTAAGTAGTTCTATGTCTCAGTAAACCTTTTTTTCAGCATACTTACATTCTGATTTTATTTGCTTATGTTTTTGTAGGAATTTTGTTATTTGCTTTATCTTTTTGTAGCTGTATTATGCTTTCTATGCTTTCTTTTTAGCTGTATGGCCATAAAATGTATAAGAAAGGACTTACTCCTACTGAGCCAATTGAGAGTGAATGAGATACTGGTTTGGCATGGGTGGTATTCAGAGTTGCCTATAGTTTTCTTGGACTTTCCTGTTGCTGTTAGACTTAGGCTTTTTTTTTTTTTTTTTTATCTGCAACTTTTTTGAACATTAGACTGAGGTTTTAGTTTTGTAGACCAGCCATAGCCCATTTACTTCAGCCACAAGTAAACTGGCTTAGTAATTGCTCTGATGGCTGTCAGAAACCAAATCCTGCCGAGATGGGCATTTAATCTCACCACTAAAGCAGAAACTGTGCTGGAGATTTAAGTTCCAAGGAGAGAGGCATTTGTTTCAGGGCTCTGTCACTGAACATAAAAGAAACTTTCTGCCACTGTTCTGGGTGCTGGTTCAATTTTGTGCTATCTGATGGTAAATTTTATGCTATCTGATAGTAAATTTGGATCACTCTTGGAATAATTTAGCTTTTAATTACCTTTGCTTTATCTAGTGGCAGTATCTTTCAAAGCTTCAGGAAGATGAGGATTCGTGTGGATATAGTTTTACAGAATGAAAGCCATTTTGCTCATTTTTACTGCCATAGTAAATTGGTTATCAAGCATAATAATTTATTAAGCATTTGTTAAAGTGTTTTTCAAAGACTGATTCATTATGTGAGTGTTGTTCTAATTCTTCCAATTTCCTCCTGGCAGAGTTGTGGAGTTCAAAAATCGCTAACTTAAAGAAGCAAGTTGAAAATCTTTTTAATGAAAAATGTGGTATGTTTATTGATTCTTTTTTACTGAGATGCCTTTCTTATGAATATACAGTTAGATGTATGAGAGGTGTTCAAATCTTTATTCCAGAGGTCCTGCAATCCTGTGTACCCTAAAGTTTCCTTTCTGAGTTCATTTTGATGTACTTGCAATCCAGTGTCACATTTCCACTAGTTAACTTTACTTAGATTTGAAAATAGAGAAATTGTAGTTGGATTACAGTTTTTTTAATGATCCACAGACAGATTGGTTCCACATACTGGCACATCATTTTAAGCTTTTATCACTCTGCTTATAAATGGGACTTTGTATGACTCTGCATGACTCAAAACAGGTTATGGGTTATGGGTGGTATCTGGAGAAATTGCTCCATTATATTCCAGCACTTCCTCTTGTGCAGGCTGTTTGGAAACAAGGGACTTTTGGAAGTAATGGCTTGTCATTACTCTTCTGAGTGCAGTTTCTTCTACTAATCTCACCTGCCCTTGGTGCTGTTCTCTAGAAGAGAAAGAGGCAGAATGCATTGCCTTCATCAGGGTGCCATACAGAAGGGATAGTCTTGTATGCAGACCAAGCCAGTGGCACGAGCTGGCTGCAAATTACTAATTTTCAGCAAATTATGGTGAGATTTACTGCAACAAAATGAGTTATGTTTGAAACTGTTAATTTTCTTTCTGCATACTCATAGCTGTCAAAAAAGGCAAAGCCTGCTGGTTCTACTTAATGGAGTATGTATGTGCCAACTACTCTACTCCATATATATTAGAGGTATTCTGTTTCTATGCACATCAGTTACATAACTGGTACCTTACTAGCTCTGTTGCATTTCAGGGGAAGCACTGGGACTCAATGGGCCAATGAGGGTGCCATATGGACTGTTTGAATCCTTCCCAGAGGTTTTCCAAGTGGAAGGACTACCTGAGGGAGTGCCCTTCCGCCAACCTTCAACTTTTGGGATTCCAAGACTGGAGAAGATTCTGAGAAATAGATCCAAAATAAAATTTATTATTAAAAAGTAAGGCTTTCATATACCTTTGATAATCTGTTCTATGAGAATTGAAATTTAAACCAAAAAATGAAATTGTGTTGCCAAGTTGCTAAATTACTCTATAAAATACATACTGGAATATTTTTAGTACTTGAGGAAATGGTTGGAAAGCTCTTGTGCAAGTGGAACAAGATACAATAATCTCTTTGTTCTGAAAGACTCTTAGACTTTGTTGTGAGAGGAGGAGCAAGTCCATATTTCTTAATCCATCACAATTATCACATTGTTGGTTTAGTTCCTACTGTAAGGAGCACTTATGGGCTATTCATAAAGCTTGCTGGTTGTGTATTGAGAGCTGAGGAATGGAGATTATTTTAATGAGAGCTGTAAGAATTTTCTTTTTTTTGCCTAGAACAGGTTTAGATACTCCTGTGCCGGTGCAGAAATAAGAGAAGATTGGCAAGAGAAGTTACAAGGACATGTAGTGATAGAACAAGGGAGAATGGCTTTAAACTGAGAGAGGACAGGGTTAAATTAGATGTTTGAAAGAAATTTTCACTGGGAGGGGGTGGTGAGGCCCTGAGCCAGGCTGCCCAGAGAAGCTGTGGCTGCCCCATCCCTGGAGGTGTTCAAGGCCAGGTTGGAAGTTTTGAGTAACCTGGTCTAGTAGAAGGTGTCCCTGCCCAAGGCAGGGGCAAGAAACTGGATGGGCTTTAGGTTCATTCCAACTCTAACCAGTCTAAGATTCTGTGATTCTGTACTTCTGTGAAGTTTTGAAGCCTCTCAATCATTGCATTCTTGTTTGACTGAGAGGATATCACTTTGTTACCATTTTTAGAAAATGGGATTTTCTTTAATGTTGGTGTTATAATTTTATTGTTGTATGTAAAATGTTCAATCTGTTTTGCAGGCCTGAGATGCTTGAGGCAGCTGTAAAAGAAAGTTCTGGTAAAAGCTCCAAAAGTGAGTTTTGCAACTGCTTAACTTTCTAGATAACAGTTTATTTCTAGGGTTAAATATTAATTATGAGAGCAGCATATGTTAAATTCCTGAAAGATTTATTCTGTATTGGTGTTGGTTGGTTTGTTTGCTTTTTTGTTTGTTTGCTTTTAAGATGGGAAAAGCCATTACCAGTTACTGTTTAAATATAGCTCTTAGAAGGGAGTATTAATTTTTTTAAGTTATTCACAAATAATTGTTCCTCGAATGTGTTCTTTACTACATTCTATCAAAATGTAGCCAGTAATGTAGGATTCATAAGAGTTACTCAGGTCTAGAGATAAATTATTTGCTTCTAGTATGTAGATGATCTAAATGACACACATGCCAGAGAGAGGCAGACTGGCAGACAGCCAGTAGAAAAGTGTGTCAGGTAGGTAGGTCATGGAATAAATTCTCCCATTTTGAAACTGAAACTAGGTCCTCTTTGAAAACTTTGCCAATATTTGTTATTTTGCAATATTTTCTTTATAGATGAGACTGAAGATTTTGAGCTCTCTATAAATGTTTTCTAAATTAATCCTCTTAGGAAAAAATAATTCCTCCAGTGATGCCAGTACAGCAAGGACCACAAAAAACACAGCAGTGAACAAAACTACAGGTGTTGAAGACCTAAACATCATTCAAGTAACCATACCAGGTGTGTATACTGGCTGGTTTCACATCATACTACTTGTGCTTATATTCTTCCTGATATCTGTTTAGTTTGATAAAGTTTTTTCCTACAGTCAAGCTGGTTTGCTGAAATACAAGTTCAGTCTAGAAAGAACATAAATTACCTTTTGGTTTAGCTGAGATGGTAAATATTATTCAACACTCATTTATATCTCATCACTGATATCTCTAGAATATTCTTAGTCCAACCACCTGTTAAGAAGTATCCACATTTTTATGTGCAATAAATTAAATACTGATTTGTAGTTCTTGGCAACTTCCAAATGTCAGTGCTTGAACTGAATTGAGTGACCATGCAGGCTGAACTGCTTTGTCTTAATACCAATTACTGCTTTTTTTTCTTTCATGTATGGCCATCTGCTGAATGATCACTTTGCTTTTACTTTTAGGTATCATTCTATATTCTGTAAGAAAGTGAAATACAATTTGTTGGTTTAAATTACTTTACAAAATCATCTCTAGACATCTCTAGATTCATCCCTGAAAGTGTTCAGGGCCAGGTTGAATGGGTCTTGGGGCAACCTGGTCTAGTGGAAGGTGTCCCTGCCCATTGGAACTGGATGGTCTTTAAGGTCTCTTCCAAACCAAACCATTGTAGGATTCTGTAATTTCTTAGCAATTTCTTATTTTTGTGTATTTCTGTAATTCGGTGTTACTTCTAAAATGAGGAACAAAGACAGTGCATCTGTGTTGGGTATACCTGCTTTGAGTAAACATTCAGGGATAAACTAGCTTCAGGGAGAAAATCTGTGCTTAATTCTTATGCTGTTCTATCAATTTCTTCCAGGTGATGACAGTGAGCGACTGCCGAAAGTAGAAAATGCCAGACAATTGAGAGAGCAAGTGAATGATCTTTTTAGCCAGAAATTTGGTAATTGCTTCTTACTCTCCATTTTTATATAGGTGTGAGTGCAATTAATGTTGTTCATACTGAAGTTACTGAATGAATGTTCACTCACAGTGAATTATATGTAGGGTCATTAAAATGAACAAATTTAAGAATTGTGTATGAATGTTGTGCTTTGACTCCAAAAAGAATCTTTTGGAAATGATGTAGGCAGTTTGTTGTTTTAAACAATGTCCTAAGAGTCTGGATTGCTTCATGGTTCCCCTTCCCTTTTCCTGTTCTCTCTTGTCAACATGTATGAAGTATTTATTTTGCTGGCAGTTCCATGGTTCTTCTCAGGGCTTCATAATCCTGACCTCTTGGGATTAGAGTAATTTTAAAAATGCAGTTTAACCTTTTTGCTGTGTGTAGTTTTGTTTGGTTTTTTTACTTTGCATTGAACAGTAGTAATGACCTGGGTTTCCTTGTCTGAAATTCCTTCACTTGTGCTGCATAAATTGCTTTTCATAGCACTTCCTTTATGTAGCTGTCTCTTTTTATATCCTGTTCTCTAAGAGCAGAATCTGTGCTCTTCATATGCTGAGCTGTCAGAGTTGGAGTTGTGACTAATGCTCTCATAGTGATATTCATGTGTGTAATCCAGATCCTCAATTCTAACACTGTAATCATTTCACTGTCCAGTGAATTTTCATAGTTTCAGATCTGATAGAAAGCATGGTTTGAATTT
The DNA here is from genome assembly GCF_029582105.1 of Oenanthe melanoleuca. Classification (NCBI taxonomy): domain Eukaryota; kingdom Metazoa; phylum Chordata; class Aves; order Passeriformes; family Muscicapidae; genus Oenanthe; species Oenanthe melanoleuca. The sequence continues at coordinate 7,888,516 of NC_079352.1, forward strand.
TGTTTCTTAATCATTTTTCTTCAGTGCATTCATAAAAACATGACCTCTCTCATTTAGGTGAAGCCACTGGTATGAATTTTCCTGTAAAAGTTCCATACAGAAAAATCACTAACAACCCTGGTTGTGTGTTGGTGGATGGAATGCCTCCAGGTGTGGCATTTAAAGCACCCAGTTATCTGGAAATCAGCTCAATGAAGAAGATTTTGGAATCAGCAGAGTCTATCAAGTTTACTGTCGTTAGGTATGTAGTTGCCATTAATTAGATGGTGAGTACAGCCCCATAGCTGGAATAAATGTGAGGATAGAAGTTGTAGTACATCTTTAAATAGGTGTTGGCTCTTTTTAGATAACAATGTATCAGGTCAAATGAAACCCAGATGTTCCTAGCATGAATGATGGAGTACATGTCCAATTTAGTATGGCAAAAGGCATATTACTAATACTGTATATTACAGCAAGCTGTCTTTTGAGTTGAAATCTAATCATAATGTGTAAAAAAGTTCTATAGTTTTCTGGACCTTGCTCTCTCAGTCATAATATCAAGTTTTGAGACAAGTCCAGAGCTCATTGGTTTTTATTCAATATTTAAAAATACAATATTGTCCAATTACAATATAAAGGAATGTCATTTGTATGTGTATATCTCCACAGACGTACACACACATATCCAATGATAACTTGTATGCGTGAAGCAGAACAAATCAAACGTAGGAATCATTCTAAGGAGGAATTGAAAATAGAAATTGAACAGTTTCTGTAACTTCTCTAATCCTAAATGACTTCACAGGAGTTTAAAAGCCTCAGTTTATCTTCAGAAAGAGAAATTTCTTAAACAGATTTTACTAAGGGGTCTGAAGTCTCAGCCTCAATCATGACATATTCTAACCAAAAGGACTTTGATGTGTTTTTTAATTGAACCCTGAAGAAGAGATGACCGCTTGCTAAGTAGTAGGTGACTGAGGGAAGGGTTTAACTCTTCCCATATATGTTACTTTTCAAAATGCTAGTTTTGAAGAACCAGTGTGCCCAAGAGCTGCTATTCCTTCTGTTTTACTTTCTTTTCATTTTTTAGCATGATCTGTGTTATAGAAAGTATGGGGAGGTTACATTGGGAGGAAATGCCATGCAGTGCATTTTAGAATCAGGTTTGTTTTTTTTTTTTTTTCCAGACCATTTCCAGGACTTGTGATTAACAATCGTAAGTATTTATGAGACACTGATGACAAATGTACTTTTGTAACCTACCAAGATTCATTTTCTGCATTGTGTCTTAGTGGCAGAGGCCCCAAGTTATTAAGGTCTCTGTATAACTCTTGCCTTTGTATTTCTCATTGAGATTTCCTGACTAAACATGTATGTACAGTTAACTTGAGGGTAGGGAGATAAATTTACATTTAAACAGCATGAAATTAACACTGATTTGATACGAAAATGCAAGACTCTGATTTTGTATTTTTCAGCTGCAGAGTCCCAAAGAAATTCAGGATCCTGATTGAGCAACATATTTACATTATAGTTCCTACATTATAGGCTTAAATCCACCAGCAGTTAGTTAGCAGGAGCTTTCCAGTAGCTTCACAGCCCTGTTTCAGTGAAAAATTCTGCATTCTGCTGAAACTAGAACTTTTTAGTGAGGCATACTCTAGTTAGCTGAAGTGCCATGGCAAATTTGGCCCTGACAATGAAATTGTTTGGGGTAGTGGGAGGGAAAGATACAGTATTTTGGTTGCTAAAATAATTGTTACCTTGTTGTTAGATGTAATTTAGGAGAAAAAACAAAAGACAAAGACTGTCACTACAGTTCCCCTTGTGTTGTGTTCTTTGTGAGCCAATGTCAGATTAGAAATTCAGAGGCCAAATAACCTGTCACAAATTGGCCTTACCCAGTTTGAGCCTTAGCAACCCTTGTTGGTTCAAATGCTTCAGCCACCAGTGTAATCCAACTAATGAGCTGAGGTCTGTGCACTGCAAATATGAATGTCCTCAAAAAGGTATTGTAGCCAGGACCTCCCACTGGCCTGCTGACAGACCTAGGTGCACTTCTGAGGTCTCTTTGCAAGGGGAGCCTTCCAGGCAAGTAAATGTGTACTAGTATTTCCAGGGAATTCAGTTAGAAATTGAAGTATTCATTGAACTGCTGTCAGTGCAGCATAAGTTGAACACATAATGTGTGTTGGGACTGGGGGAGCAGATTGGTCATGGACTACATGAGGTTTGGGCATTAGCTGTGTCCACTAATTATGATCAAAATGATCTTATACTGGTGGATAGATACCAAGGTGAACAGCTGAAAGGCTCTGAGCCAGCTGCTTCTAAGTATGATGTCTTATTCTTCATCTGAAGAACATGTAGAAATTTAAGAGGAAATTTTTGGTGCTTGCACACAAGACAGGGAATGTTGTTCCTGTAACAGAAAGAATTGAACTGCATCTCAATCACAGTGTTAGTCCCCTGTTCCTGTGACAAGTTTCAGAATTTGCAGATTCCAAGGTTGTCCTTGTGTTGCATGTGAACCATTTTCATTGTGAAGTAAAACAATGATTGTGTCTAATCTTAGACCTGCTGGAAGAAGCTGAAGCAGAAGCACCAGCACCATCAACAGCACCAGCAGCAGCCACAGCACTACCAGGTGATGGATGCAGAGTGTGACACGTGTCTGTGCAGGAGGGGTGGGGGATGGAGTTCTGCATCTTATTGGCAGATGTCACTAGCAGTCATGTCCTAGGTATAAGGTGCTCATAATGAGCCATTTCATTCTGATAAATGGTGTGCCACACTTTAATAGCTGCAGTGGAAAGTGCCTCTACTTTCTTCAACCTGTGTCCTTGGTGTGTTCCTTGATTTGATTTTTACAGATGATGAGTGAGCTGGGAAGAAAGATTAGTGGGGGGCAAGGTGTAAAGGCAATTCAGTATCCATTTATTAATGTCTGCTTAACTCAAATGTGTGCATGTCTGCCTGTCCAGCCAAGTGAAGTTTGCCTGCATAGCTGGCAGTGGGGCTGGATGGAATTTCTGCCTGCTGCCAAGCTCTGTAACCCTGCTTGATAGTGTCTGGGACTGCACACACATCGCCTGTCTTAGTCTGGACAGAGAACTTAGCTTTGGGCTTTGATTTAACTAAAGTAAATGTGGTTGGGCAACTTTGCATTGATCCAATACAGCTTCTAAATGTTCATATACCTTTTAAAAATGTGTATCCTAAGTTGGTGTAGTGGGGGGAAAACTTCTACAATAGACTGAATAAATCATTACACAAAGAAACTGGGGAAAGTAAGAGAAAACATCTGATAAACATTTTGAGAGTAAGGGACACTTGTATGATGAAAACAATTATAAAGGAAACTACTGGCTCCTGTCTTTAGATGTGGAGGTGTGGGTGGGAAGAGATCAGCTGCTGGTGGTCTGTGAGCTTGCTGTAGTCTGTTGGTCCTTAACATCTGCAGTGTTAAAAAGGTTAAATGATTTTCCTAGAACATGTTCATCTACAATCCATGCAGAGATAGCAGAAAACTCACCATGGAATTAAAGCACACTTCTTGTCCTCTGTTGTGCACCTTCCCACTCTCCCCCAAAGTACACATACTTGCCATCAAAGACAGTGCTTGGGAGAAGTGGTGACTTTCTGTAAGCTGTTTCAAATTTGGTGTATTCTGTGCAAATGCATGTTACATTGTTCTGGGTCTTGGTGACATGTCTGCCACAGTGAACCATTCTTGGAACAGAAGGTGTTACATAGTTGAATGTAATAATTGCTTGAGGTTTTTTCATATTTTGTTGCAGACTATAGAAAGCTACAAAAATTTATCTCAGACAAAAAGATATGAGACTGATTCTTAAAGAAAAATGAGGTGCTTTTTTTAGGGAAAACTTAATTTCCCTAATCTGATTCATCTTGTTTAAACTATATTCATATTCATTTGACTGTATTTTTTTCATTTAAGAGCCAGGTGAACCAAGCCATACAGAAGTATCTGTAGGAGGTAAGTGTTTGTCTTCAGTTATTATCAACAAATATTTTTATGTAATACTGAACAAAGTTGCATCTGTTTTTAAAGTTAGGTCAATCAAAACCAAGAAAAGGTGTTTTATTGGTTCCTGGCACATTTCTTCAGTTATAGTAATATCATGATGCATTATGTGAAAAATAATTAGCAGCAAAAATTACCATTTAAATAATTTTACAAAGAAATTCTGTGAATTCCTCTCGTGGTTGGTGAGTCATGGCTATACATAGGTTCTGAGTGAGTGTTCATATCCTGAACATCTAGTTATTCACTGCAGTAGTTTCCTCAGTTGATGCAAGTGAGTGATTGTCATCATCAGGAACTCTGAATGGCATTTTGGCTTGGATACACTGTGTTGGGGGCAAGGGAATGGAATATTGTTCTTCTATCACTCCAACTTTGGAAAACATCCAACTTTCCTCCATCCAAGAATATACTTGAGTAGTATCATTTTCAGATAGAATCATTTAGTTTGGAAGAGCCTCCTAAAAGCATCAAGTCAAACTGTTGCCCCAGTACTGCCAAGCTCACCACTAAAGCATCTTTCCAAGAGCCACATCTACACAGCTTTTCAGTGTCTCCAATAATGGTGACTCCACCATTTCTCTGGCCAAGGCTTGACAGCCCTTCTGGTGCAGAAGTGTTTTCTGGTACATAGATACATGTAAAACCAAGGAAGATATAGGTTTTGTATCCCCTATGTGTTTTTGCATATGGTCTTGGTGCATTAGAAATCCTGAATTGCCCTGGGAGTTGGGATGTTGTCTGCTGTGTGCTCTGCTCCTGTCAGTGCTGCCTTTGCTATACCCCAGCCTGTGCATCAGCACCCTTCATCTTGAGACTCTCAACTTTGGTTCATTCCCTAATCCTGCTTACATTTCCCCAAAAGAGAAAGCAGCAAATCTCAGTGCTCCTGTTCCTCTGTAGCCTTTTCCATGGAAATTCCCTTTCCGGTTTCCATTGCTTCACTTTCCCCCCTGTCATGTCACTGAGCTCTAAGCCAAGCCAAGTGAACATTCTCAACCAGAATGAGTGTCACAAATGTGTTACAGGTTCACTCCAAGGTTTTAAGTCAGTCTTTCTTGGAGTATTGACTGACTCTGTTGCAGCAATCAAGACAGAAAGAGGACAAACATTAGAGTCACAGCAGAGCAGATTTTAAGCTCACAGTTATGAAGGTAGAACATCAGATGTCTTTATCATGCCAAAACTCTATAAAATTGCTGAAGCTAGATGATGCAGGAGAAAGACAGTTGTTCCTGAATACTGTCATGTGGAGGAAATTCAGCTGTGGGCCTTCAGTCTGATGGTTTGGAAGATAGAAAAGCATAGTTATGAAGTTGTCATCCAAAACTGGCTTCAGACACTGTAACTACAGAAATGTTTTTATGAAAAGGCATACAGTGGCCAAAATCACTTCAGAACAAGGCTGGAAGGTATAAAATTATCATGTGGTGCAACAGCTTGGCTTGGCAGTGATGAATTAATCTCACCCCAAACCTTCCAAACAACTTGTAAACAAACTGGAAAAGCCAATTTCCTTCCAACATCATATTCTCTGTAAAAAGAACAGAATCAGGCTTTGGGTCATATGGACAGTGCTACAAGACAAGATTCCTTTGCTTTACCTCCAGGCATCCCTGCTTGAATAAAATGAATAAAATTGTATCAAAAGGTGATGAATGCTTTAGCCAACATGATTAATTAGCTGGGGTTAAAATTTGTTTTGGACAGACTGAAATAGAATAATGCAGAAATCTGTATCTCATTGAGAGAGAAGCAGTCCTACTAATGCCAATTTTATTTCCTTTCATTAAGAACTAGAGTGCTCTAAGATCCTAAGCTGCTTTACATTGCAGTGGAAACAGTAATTTCCACAGAATCAGATTGCTGTGAATATGCTTTTATTTATTTTTTATTAGTTAAAAAAAGATAATGAATGCTTTTCATGTTTTTACAAATTTTTACTAAGTACAACAGTAACAAAATTGGTGGGGAAGTTCCACTTTTTCATTCACTACTACTTTCTTTAACAGATAACACAGAAACAGATTTCAAATAAAGCAAATCCAGACCTGACGTCATAGACCTCATCAATACTGGGTAAAATAATTTAATGTGTCTTGAAGTCAACACCTGTCAAGGAATAATATTTTTATATTTTTGGCTAGGGAGAGATGAAGTATAATACTGAATGTTGGAAGGTGACAGTACTTTAGTTGTGAATTATTTTGTGTCTTAGTTGTCACATATAAGATGTCAGAAGTTTTGCACTTTCTTATCCAAATACAATATAAAGCACACTGTGTTGTGGCCTGAATCACATACCTCAGAAGCAGAGAACTGAAAGCTGAGGGAATTAGTGTTTATGAGAAGCTCTGACATGGCTGTGTGAAAAAGCATTGTTATTCCTGGTAACACAGATATATTTCCAAATTGTAATGGAGCAGGAAAGCTGTTCACTGTGATTGCAGTATTGTCTGAGCTTGGGACACTCAGTAAAACTGTAATGACAAACCAACCTCCTTTAAAAGTTTTCTTTATTTTCTTTTCATAAATTAAACTTTTATGAAAAGCCTAGTTTAATTTACAATGCCCAAATATCCAAATCTTTCTCTTACTCTATTTTTAATGTCACTTGTTCCTAAAAATTATGTTTTTGTGGTGGTAGAGAGCAGTGTTAGCAATGCTATCACATCACATCTTAAATGCTGACCCACATGGTTTGGAGACTCTGTGCTTCATTCAAAGAAAATGCTATTACTTCTTCCTATTTCAGTTTTTTGGTAATACTGAAACCCAAATATCTTCCTTGTTATGTGTTTGATACTTCAGTAATTTGATTTGATTGGTATAAAGTTAAATGGAGCATTGGCTAGGGGAGCCTGGAGCCTGTGGGTTTCACTCCTGGCACCATCTAAGTTTTTGGAGCCAAGGGACAGCCTTGACCCTCCCTCCCTGTGCATGAACACAGCCCAGGACACCAGGAGGTGGCATCAGGACAATGAAATGATGTTGTAGAAAGTTGCAGGAACTGACAAACCAGCATCCCAACTGTCTGTGCCCTGAGCACTGCAGGCACAGCAATGGGGGTCCTATTAAATCAGTGAAGTCTGTGTTGGAGGTATTTGTCATAAAACTGAATGTGGCAGGATAAAGTCTACTAAAGGAAAAGCTTTGATTCATCATGGGACACACTGCAGCCAGTGAGATATAAAAAACCATGTCACTTGTCAATTAAAGGTCACAGAAATGTTGCCTGAGCAGTGGCTGCCCAGTTTGATGCTGCAGTGGTTAAGAGTTTTGGATGCTTTAGGCCATCCACTGAATTTATGCTAAAATAAATATTTGTTCTAAATCCTGGCAGAGAGCACTCAAGCACACATTTAATCTCATCTTTATTGAGAGCAATATTCAGCTTCTGCATGCTTGTTGAATCTAGGCCTAAAGAACTGGAAAATAGACTACAAACTGCTGATAGTTGTAATCAGACACACGGCTTCAATGAAACTAACTTAACTTTTTTTGTTTTCTCTTACCTAGTCAGAAGCTTCCTGTTCTGAGAAGAGCCTGATGGGCCTGTGTATTATAACTGTATAAGAGAAGTATCTTCTATACAAACTCTTTTATACTATTAGATAGAAATGTCTACTTTTTCAGCAGTTCTGTGAATTGACCTAAACAAAGAATGACTGTAGATTTGGAATGTCTGATTTTCCTTTGGAATATATTATAAGGACTAAAATACATTGATGCAGCAGTGCTGGGGAGATACCAGGGATTAAAATCAGCAGGGACTTAGTTGAGACTGTCTGCATTTCCCAATAAAGCTGAATTTCACTGTACCTAAATGCATCCTAGCTTTTGTAATGAAAAATTCCTGAAAAGAGTTCCATTTGTTTACTCTGGAGGAAAAAACCCTCCACATTTGTTTTCAGCTATTAATTTAATGGGTCATTGAGATAATAGTATATGTATATTTGAGCTAATTTTTCCTGTTATATCTATTACAATTTATATGTTTTTCCTAAAATAAAAGAGAAACTGTTTCACTGGATGGTTAGTGTGCATTAATGAGATGGCTGTGAAATGGTCAGTATTCCAGTGGGGGTTAGACACCAACTGAAATTAAACCCCATCATAGTTTGTGCTGTACAGTTCTGGCTGTATGATAATCTCTAAAAGTGCAGATTATTCATGAAGGTTTCTCTTTTACTGGTGTGAATTGGAGATGATTGCATTATGCACAAATAGTAAATCATATTCCCTGGTGAAGAAATAAGGACCTTTCTGATGTTTTTCATGGCTTTTTATACATGCAGTATACTGTTATGTCTTTTACAACAAATCAAGTCCTGGCAGTGATTCTGTAGGCATGGTTATTTGCTGCCAGCAAAGAAGTAAGGTTCAGTCATGACTTTGAGACCAAAATCCAGCTCTGAGTGGGTGAGGTGGTTATATCTTCAAGGAAAATTTTGAAGCCTTAAATTCAGTTGAATGCAGTGTCTGTTTCCTGGGAGCAACCTGAAATTCAGCAGGTAAATTCAGAGCAGCACACTTCCGTTATTCTGGAGATCAGGAAGACTCATAGGACATCTTGTGTTTCACAACATTCAGATCTAGGTGCTCCCACTTCAGTACTGGGACCTTGTGCTGGTGATGTCAGTAGGGGAAGGGTTATCTCCATGCTGGGGCAGTTTGAGAGAGCTCATCCTGGTCCTACCTTCCTTCTCTCCAGGTAGGCGCTGGTGAGTGGTGCCATGCTGCCTTCCTGCCTCAGCAGCCAGCCATTCTCAGCCCCTGGAGTGAGTCCAGCTGCCATCCCTGACCTGTCAGCCCAGCCATGTGGCCACTGTCCACATCAGAACCACCAACACATTGCTTGCTGCTCACTTGAGCAGATATGCTGAGATAATGAACCTCCAGCTAGTTCAGGACCAGGTTTCACACTTGCTTCTGGACATGTTTAGAATGGAGAAATGAGATAATGCAGCTTTCTCCATGTTTCAGCTGGCTTGACTTTCCCTTCTAAAAAAGCAGGATGGTTCATTCTTCTTTACTCACAGCCCTCTTTAGGAGGCACCTTTAGCAAAGCTGCCTGCCCAGCTGTTTATTGCCACTGGAGTCATTGGTGCTCACTCAAGTGTCTCAGCAAAGGAATAATAAATAAATAAATAATTCCAGGCTATTGCCTTGTCAAGTGTGGAACAGCAGAGTGCACTACTGAAACTAAGTATGCAGGAGCTGAAAGAAAAATGAAGTGAAAGTGTTTGCAGTGGGTTTGCTGGAAGGACTGGATTCTTTACATGGTGTGCATTGTGAATTGCCTACTGCTGGGTGGGCAGTAATGCTCATGGGTGTGTTGGCATATAAGAAACTCCTCCCTTGGCTCTGCAATGAATTAAGCTGAAATTTAAACTACCAAAAATCAAAAATTTCATTTTGAACAAAGATTAGGGTGGCATTCCTTCCATGTGCTCTTACATCCTGAGAAGTTTTGGTACTAGTTTTGAGTGGAGCTGTGGCAAAAAGAGGATAGTCCATTTGCCTGAAGTCTTAACCTCCAGCACTCCATCTTCATCAGTCTTTACTGAAATCCATCCTCTGAAGGCTCATGTGTGCTGTTCTCACTCCAAAGCAGTGGGACCTTGCTGAGGGCACTGCTACCAGCTTGGTCTGGAGGACATGGATCTTCCATATCTCTCAAAATGGGATCCTGTGTTCAGGTCCCAGCCTTGTTTCCCAAAACACGAATCAGTTCATGAACTCAATAAACTTATATTGCAGTAGATCTACATGGGGTAGATCTCTGCATCCCCCTGGATGCCCATGAGCTGCAGGGGCACAGCTGCCTCACCATGGTCATCACAGCTGCTTCACCATCACCTCTGCATTCCTGCAGAGGAATCTCAGCTCTGGCACCTGGAGTAGCAGCTGGAGCACCTCCTCCCCCTCCTTCTCCACTGACCCTGGGATCTGCATATTGTTTCCCTCACATGTTCTCACCTCCTTTTCTCTCGCTAGGAAAAACTGTGCCTGCCCCACTTTGGTTTGATTTTCTTCCTAACACCACGTTATCACAGAGTTGTTACCATCATCTGTAATTGGCCCAGCTTGGCCAGCAGCACATCCATCTTCAGAGCCATCAGGGATTGGCTCTGCCAGACATGGTGGAAGCTTCCAGCAGTTTCTCACAGATGCCATCTCTGTAGCCTGCCTGCTACCAAAAACCAGACTGCAAAACCAACAGAACTTAGCTTGTTCAGATGGGATGTTCCTCTTCTGAGAATTCTCTTCTGAAATCATGCTTCCTGACATGTATTAGCTGTGAGACATTTGCTGGAACACTCAGCAGTGCATCACACACAGTTACAGGTGGTGTTTTGCTGTGAACTAATCCTTCACAGACAGTGGCATCTGAAAACTCTCATTTCTCACATCACAAGATAAGGAATGAGGAAACAGGAAGAAACATGTGAATTAAGTGGTTTCCTGTAATGTACTGTCTGTAATACAGTTTTAAATTTAGTACAAACAAGTGTAAATATGAAATTAGCTTTTATGACAAAGCTTATGGTGTTCTGAATAATCAGAAGTTATCTGGTGACTAACAGTGCAGAATCCAAACAGGCCTGAATGGATCTTTTTTAGTATCTGTGGTTGCATAATTTTGCCTTGCATATAGGGAAGTCCCCATGTTAAAATAGTAAGAAATGTAAATGACCATTTACTATTGCACAGCTGCAAGTACCACACCAAAGTTCCAGAGGAGGACTATGCTTAGCATTTAATGGTTTTAATGCAGCCAGAGCAAGCGTTTGCCCTGGTGCATCTGCTGTATTTATGGCCCAGAAGTTGGGCTTAGTCTGAACACACATGTAGGAGTTACCCTAAAACTGAAATAGGGTCAAACAGGGTTTTGGGGAAGCTGCAAGTGACTGAAAGGAAATGGTGATGGAAGGGGAGAGTCTCTTGCACACTGAGCCCGTGGCTGCCCCGTGCTGGCTGTGCTGTGCCCCGGATCCCCCCCTGCCATTCCCAGCCACACAGGAGCCAGTACTGCCATTCCTGGGGCTCAGGGAATGTGTTCCATGCTTCATTCAGCCCTTCCAGCTCTGACTGATAGGGTAAAGGCACCTCCTTGACCCTGTGCCATCACGGGGCAGTATCAGCAGTCAGGAGAGTCCTTGGATATCAGGGCAGTCAGCCTGGCCCTCACCCTGCACTTCCTCTGATCCCAGAGGTCATTTCCCTGCAGGTTACCCCCGATGGCTCCCAGCTCACCTCCTCCCCAGCCTGGAGCCACTGGAGGGGCTGGGCTGGGAAGCACCGAGTACAAACCACAGCGAGTAAACAATTACGGGTGCGATTGCAGCCCGAGTTCCGCTTCCCCGGGGCTTTAAGAGGGAGCAGAGCTGTGAGGGCAGAGAGGAGCACGGCAGCGGCGATGGGGGACGCCTTCATCCGCCACATCGAACTGCTGGGCTACGAGAAGAGGTTTTTCCCCAGCCAGCACTATGTGAGTACTCAGAGCGTTCTGCCAGGGTAAAAAGCCTGGCCAGCAAGTTTCCTTAGATAAATGTGACTGAGGGACTAAACGCTCCCTTTAAGGGAGTCATGGCTGATATTAACACGAGCTGGAGGCAGCCAGAGACTAAAACGTCCTGGACACACAAGAATTTGGGCACTTCCTTTGCAAGCTATTGGTTGCTCTGCAGTCTTGGAAAGGGCTTTTTCCTCTTTGTTTCCCACCCACCTGCATGTGTCTGTCCCCTCTCCATCCATTCCAAGCACCCCTAATGCCTAGTTTATTTGCTGGCAAGGCAGAGCTCGTGCATTGAGGTAGTGGAAGGAAAACAGAATTTTATCTGAAACTGGACCATCCACAGGGCTCCCCGGGCACAGGGGGGTCTGGTGTCCCACGTGCCTGCAGAACTGCAGCCTCTGCTTTGCTCCTCAGGTCTACATGTTCCTGGTGAAGTGGAATGACCTCTCCGAAAAGGTTGTCTACCGCCGCTTTACTGAGATATACGAGTTCCACGTGAGTCCTCCCGGGACACACGGGCTCGGGGTGGGGAAAATGGAGGGTGAATGGCACCTGAAATCGCCTCAAAGCAATCCTGCTTCAAAAGAGGCTCCTGGATCCAGTTCTTGAAACTCTTCTGCCCCTTGAAGGTGGGAGCCATGGGCTCTGTGTCCCTGGGCACAGAGTGTGGGATCCAGCCAGCACATGCCAGTGGCAGCAGGGTGAGCACTGGGAAAGGAGTCAAGCTGGGGCAGAGGAGTGGGTGTCAGAATGTTTGTTCCCCTGGTGCCATCCTCACTGTTGTGCCTGGCTCTGCTCTGCAGAAAGCGCTGAAGGAGATGTTCCCTATTGAATCCGGGGACATCAACATAGAGAACAGGATCATCCCGCACTTGCCAGGTGAGGGGCAAGCACCGGCCCTGGGGGGTGAACAGAAGTGGCAGCTAGCTGTGATTTTCCCTGGTGGGTTGAGCTGTGCTGGCTGCCTCCTAGATAGGTGCATTTCCTGTACATCAAAACCCCAGAAAGACCTGAGCAGTGGCTGTGGTTCCTCCCAGAGCTCAGCAGCCCTGCAGACCCATCCCTGTTCTCTGGAGGCTGGGCAGCCCAGAACAATCAGCTGTGACCCCCATGACCCCTGGCTGCTACAGTGTCTGGCTTTGGGGAGACAGAACTGAGTGGGCTGAGCTGAGCCCTCTTTTTGCTTTATTCCCTAATGGCAACATAGATACTCTGTAAGAGGAAACAATGCAATATGTCTTCAATGGCAGAGAATGAACTCCTCATCCAAACAGCTGACACTTTGTCTCCAAGCAAGGTGTACGTCAGAAAATTTCCCCATTTGTTTAATTTCCTGCTTTAAAGAAGGCAGAAGGGAGTCTGAAAAAAGAGCTGCAGTTGTGGTTGACAACTCTGGAGGAGGAGGAGTAAACCTGCACTGTGCAGCAGTGTGGGTGCCAGTCTGGGGGGGTTCCATTGCAGCTGGACTAACACCACCATGCTGGGGCTATTCCTTTTTCCTTATTCTTTATTCAATTTTCCTTATTCCATTTGGGGACCAGACAGGTATCAGACTGCTGGGGGAGCATGGAGTGCCACTGACCAGACAAAAGCACCCCCATCATGCAGTTCAACATTGCCCAGGATTTCAGCAGTATTTTAGAGCTCTGGAGTCAAGAACAACATAACCAGTGGGATGGGAGGATAAGCACATCTCCTCTGACTGCAGGCTGGTCCCCTGAGCCCTCCTGGTGCCCCAGTGCATCTGCTGTATTTATGGCCCAGAAGTTGGGCTTAGTCTGAACACGCATGTAGGAATTACCCTAAAACTGAAATAGGGTCAAACAGGATCATTTCTGGGCTTGCATGAGCTGTGCTCCCACAAAGTGTCACTTATTGGCACAATGCAGCCATGCAGCACCTCGGGGCCAGGCCCCCTTGTTTGCAGGACAAGATTAATGATTCAGAGCAGTGTTCTTGGGAAAGTATTAAAAACAAGGTGTTCTGTCTGCTTTTTCTGAGCCCTGTTTCCTCTCCCCAGCCCCAAAGTGGTTTGATGGGCAGCGCTCAACTCAGAACAGGCAGGGCACACTGGCTGAGTACTGCCATACCCTGGTGAACCTACCCCACAAGATCTCCCGGTGCCTGCACGTGGTCAGCTTCTTCAAGGTCCGTCACGATGACATGAACCCTGTCACAGACAGCCAGTGAGTCCAGCTGCCTGCTATTCTGAGGGAAATCCTACATTCCTGGCCCTGGCTGCTGCAGGGAGGGTGTCACTGCTGATGGATAGGGCTGGTTGGCATTGAGCTGCCTTTGCTCTGACCTGTCTAGGATCAAGAAGCCTGAGGTCTTCCTCCTGCCAAAGGATTCCAAGAAAAACCTCACTGGTAAGAGGTCTCAGAGGGATGCAAGTGGCTGCCTCAGCAGCAGTGAAGCCTGGGGAGAGAGGTTGTCATTCCATGGCAGGTACTCTCACTAAGAGCATGGTCACTGTGCCAGAGCTGCAGCTGTGAGGAATGAGTCATTGTCCTGAAATCCAGTTGGTTTGGGGCTGGAAGAGGCTGGGAGGGCACTTTGGGCTGTCCTGGGGCTGCTTTTGGCCTGTCTGAAATAGGGTGTTTCTGGGTTGGGGGCTGGAGGAGGGAACATCTGTCACTTGTCTCCTGCAGACATCACGGGCCCCATTGTGCTGCAAACGTACCGAGCCATCGCTGACTATGAGAAGAGCTCCACATCTGAGATGGCTCTCAAGGCTGGGGACATGGTGGATGTCGTGGAGAAGAGTGAGAATGGTGTGTGTCCATCCCCCTGGAGAGTCCCTGAGGGCCAGCCCACTCCCTGCCACAACTTCAGCAGCAATGAGCACTGCCCTTGCATCTTGTATCCAAACACAATTTGTGAGGTAGTTATGGCAGTGAAGGCTGAATGGTGAGGGGCAGTTCTAGAAAGCTGTGTAACATCCTGGCTGTGCCTCAGCAGGACAGGATGCACTGGTCAAGTTCTCTGGCTGCACCATGTCAACAGAGATTGGCCCCATTAGTGTCCCTTTGGTCCAGGAGATGCCTGCACCTGCTCTGGCCAGCACAGACCTGGTGCCAGTCCCCACAACCCTCTCTGCTCTTGCCCATGGCTGCTTTCTTTGCAGGCTGGTGGTTTTGTCAATTGAAGAATAAACGAGGCTGGGTACCTGCTGCCTATCTGGAGCCAATGGATGGTCCTGATGAGTCTGAAGAGCAGGAGCCTAACTATGCAGGTAAAATGTTGGGGTGACCAGGATATGTGTGTGTGTGTGTGTGTGTGTGTGTGTGTGTGTGTGCGCCACTGAGATGGCTCCCTGCAAAGCTGGGCAATTCAGACTGTGCAGGATCTCTGGCCAGGGAGATGCTGCTGTAGGAACTGCCAGGAGGGATAAATCTCATGGCTTGGTGCCTTGAGAGCTTCCCATGGCCTGCAACTCAGCATTAGATTTGTGTTTTGGCTGATCTTTACCCAGCTGAGCTGGCTGGTGAAGGCTGAGGTGCTGGGTTAGCATGGTGCAGCATCCAAACCAGGCATGGGCATTCATTCACAGGGCTTTGCCTCTGTGCTGTCCTTCCCAGGGCCTGGCCCTGCTCCTGCCCTCTGCATTGCCCTGCCATGAACAACAGGGCTTTATCACATGGGGCAGAGGGAAGATCCTGCACACTTGTGCCAATTGCTCAACAGGCTTTAGCTTTGTGGGTTTTGCAACACTGGAAAAGGCTCTATCAGCACAAGACTTCCTTCTGCCTTATTTCACTGAATTCTGAACACATCTTTGAGCAGAGATAGATGTGCTTCCTTAGCTTGCACCCAGAAACTTTCTTCTGGAGAGATGGTGAAGGGGCCAGGATGAGCCATGAGCAATGACAAGCCTGGGGGAAGTCTGAATCCAAACTTGAAGCACTCTGAGTCTTGCTTAAAATGTAGGGTGCTCCTAATGCTCTGGTGCCTCCTCTTCTCAGTGACTGGGGAGGCTGAGTCCCCATCCCTGAGGTGTCAGCACATGATCCACCATCTCCATTTCGTATGTAGGTGAAGCGTACACGGTCCAGAAAAGCTACACTGCTGTGGAAGAGGATGAGCTGACCCTCAAGGAGGGTGATACCGTTGAAGTCATCCACAAGCTCCTTGATGGCTGGTGGGTCATCAGGTGAGAGATGCCAAGAACAGGTCAGGCAAGCAGCCCTCAGGCAGAGGGAAGGCAGCACCCATGGTTCTCCACATCAGGGCTCTGAAAGCCGTGGCATCTTTAGTGCCACCGCCCAGCACTTCTTTGTGCAGGGCTGCTTCTCAGAGTCTGTTCTTTACCAAATATTAAACATTGCAGCTGGAGATCCCTCTGCTGAGGGCTTTAGAAATATCCAAGAAGGAGGCAGATGGAAAAAAAAAATGTATCTGTTATTTTGCCTCTAATTGTTCTGGCACCTTTTGCTTTGCAAAACCTCAAATTTCATCCCAGCTTCAAGGAACATGAGAGGTAACCCACATGGCACCAGTGAGGGACAGGCATGAACCAGGACTCATGGAATGTCCTGAGTGGGAAGAGTTCAAGGCCAGTTTGGATGGGGCTTGGAATAAGCTGTTCTAGGGGAACTTGTCCCTGCCTGTGGCAGGGGGTTGGAATGAGGTCCTTCAAGGTCCCTTCTGACCAATCCATTCAGGGACTCTGTGACCACCCATATGAATGAGCAAATCTCTGTGCTGGGCTGAGGAGTGGTTGCAGAGCCACGACTGCAAGTGATGTTTCTTTGTGTTGCACTGCAGGAAGGATGAAACCACAGGTTACTACCCTGCCATGTACCTGCAGAAGGCTGGAGAGGTGAACACCTCTGTCAAGAGTGAGCTGAGGAACCGGGGTGCTCCTCCACGGAGGTAGGAGAAGCTCTGTGTAGGGGGCAGGACATCTCCCCCTTCCTTGAGAGAGGTGAAATTAAACCAGACAGGGTGTTGTGGTGCCACCTGCTCACCCTGTCAGTGAGGAACTGCCTGGAGAATGTGAGCAGGGCACAGACAGACCAGAGATGTCCTCCCACCAGCTCTGTGCCTCCCAACTACCACCATTGCTGATGCAGGGCTCCAAGACCCTTGCTCCAGCCTGTCCTCCTGTCAGGTGTATCTCTCCTTGTCCTTCTGCAAAGTTCCTTTTCTGGGCTAATCTTGTTTTATTTTCAAATTGGCCATTTTCATACTTCCTAAGTGTGTGAGTCTTTCAGAGGCAAGGAGAGATTTGACTAAATGGACCTACCAAGTGGCATAAGCTAATGGGAAGATTTGAGCTAATGCAAAGGATTCTATTTTGATTAGAAAGATAAAAGGCAATAATAACTAATGAATTTCAATGCAAAGAGAATGGCTAAAAAGGGCAGAACTTGTTGCTATCTTTTTTCTGCAAGATGACACATCAGGCGTGCTATAAAATCTCTCTAAATCCAGTTTTGCTGGAGCATGGATTGAGTGTGAGACAGTGTAAAATGGTCCAGATCCACCAGTTTGAACACAGTGATGTTTGCTGGTAGCCTTGGGGGAGATGAGGTGGCCTGTTCCAAGGACAGTGGCACGTCCCCCTGCCATTGTGGCTGCTGTGAAGGTGGTGATCTGCTGTTATGGGCAAGAGCTTTGCTGTGACATGAGGTGTGTGCTCAGACCAGGAAGGGGCTGAAGGCAGAGAGGCACATTTCTTTGAGAAGAGCAGGAGGACAGTGCCATGGGGTGGACATCAGGAGCCACCTCACTCCTGCCATGGTACTGAAGACAAAGCAGGGGCTCTGTCTGCCTGCCTGGGACAGTCCCCAGTGCTGGGGGTTCCCCTGTAGCAGCCCCATGCTGCTCAGCTTTCACTTCTCTCAGCAGTTTCTCTCCTGTGGGTTCAACACCACACATCCAGGTGCACACTGACACATGCCCCATACTCCATTGCCTGTATCTTACCCTTGAGTCATGGGGAGCCAAGCCAAGCCCCACAGCAGGGACCTTAATTTTGTGGCCAGGATGGGTGCTGTGTGTTCATTCATCAAAGAGCTATAGATCACTCTGGGCCTTTCCTGGATAAACCTCATGCCCATCTCATCCTTCCAGCCTTATGCCAAATCTTCCTCACCAATCCCTATCATTATTTTCCAGACTTGTGCTCAGGGCTCACCTTCAGTGTTTGCTTGCAGAGCACCATCCAGCTGCCTCTGAACACATTGTAGATTGTGTTTCACTGATGGCTGCCCTCGAGGGCTGGCATCCCCCAGGCAAAACCCAAAAGCAGAAATTGGGGTTTGCGTGAAGCAGAGGAGGAAGTGTGGGGAAAGAAACGTGTGGTGTGAGAGCTGCCAGCATGAAAAATGAAAGTTCTGTTTCTCACTTCTTGCAGATCCACCATCCGAAATGTGAAAAGCATCCACAGGCAGGGCCGGAAGCAAATCAGCCAGGAGACCTACAGGAGGAACAGCAAGAAGTACATCCAGAGGCAGCAGAAGATGCAGGGAAATTTTCAGAACAAGGCCAATGTCATCAGTAAGTCTCAGTGGAGCTGGAATCCTGCAGGCATGGCCCATGGCCCCCAGCAGTGCTGGCAGCTGGAGCAGGATGGCACACTAGGTCACACCATGCCCACCTGCCCTTTTCCCATGGGGAAAGTCTGTGCAGGGAGCTGTTTCTTTCAAGGAGTTTTCTTACCCCTGGCTATAGGTCAGACAGAGCAGAATATGTCCTGGAAGGAGGTCAGCCCACATTTGGGACCTGTGCCTTCCTTTGTGCACCTAACCTCTCCAATGCTGCCATTACCATTGCAATCACCTTGGATGTTAGCTGTCAGCAGAGCCCCAGAAGGAAGTGTTGCATGAAGAATCATAGAATTGTAGAATTCAGTTTTGGTAGGAAGGGACCTTAAAGACCAATGTGTTCCAAGCTTCCACTTGATCAGGTTGCTCCAAGCTTCATCCAACCTGGCCTGGGACACTTCCAGGCACAGGGCAGCCACAGTTTCTTTGGGGAACCTGTGCCTCACTACCTTCACAGGAAAGAATTTTTTCCTAAAATTGAATCTAACCCTGACGTCTGACAATGTGAAATCACTCCTCCTTGTCCTACCAGTTCAGGCCCTTGTAAAAGTCTTTTTTCATGAAGAAGAAAGGTAGACATTGAGGTACACCCTTTAGATCTGCTAGTCCCCATGCAGTATCCATGACCTTCCCAGAGCTAAAGATCTCTCATGCAGACAAAGATGGACTTCCCCTGAGCACAGTTCCAATCCTGACACCATGACCAACAGGAACCACTACACGCAGCAGGGACAGGAGGAGAGGCAGGAACTTTGGTAGCCATTATGTGGGGAGCTGCTGAATGTTCATGGGGATGGTGTGTGGTGGAGAACTCTGACCAATCTGTACATATTTTTTACTTGCAGTTGAGAAAAAGGAGCCAGAGGACAGCAAGCTCAAGGCTCAACCTGCTGTTCCTCCCCGTCCCAGCAAAGACCTCATCCTGAACCGCTGCACTGAGAGCACACGGAGCAAGATCCTGTGAGGATCCTGTGAGCCCCCACAGCAGCCTCCCAAAGCTTCATCTTTTCAGCTCCTGTGCAGCCAGGGCTCAGAGCTGGAGCAGGGATCCAGGGGGCTCTGGGAGGCCAGGGAGGCTGCTGGCCTTGCCAGCCCAGCCCAGTGCCCATCCTCCAGCACAGCCAGCCCAAGCTGTCCTGCTCGCACTCTGAGGAGGCACCAGCCCTGCTCTACCAGCTCCCTATAAGCACCAAAAGCCCTCATCCCTAGATGCCCTTCTAATACCTCTTTGTATTTGGAATTATTTTTGTGGTTTTCATCAATAAAGGAGAGACACTTGATAGAGCAGTGTGGGCATGGCAGCAGGAAAGGTTTTCCTCCCAGGTGGGTACTGGGCAAGGCAGTGATGCTGGCAGGGAGGAAATTCAGTTGGGGAGATGAAAGGACAGCAGGTTCCTCCTGGAAGTGGCTGCTTGGCTCCCTCGGGAGCAGAGCAAGGGCTCAGTGTTGAGAGGGGACTGCTCCATAGCCAGAGTGTGGTGGGATGGCTGTGTCTGGGTACCCCACAGCTGGAGTGTGGTGGGATGGTCTCATTAGGGTACCCCACAGCCAGTGTGGTGGGATGGCAGCATTTGGGGCCGGGTCTGGGACAGGGCTGGGCCTACGCGTAGGTTTGGGCCTGAGTTTCAGTTTTGATTTGTTTGTGTCAGGAAAACTAATCCACAAACACGAGAGGTTTATGTCCAAAAAGGAGACAGAGGAATCCTTTTTGCTTGAGTTGAATAAAGGGAGAGGCGTGGGGCATTCCCCTGGGGTCTCTCCAGTTTTTGGAGGACACAGCCTCCTTTTATCCCAATTTCCCGGCCGCTTTTCCCTCTCTCTTTCCCCATGGGCTGAGGTACTTGAGAGGCACAGACTTCCCGGAACGCCTGACACCTGAGATTCCCCTCTAATGTACAACCCTCCCTTTTAATTTTTAATTCTTATAGAATTCACAGTTTTCCCCCGTTGCTTCTTTCATCTTCCGATATCCAGTTTCATTTATCAGCGAACCTACAGTTTGTTTGTAAAGACAAATACATTTTTCCATTCATCAATCAGTGGAATCCATCCCATTGTTTCTTTTATCTCTCAATGCTACCCTTATCTACCAGCAGATCTACAGCTTGTTTGTAAAGACAAATGCGACATTCCTCTCGTTTGGGTCTGTGTCTAAGTCCACACTGGGGTCTGGGAGGTAGGTTTAGGTTGAGGTCTAGGTGTGTGTGGGTTTAGATTTGGCTTTGGGCCGGGCTGTAGGCTCGGGGTCAGGGGGTGCGGAGCCCCCTCAGAGGGAGGTGTTGCCCCTTTAAGAGAAGCGCGCTCCGGCGCCGCGCGTGCGCGCTGGGGAGGGAGCCATGATGGCGGCGGCCTGAGGGGAGCCATGGCGGGGCTGGCGCGGCGGCTGCTCCGCAGGGGCCTGGGCGTGGCGGCGGGGCCGCCCAGCACCCGCCAGCTCCGGGAGGCCGAGGAGGCCGCCCCGGTGTTCCAGTACGCGGGGAAGGCGGCCAAGCGCAAGGACCGCGTGTTCGTGTGGGGCTTCAGCTACTCGGGCGCCCTGGGCGTTCCCAGCTTCGTGAGGCCGGACGCGGGCTGGAAGAAGCCGCGGCGGATCCAACCCACGCCGTACCGCCTGGAGACCGAGGAGAAGGTGCGCCCTGCGTGTGTCCCCGGCCTCTGGGCGGGCTTAGCCGAGAACAGCGTTACTGGATCGCGTTTAAAGGCTTTGCCGTGATTCAGTGCTTTTTATCGATATAGCGGTATTGCTTGGGATGGTTACTGTTTTAACTGTAGTAGCATATAGTTTAGAAAATATGTGTTTGTAATTTTTTAGAGGTATTAGAGAGCCTGGGATAAAGTGGGTCTCTTCAGTGGCTCCGTGGCTGCTCCCGCCTGACAGATGGGAAACTTGCGTTGAAAATTGCATTATTGTTTTGCCTACACGTTTCACTCGTGCTCTGCTGGCCAGTGCAGAGAAAGTCAGAGCATTCACAGAGTATCTTGAGCTGGAAGGGACTCGGGAGGATCATGGAGTGCAACTCCTGGTCCTGCCCAGCACAGCCCAACAAGCCCACCCTGCACTGGGAGAGTTTTCCAAAGGCTCCGCGAGGCCTTGGGGCTGTGCCCATCCCCTGGGGAGCCGGTTCAGTGCCCCATCACCCTCTGTGGGAAGAACCTTTTCCTGATACCACCTAAATCTCCTCTGACACAGCTCCAGCGGGTCCCTCGGGTCCTGTCCCGCTCCCAGAGCAGAGATCCGAGCTGCAGACCCCGGGGAGAGCTGACCTCAGTCTCCATTTCTCCAGGCCAAACAAACCAAGTGACCGTAGTTGCTCCTCACGTGGCTCTTATGCTGGGCTTTTTTTGTCAAAAGGAGTAAAACGTGTTATTCCCTTAATATCTCTATATCTTCGGTTTGTTTTGGTTGGTTGGTAGATTTTGGGTTTTTTTGTTTGTTTGTTTGTTTGTTTGTTTGTTTGTTTTCTTTAAATCTGCTGATGCAGGTCAGCAAACAGGTCTTTCTATAGTGTTGAATGGGACCAAGATAATGCAGAAATAAAGATGTATGCACACCAAACCAAAACTTTAGGGTGGAAAGGTTGGATCTGTGTTTTCACCATTGTGCTTATCACAGAAGATTCTTTCTGATAATTTTTGCAAGACCATGCATGCCATGAGTTTGGGCTGCATGTGAATGTAGCTTAATGAAGAATGAATGCTAATGAACAAATAGCATGGAGTGAAACTTGCCTTTCTAAGCCACAGTTTCTAACTGCATGGTGTGGGTTTTGTCTCTTTTGAAAGATATCCTCTGCTGCCTGTGGTTATGGATTCACACTGCTGGCTTCTAATACCAGAGACATCACCAAAGTGTGGGGCACGGGACTCAACAAGGATTCCCAGCTTGGATTCCAGAGAAGCAGAAGAGATCAAAGTAAGGATTTAAGTGTTTTAAAGACGTAAGGGGTGACACTACAGTATGCCTGAGGTACAAGGATCTTCATGTGTTTGAAACTGTGAAAAACATCAGGAAGCTTTGATGCAGTCCTAGGCTGTGCTTTATTTTTTTAAACAGGTCTTTTTCTGAAATCTATCTGTTTTTGTGTGTTTTGTCAGTGTAATGTGTGCCTCTGTTCTGTACATGGCACTTAATTAGTTTCATCTGTAGAGGAATGTAGCTGTTTATTCTGCAAAGTGAGATGTTGGTTAATCTGTGACTTTGAATCTATAGTTTGATAGTAGGCACAGTGTAGTTAATAAAATAATTTTGGCAGGATGGTTTCCTCGCTTCTGTTGCCTTTGCACTTAAAAACTAAAGTCCTCTGACCTGGAAGTTACCTTTGTCAGAGAATCCAGAAATAGGTTAAACAGTTTGCTGTTCAAGCCCTACTAAGTAAGAGAGCATGTTTGGCAAGATAGGTTGGAAACATGGTGAAGGTCAGTGGGATTGCTACTGCTCCATGTTTAGTGTCCTCCCAGGCAAGTTTTCCTTTGGAATGTTGCTCACTGCTGTTTTAGACTGACTTTGGTGCCTGCTGCTTCCAACACTGTGTTGCTGTAGATACTTCATTTCCAAGAGAATTTGCAGCCCTCTGACTTTTAGATGGTTGTATCTAAACTACTGGTATTTCATGCTTACCCCCTGTTCCTTCACCACTTCTTTGTCTCTTTTCTCCACATCCCCTCAGCTATCAGTGATGGTTACTACAGATCCCAGTAGCATGTGTCTTTCTGCTGCAGGGAACAGAAAGAGTGAAAGGTTATTTTGCTTTGTGACTTCCAGGTATTTCCAGACAGATAGTTGGTTGCCTTTAAGTTCTTGGACTGTTGCATGGCAGATGCCTGTCCTCACATCTAGTAGGGTCTTACTGCAAAAGACCATATGCAGATTTTTTTAATTTTAATTTTTTAAAAATTGTAGGTGTTTTGGGTTTAGGTTTTTTTAAATTTTATTGGAGTCAGTGAGAAGCAGTAAAGCATTGCTGCCTGTGTGTAATATTGCTTTGGGTCCTCTGCTATTTGATTTCACTCATTACAGTGACTTTGATATCAAGGCTTTTTATCTCCCCTTAACCTTTTCCCTAGTATTGATTTATGATTTGATGTTCTTCCCCCTCCCCGTTGACTATAACTGATTACATGTTCTTCAAGTTGCTAAATCTTTTTCAAGTACAGCATGTCATTTTTCATAAATGTTAGATGTCTTATTCCCTATGGACCTAGACTAGCTAGTTTTTCTTGCATTCCTTATTTCTGAAACTGCTTATAATCTACTTTTCTCTAAATATGAATCACTGAGACTTTTTGTTCACCTTTTCTGATACATTTCTGTGATTATTGCTCTTGTACCTTGTTTTCAGTTGTACCCAGTTGTACAGAATGTGCATGATATTAAACTCTAGTGATCCAGCTGTATTCACCAAAGTGGTTGAAAATGTGGGTGAAAGCCTCAACCTCACAATTCTGCCATCCGAAGCCTCGGATTCATCCTCTAGATCTGGTGGACTTTTGTTGAGGCAGTGATTGTTGGCTTCAACTATCTCCATAGTTTTTACCTTCTTCCCTCTGTGATAAATCCCTGTCAACATCTTTGGTTAGTGTGTTAGCTTTCTAAAATGTATCTGCTTTTATAAGAAAGCAGAAGTGAGTGTGTGATTGTACAGCAGGATCAGCAAATATATGTTGAATTTACTTTGTGGAAGCTACTGACTTAAAATTGTTCTCTCTTCCTTAAGCTAAGGGCTATGAATATGTGTTGGAACCATCTCCAATTCCATTACCACTGGAGAAGCCACAACAAACTCGAGTCTTGCAAGTGTCCTGTGGGAGAGCCCATTCCCTGGTCCTGACAGATAGTGAAGGAGGTACAGTGTTGCTTCTGCTGATGTCAAGGGGTGCCTGGCTATGCTTTTACTAAAAACTTGAAAAATATTGTCTTCTGTCCCTTAGAGCTATATCCCAGATGGGCTGTTTGCACTGTAAATGGGATGCAGGCAGCTGTTGGCCTTTGTGGGATTGCTTCTGCAAGGGAAAGCCATGAGCTTCACCTGGCTCAAGTTGTAAATGTGTTGGGAGCTTTTTACTCCAAGGTGTGTTTCTCTAGCCCCAGGCCTGGCTGAGTGCAGCCTGTTTGTCTTGTTCACTCAGACGTGTTTTTAAAGCAGATTTGGGTGACTGTGGCAGTACTCCTTTGTTACTTCCCCTTTAAGTCCCAGAGTGCTGTGTTTATAAAAGCAATTACTTAATTAATAGTCCTTTATAGAGAAGTTTATAAATTGTCTTTCCACATTTCTGGGAACTCTCTGGTGCAGTGGCTTCAGTGCTGTATCAAGTGATCCAGTGCAGCTTCTTAGTGGGTGAGCTGATTGATTCATTGCTTCCCACTCCTGTGGGAATGCTGATCTGTTCCTGAGTGTCTTTGACAATGGCAGGATGAGCTAGACAATTCCTGACTGTGACAGACAGTGGGCTCCAGGTTCTGCTGCTGTGCCTGCAGCAATAGTGCCAGGTGCTGTTGGTGAAAATGGATTCAGTCACTTTCATTCAAGTGGACTTACTTTGGAAAAAAGCTTATTTTTACATTGTTGTGCTCCACCTTTCAGACTTTTCTGTGTGAAAATACTTTGTGGACCTGAAAAGAGGCTTTCAGGGGATTGGGCAGTAATAAAATTAGTGTGTTGTGTAATTGTTTTTCAGTTTTCACAATGGGAAACAATTCTTATGGACAGTGTGGCCGCAAGGTTGTTGAAGATGAAATTTACAGGTGAGAATTCAAAGATCCTGCACTTTCTGAATGCTGGAAACATAATTGCATGAAAACAGCCCTTCAGGAAAGCCTGAAGGTGGAAAAGGTCTGGTAGTATAAGAATGCCATTTAAGATTAAGGAGTCTGAGAACAGGATTTAGTGCTGCAGGCGTGATACCAGCAGCCTGGCTTTGAGCCGGGGCTGGGCACTGCTGACCACATTCACAAGAGACAAAACAGTGTCAGCATGGGACAGTTCTTTCAGGGCATAGTGAGAGAACCCAGCTTTCTTAAACTGCTTCAGCTCCCTGGTGTTAGTAGTTGGAATTTCTCCCTTTAGCTGCTTAGAGTACCTGTGCTGTTCCTGAGGATGTTAGAAATGCCATTTAATTATGAAAGAGGCATCCTTTTGTTAAGTCTCTCTTCTGTGTCTGTCTCTGAGTCTGCAGTGCTTTTCCTTCATTGGGTTTTTTGTGGGTTGCACCAAAGCATATGCTCGAAGTGCTCTGTGTGATAGAGTGAGTGAATAGTGGCAATATGTTGAGTTTCTGATTCTCTAGTGCGACCAGAAAAAATCTTACTCATTTCTGTGATCCACAGCACTTGGTCTGTAAAGTTTGAGAAAATAGCTGTAATTAGGTAGTTTTTGTTAGCCTTGATACTGGAAGTGAGTCATTGGGTTGTTCATAATTCCTGGTATTGTGAAGAAATGACAAGGATGTTAGCACTGCACTGTGCCCTGGGATATCTGGTTTATCTCTAGCCAAGTGTAGTGTTTATGTGGGTACTGCACTGTTATGTAGGGTCTCTGCTCATTCTGGACTAGGGACTGTCTTTGAGGGTTGCTCCTACCCCCAGTCACAAGAGCTTATATTTAAAAAGTGACAGTTCTTCACTTCTTACACAAGAGAATGTAGAATTACGTTCCTTCTTCATGCGGGATTTTTGCATGAAACTACATGTGAACAAATTTCTCTGCTTGTGGTAATAAGTGGCTTTCAGTAGTGGCAGGTTTACCTTTGTGTTTTTTGGTTGCAGTCTTCTGAAATCCTCTGTGTTGCCTTTTCTCTTCTTGGTGGTTGTTTGGTGTCCAGCGGAAGCCATCTCATTCATCAGCTGAAGGAATTTGACAGTGAAGTTGTCCAGGTAAGAGGATCATCTGAACTCACTCCTGAAAAGGAATTGGAAACCAGCTGAGCAGCCAGGCTCAGAGGGTGGCAGTCATTGGCTCCAAGCTGAGTTGAAACCAGTAACAGCTGCAGCACCCCAGGGGTCTGGGGTCCAGTCTTCATTGCACTAGTCATGTGGATCACAGTGTTCCCTCAGCAGATAGCAGATGATATAAAACTTTGAGGAGTGACTGAGAAACCAGAGGATGGTGCTGCCATCCAGAGGCTGGAGAAATAGGCCTACAGGAGCCTCATCAGGTTCAGCAGGAGAAATGGCCAAGTCCTGTTGCTGGTGAAGAACAATTTCAGACACCAGCATGGGCTAGGGATGACTGTCTGGGAGGCAGCTTTGTGGAAAAGGCCCTAGGGTACACCAGGCTGAGCATGACCCAGCAGCCTGTCTTGCTGTGGAGAAGGCTGCATTAGGAGGAGCTGCATTAGGAGGAGTGTTACCTGCAGGTCAGGGAGATGATTTTTCTTTTCTACTCAGCCACAGACACAGTACTGTGCCTGCCTCTGGGCTCTCCACTACTTTCTTTCTGTCGTGATTTCTTGTTCCCTTTTGTCACTTTTATATTGCTTAGGAGTTTAAATTTTTTGTTTGCCTTTTCAAAAATGAGCTGTGAAAGCATCCACTTAGACTAGCCAGCATTTCCCTAGGTCAAGTTCCTGGGAGAGCAAGGGACTGCAGGGCAGCAGAAGCACCTGCTGTGGCTGCAGCATTCCAGGCACAGGAGCAGTTTGTTGGTGTCTCTGTTGCCCTGTGGGCAAACATAACTCCTTTCCAAGGAAGGGTCATTCATTTACACCCACCTGATGAGACTGTGCTGTGCTTCATCCTAAAACTGTTTTGAATTAGGCTTGTAAAATTTCTGTTTGGACTTTTCATGGTTTTTTTTTTTTTTTTTTTTTGTGGGGATTGAATGCTTGGTACCTGTTTGTAGTTGGATAATAGCAGTTATGTGCTTAATATTGGTAGTCACTCTCTTAACTTGTTGATTAAATCCTTTTAATCTTTGTTTAATTTTGAATGTCTTCTGTTGAATGGCTTTTTTCTTGGCTTTAATTCATGCCAAGCCTGTGGCAGACATGATGGCTAGTTCAACATAAATATAGATTTGAGAACAGCTGTGTGCCTGGAGTGCTTACATGGCAAAGAATCTATAGCAGTTTGTAGCTGGCATCAGGAATCATGGGGTTAGCATCCTGTGAAGGGAGAGCTCTTATTTACTCTGCTGCTCTATTGTGTTGTACTGCTGAATTGGGCTTTCTTTCCTTGTTTTGGATCTCAGAAGAAATCAACTGCAGCATCACTTCCTACAAAGAATATTCTGTTTTCTGTGTTGTATCTTGTGGTTCTTGGTCTTCCCTTTCTCTGGAGCCATGTGATCAGGAGAGAATGGTCAAAATCTGAACTGATGGACATCATGGAGGTTCATTGCTCAATTTATCTGTCAGTAATGCTTCACTAAATCAAGTGTGAACATGTGACATTTCCTGACTAGCTCTGACTTCTTGTTTGTGTGCAGGTTGTGTGTGGGCAGGACCACAGTCTGTTTAGAACCAAGAAAGGTTCAGTCTATGCATGTGGATGGGGAGCTGATGGACAAACAGGTAAGAGCTCAGCTCAGCTTGCTTTTCAAAGAATTGATGAATACATCAAGCTGTCCTAATTGAGGAGTTGTGATATGTACTTGTCATGTGTGTATGGACAGAAAGGAGCTGCTAATGTTATGTGTGGATGTTTTCAGTACTCTTGTGTAACCAAACTGAGACAGCCTAGTTCATTTTTTTGAGGACGTTTGGGATGCTGCCCTGGCAGTCCAAGCATGCAGTCAGAGGAGAGTGGATTTGCTGTGTAAAGCTTCTGAGGGGATGTGGAAGTGACATGGGCAGCTTTGCTCTTCAGTTTGGTGGTGGCTTTGCCTCCTGATTCTTGTTTTGGGGTCTGTTCTGCTCTTTTGAACTGGCAAGTGCTTTGGTAGCTGTTCAGTGTTTTAGCATGGGATCATTGACCAGGCTCTCTTTCTGATGGCTTTTACTGCAATGAACTTCCTTCTCACAGTCATTCCTACTGTTTATTCATTTTGCTGCTCCCAAAGCTGAGTTCTTCCCATGATTCTTTTGTGCCAATGTAGTGTAACCCAGCTTTCTGTCATTGCATTCTGGTCTCTTTTCCAAGCAGCAATTTGTCATTCCCAGCCTCTTTTTCCATTTCCCCTGCTGTTGTCTAACTGATTGCAGTGTGCTGTCACTCATGGCTCTCCTTGCAGAAGACAGGATGCAGCCAGGTTGTGAAACTTCATCCCTGTTGGGATATCTGCTTGGCTTGGTTATTGTTCTTCAAACACTTTGGTCCATGCAGACAAGAGAAATGAGACTCTCCAAGGGTGTGATTGTATAAAGTTGTGTACTCCAGAGAGGAGGCTTTTTTGATTTTCTTATAGCATGACAAAAATGATCCTGTGCAGGCATTAAAAGTGTGTCTGGAAAAAAATTCTTCATAATCTCTACTTTTTTTCCTTTCAGGTCTTGGACACTATAATATCACCAGTGTTCCTACTAAGCTGCATGGTGACATTGCTGGAGTAAACATTATCCAGGTCTCTTCCTATGGGGACTGTTGTCTGGCTGTTTCAGATGAAGGAGATGTCTTTGGTTGGGGAAATTCAGAATACTTGCAGTTGGCATCTGTCACAGAAACCACACAGGTCAGTTGACTTAAGGGTATGTTTTTATGTGTTTCAGTTCAGCTGCTGTGCACAGAATTAAAAATGGCATGTTTCTCCCTGTTCTGGGTTCTTTTGGCAGCAGATGCAAACACCACTAGCAGGCTGCTTTTACATAAGCTTACAAAACCAAACTGTCTGACATGTTTGTGTAGCTTTAGGGACAATGTGTTTCCCTGCTTTGATAGGCAAAGGTTTGTATCACCTCACCCAGTGTGTTAATATAAGAACCTCATATTCTTCTTCCTCTGTCCCATGGACTTTGCACCAAATTGAGACCCAGCTCAAGTGCTTTTGCTAATTTCAGGACAGGAATTAGTTTTTTGGCTGGCTAATCTAGGATTTCAAGTGATCCTACTTTGAGCATAGTGCTGGCCCTTGGAAGTCCCTTCCAGTCAACCTGCATGTGGGTGAATTTTGCATGGACATCCTTAGTGGATTTATAACTGAGTCCTAAACAAATTGCAGTGTTTCACAGATAAAAGGTTTTTTTGAGCAAACTTACCTGGGCCATTGGTACAGTGCTGCCTTCACACTAGGCAGTGTACTGCTCAAGTAACTAGGCAGTTAGCTAGGAAATTGGGTTAGGAAATCAGTCAGTACTCAAGCTACTCTTGGCAGAAGACTAAGAGCAGACAATTACATTAAAATAACTTTAGCAAAATTTCAGAAAGCTTTGTTTCTTGTGCCTCTCCTGATGTAACCTTAATGTAGGGCTGGTTGCTGAGACCTGTAAGGCCTGAGGACAATCATCAGGCTATGCAGTGTAGCAGTTTTCCTGGAGGTCTGCAGCATCTGAAATGGGTGAATGGCACATTTGTCAAAAATAAGAGTCTTTGCTAAAAGATAGGTGCAGTCCAAGGTGTAGAATGGCAGAGCTATGAAATGGAAGATTGCTCTTTACTTATGTCAAACTGTGGATGGATGTTGTGTTGGACTGTACCAAATAAGTGCTATTTTCTTTAAGTAATTTTTCCCTATTATGTTCAAAAACACCACTTCAGACTGAATTTTAGTGACCTAATCCAGTGTGAAGACTTGAGGACATGCTCATCTATTGACATCCCCATGGTGTCTGACTTTAAAAGCTGGGGATAAGAAGCAGTCATTAGTCATTTTCAGCCTTGTTGCCATGCATGTGAAGTTACCAGTAGGTAACTTTATCCACCTTGTCCTCACCTTAATGAATTTCGTGTAGTTTTTTTTTAATTTTGAGACTTGCACTCATTTTATTATTCAGACAATAAAGGTTGTATCAGGAATCCAGTGTATGTAAGCATTAACCAGAACTAGAGACCAAGTTAAAATGTATGTCTGGTTTGCAATTTGCCTTGTGTCTAACAACTCCTCTGCAATCTTGAACAGGTGAATGTTCCCAGGCATTTGCCATTCAAGATTGGGAAGGTAAAGGAGGCTGCCTGTGGGGGGACTGGCAATGCTGTGCTAACAGGTGAGTTCCATTCTAGAATCATTCACTTTGGGGCAAGGCTGCACAGTAGGTGGATTGTAACACATTATGAAACAAATATCTTGTTTTCCATACTGTGTATTATGAGGAAAGTTGGGAGACTGAGAAATAGGATTTAAGAATATACTAGAAGAGTCGTTTTCAGTAGTGCAGAGCATTGCTTCCAGTGTGCCCTTCTGCAGACTAGAGCAAGAGTTAGCAGCTGTTTGCTCTGCTGATCTCTTTTGCTGGTCATGCTGAGTATTGGCCTATAATGAGTGTGGTTATAGGGAGAAAGTAAGAGAAGGTAGAACCCTTCAGACTCCATATGAATCTGACATGTCTATAAATCATGAGCTGGGATGGAGAGAAGAGAGTTCTGAGAACAGTGAATGTGTGCAGCAGGTCCTTAGTGACTGCTCTTTGGACTGTCTGGGGCTGAGGAGCACAGCTGGAGGGTTGCTGCATGAAGGAATGAGGAAGGGGATTGTATTACTTTCTTGAAGAATTATCTCAAGGAAGATGTTCATATTTATAATGGGAGTGTTGTGGTGTCCAGAAATTTGAGCTTCTGATATGAAGGGAGCAGAGCTAGCTGTCATAGAAAGTTACTCTTTCTAATGCTGTCCAACTGTTGCCTTTCCCAGGCACCCATCTTAAGGCAGAATGCCAGGCAGAGTGACATCCAATTGCTGGTTTGGGCATGCATCAAAAGAAGAAAGCCATGATAATAAACTCTCAACCTCTGTCCCATCAGTCAGTATGCTGAAGTATTTTATCCAGCTCCCTCTTGTATTGGCATTATTTCCCCATGAAAGTTTTGTCTAGAGGGCTTGGTCTCGTTGCATACCTTAGGAAAAGGTTGAGACATTTGGATGGGGATGCATTATTTGCAGATTTCAAATAATCAGATAGTGTTAGACTGAGCGGGAAGAAAAGAAAATATCCCTTTGGTTCTGATTAACTCTTGGTTGTGGCATGAATTTCACAAGCACAGACTTTCTTACAGAATGTGTTCTTATTGTAATACAGAAGAAGGAAATGTTTTTGTCTGGGGATATGGAATTCTTGGGAAAGGACCAAACCTAATAGAGACAGCAGTGCCAGAGATGATCCCACCCAGCCTTTTTGGCTGGTCAGACTTCACTCCCGACATCCGTGTTGCTCATGTTCGCTGTGGGCTCAGCCAGTTTGCTGCACTTACAAGTAAGTTTCTCATCCCACTTCATGGAGAGGTCATGTTACTGTGTTACTGGCAGAAGAGAAAAAAAGCCAAAAATATTGTTATTTGTCTTAACACAAAAAGCTTTTCTCCTACAGGAAATCCAGCAGATTTTTTCGTTTTCCTGTATAGAATGAGTCAGTCTGCTGCACTTTACCAGTTTAGAAAATTAATGTGATAAATGAACAAACTAAAACTGAGTCTAAGTGAAGCTAGATATCATAGAAGCTAGAGTTTCTTGGTGTTTCTGGCCAACTGAGCCTGAGGTGGGCAGACCCAAGCATTTAATATGCAAAGGTTATGATACTGTGCTCTGTGCACCCTGTGTGGGTTCCCAGCCTTTGAAGGGTTTGAAATTTGAAAGTCATTTCACGTCAGGCAGCAGTTGAGAGATCCAGCTGGCAGCAGGAAAAAATGCCAGGGCTGGGACAAGCAGTAGGTGTGACACTGCCAGTTTGGTTGCAGGATGCTTGTAAGTGGGCTCCCCTTGGTATCAGAGTTAGAAACAGTGTTCTGATTAACTTGTACTTTTGTTCTAGATTGTGTTTTGGCTGTTTCTGTTGTGGAGCTGGTCCAAACACTTCTGAGATCTGTGTGATTTCCTGAGGAGCTCAGAACTCTTCAGCTGTTGAACACAAGTTTTGCTTTTCCCTAGCTATTCTTTCAGATAGTCAAATAAGCAGTCTCCAGGTGATGGCTTGGGACAGATCTCACTGACTTGCTACTGGGTTTGCTCTGATGATAGCTGATACAGATCAACTGCAGCTGTCTTAACTTTCAGCACAAATTACTCACTTCACAAATGATTCCCTGGAATTTCTGCTGCTGCACTCTTCCTTCAAATAAAATTCCAATGTAAGAGGGGGAAGCAAAGACTTATGCACAGAACTTGTTTCTTGCACTGCTCATTAGGCATAATTTTCTCCCATACAAGTACATTTGCTGTACCTTGAAGTAAATCTGGTAGCTGTCCTACTGCTTGTACACCCTTGTATACTCCCAGAAACACTGTAGCCACATTTGCCATTGTCACAAATAGAATTCTTTCTGTTTAATGACTGTTCTTTTCTATTTTTTCTTTCTCCTGTTTAGACAGAGGAGAACTGTTTGTGTGGGGAAAGAATCTAAGAGGGTGCCTAGGAACTGGAAGAATGGAAGACCAGTATTTCCCATGGAGGGTAAGAATGGTGGTATTAAGGTCAAGAGTATAGTCTTTGGCTAGGTTTTGTTATCCTGAGGGCAAGGAGCATCATTTGCTCTGTGGTTTTGTTGAGCAATTCTGAAAGGAGTGCAAGATGACTGTAGAAAGTGCTTTGTTTTCCAGAGATCCTTGTGTAGCCTGCTTGGGAAAGGAGGTATTCAGTAAACCTTTTAGTATGCTATGCCAGTAATGATTTCAAATCCTAAAACAGCATCTGGTGCTGTGCCACCACATCTGAACAGTTCTCATCTCCTTCCTGTCCATCATCATCTGCTTGCTACCCTTACTGCCCCTTCCTTCCCCTTCTAACCTGTGCTTCTATTTGTATGTGCTTCAAAGAAAACCATCAGTATTGGTCATCTGTCCAAATCATTACTCACCTAAATTAGGTGAACATTTTGGTCTGTAGTGGCTACAGTGGCTAGGTCCACATAGTGGTGGGGTCCTGTGGTGGTGGGTCACTGGACTGTCAGGTTACAGCAGGAGATCCTTACTCAGCTGTGTCTATTGCTGTTTCACAGTGCTTCCAGTCCCACTGTTTCCTCCCAGATGGCTCTGAGAGCCAGACTCAGTGCATCTGGAAGAGTCTTTGGTTCTGGAGTTCAGCATTCAGCTTAGCAGATGCTCCTGGTCTCCATGAAGGCCAAGTAGAGATGAGGGAGGCAATCAGTTGGACCACCCTGGAGTCTCTGTCCATGTGTCTGAACTTGCAGTAAATGTGTTTCTGTAGCTTGCTTTCTTCTTTTTTTAAAAATGAAGAAAACCAGACCAGCTCTGGAACATTTGCCTAAAATCACACTGCTGTGGCTGAGTGGAATTTCTGAATTCACTTCCCCAGATGTGGACATTGAGGGTTATTCTCTTTCAGAGAGCCATTTCCTGTCTGAGAGTACTATAGCAATGTGCCAGGATTTTTGTCTGTGGCCTCCTGCCCTACAACTAGTTGCTGTCCTTTCTCTTGGCTCTAAGGAGCAACTTGCTTTTTAAACTTTGCTTTCCTCAAGTTTGAAGTCAGTTTTAAATGAATAAGTTTCATGGAGTGAGAACCTGGTCTCTTAGCATCAAAGCACAAACTGCCTTAGGCTGAGTTGAGCCTTTGCCTTGTTCCAGTTCTTGCTGATGAAAGAAGAGGCAAATCCCTGTGGTGCTTGGGCAGATCCTAATGTCTAGATTATGCTCTGTTCAGTCATGCTGCTTCTGCTGCTGAACAGATGGGCTGGGGCTGCAATCTCCTCACTGTCTGCTAGTGAGCCTGCTCCTCTTTCTCCTTCCAAAGCTTTACATGCTTCTGTGAAGGAGAAGGAGGAGTATTTCACAGCTCAGTGCACAAGCCTGCCTGGTGCTGAATCTTGCTCTTTCTGTGCTGGCACTTGCATTGGTACAAATCCCTGTGAAAATAGCTGGCATGTAGAGTGGAAGGAGGATGAGAAATAGGAAATACCAGGTGCAAAGTACCAGCTGATAAATAATACTCTGATGTGTTCCATCCAGGTGACTGTTCCTGGGGAGGTGGTGGATGTGGCGTGTGGAGTTGATCACATGGTAAGCCTGGTCAGGTCTTTTACCTAGGGATGCTGCTGGCTCTCAGCACCATACCAGGGTGATGCAAGGACTTGGTGATGAGCTTCTTGGAAAGGAAAACTCATTTTATGAACCCAAGTGACTGTGAGCAGAGACAGCCATGGCAGTGCTGGTTGTGTTATCATCCCTGTGTCACTGAAATGCTCTGCCCTGGCTGCAGGAAGGAAGCACGTTCCCCAAGGAGCATGGAAATGCAAGGAGTGCTCTGGCTCCTTCATGATGAGCTCCCAGAGAATCTGAGGCCCAGCCCCAAACTGGTGAGCCCTCTCTGCATGAAGATGGAGAGCATCTCTCAAGGAAGACTGGCATGGGATGAAACCTACAGCACAGGACATTGATACATGGACATTTCCTGTCACCAGCTCTGGAGTGTCAGTGTTGATGAGAGCCAAACTATTTCTCAAGGGAAAAGTTGGGTGTTTTTTTTATAACTGTTAGTGGAAGAAAGGTCATGCTAGTTCTTGCAGCCCAGCACAGCTGTCCTGTGTGGCCACCCTCAGCTGCACTGTGCCCAGGCTGTTGTCCTGTGCAGAACCTGGATGCACAGCCCTTGCCTGGAGTACTGCTGTGTCTGTGGGCTGTTGAAGGCTGTGTTAGTGCTAAAGACTGAACACCAAAGGAACACATTCAAAGAGTGAGAACCTGTCTGCAGGGGTAAGTACTATTAAATGAGCAGGCTCTCTGTGCTGCAGGAGGACAGATGGATGGTGACAGAAGCCAGTCTAGTTTATTGAGGGAGGCTGGAAACAAAGCCCCTGATCAGCTGCCTGTGAAATCAGTGCTCAGGCGTGGATGTGAGCAGTGCTCACCACCCCTCAGGTCCTTTATCTGCTTGTGCTGATCACACATCACTGCCTGTGATTGTTTTTGGATTCCCTGCCCTCTCTGTGTTCAGCAGTACGGTGGCTCTCAGTTGCAGTTATCTGGAGATTTCAGGATTGCCTGGCAGGGAAAGGGGTCTTAATGGGTAAGAAGCTGAGCTTCATTCCTTGGTACCTTCTTAGCAATAAGCTGATAGAGATGGGATGCAACAGCTGTATCTGTAGCAGGCACTTACCCAATCTCACACCCAAGTGTGGGAAACTGCTGTGTCCAAACATCAGTCTTGAGTCTTTTCAAACACAAACTCTCAGTTGTGTCTTTTCTCTCTGTGGGGGATACTTCCAGTGTGCAAAGTGCTTTGGTGGAATCCAAGCTAGTAGGTTTTCAATAAAGTGATGATAAAATTTGTATCAGTAGTAATAGGAATATTCTTGAGCATGATCTACTCATGCACTGATTGGGTCTGCATTTGAACTGCAGCATTTTGTTTCACAGTTATGTGGCAGGAAACCACTTCTGTCAGCTGAGCCAGCTCCACAGCTGCAGGACTGGAGGTGCTGTGGTCTGGCAGTGCAGCCATGGCCCCATGGACACCACATATATTGGCTTCATGTGATGAAATACTGCATTTCATCAAATGAAATGAGTGTAAACTTCACCTAGATTAAATGTTTTAAAATACAATATATATTTTATATATATGTTTGCATACAATATAGGAAAGGTGAATCAAAGTACATGGAAATAGGCACATCTCTTGAGTTGATGTTCCTGTGTAACTGGTATTGCTGGGTGGGTGAGGCAAAACAGAAAGCTGCCAAGCAACTGGCAGACCTTCACTACTCTGAGCTCCCATTTGCTTGGCTTTAATTTAGACCTGATTCAAGTGACTGTGAGCAGAGACTGTGGGCAATGTGGGCAGCTTGTGATGCCCAAGCATGTCTTGTTGGCCTCATGGGAGTGGGTATGCCCTTTCAACTCAAGGAGGCTTATTAAACCGTGGAAAACACATACAGAAACTCTGGTAAGAAAGGTGTTACAGACAATTCCCTCATGGATGTTGCTGTTGTGTTGTGCTGGTTGGTGCTGGGCTCTCAGCTGTTCTCATTCACAGCTCTTTCCCAGTGCACCCTGGGGCTGGGCCTTCTCAAGAGCTGCCTTGAGTCCTTGTGTTGCATTCCTGCTGTACAATAAATTGCAAATTCTGTTTGATAATGAGGTGCCAGTAAGATCTTCAGCCCTAAATAGAAGTGTTGTATGGCTTAATGCAGTGGGGGTGTTTGTGCCTTCATTATAGTGGTTGTGGTCATTCTCAGACATGTTGCTTGGTGAGAACAAGGTCGGTGGCAGTGAGGGCAGTCTGACAAGCAGCAGCACTTACCCATGTTTTGGTTACAGTGTGGGGGGAGCATTTTGACCTTAGCCAGGTGCCCCCCAACCTGCTCTGTCATCCCTCTGCCATCAACAGGACAGGGAGAGAAAATCTGAAGGAAAACGTGGGTTGGAGCAAGGATGGGACCTGTTACCTTCATGGGCACAGCAGACTGACATTGGGGAAATTATTTTATTGCCAGTGAAACAGAGTAGGGTAATGAGGAATTAGTGTGTCTAAATAGAAGTCCAACTGTGCCTTTCCCACACCTCTCCTTTCTTCCCAGGCTCAGGCCTGCTTCTGACTTTTCTCATTCCTTTATCTCCTCTGCTACCTTTGCACCTACAGGTTTGTCTGTCACAGATTCTTACTCCTTTCTTTTGACTGCTGCTGTGCAGCAGTTTCTCCTCTTTCTAAAATACAGTTCTTTGAGAGCTGCTCCTGCTGTTGCTGATGGGCTCAGTTGTGGCTCAGAAAATGAACATACCCTCTTCCCTGCCACACCCCTTGTCTGTTGAAGGCAGATCCAACCTGTGTGGCTTGTGCTCCTCCTGTAGGATCAGGGCCATACAGGAGCCCTGTGCTGGGTTAGCTTCAGGTCACCACCACTGTGAATTGCAAAGCAACTTTGCATCATTTTGTCCTTCAAAGTATGGCAAAGTAGACAGCCCAAAATAAACCAGCATCCCTAAATATACCTGCAGGGAGGGAGTGTATGGGCCAAGGGTGCACACAGGGAGCTCCAATTAGAACTAGAATAACCTACTTGATTTGGCATTGATTACACAAGTGATCAGCACTGTGCTGGTGTGTTTGGCTTAAAATAGCCCCAGAGGGCTTCAGGCCAGGCCCCTGCTGCAGAGCCTGTGCAGGAACAGCTCCAAGCACTGCAGCAGCTCAGTGCCACAGCAGCTGAGGCCTGGAGGAGCTGCAGAAAGGATGGGTGAGAGGTACAGGCCTCCACACCCCACCATCCCCAGGAGTCCTGGCAGTTCCTGCTGGAGGGTTGAATGCAGTGTGGCCCCTGGGCTGCCCTGCAGCCCCCACATAGCAAGGCTGGTCTCATCTGCCAGCTGGCTGCCCCACTGGGGATAAAACATGAACACCTGCAAGACAAAGATTATCTTAGGCACTTGCTGTGTTACAACAGAATTTTCTCTACAGGATCCTTCAAAAACAGATGAGTCAGAGAACTAATAATTAGCCTTTGGCATTCAAAATACTCCTGAAACAGTGTAACTTCACTGTGCATCATAACTCACAAAAATCTGTTTTTGTGGCATCTTTTGCAAGAGGCTGGAATCTCCCCCCATCTTCCTCCAGAGCCCCAGCACCTCCTGCTCAAAGGTGTGAGCCTGGGCAGGTGAGGTAAGAAAAATACTGGTATGAAAAGGCATCAGTGTCCTTGGGGTCTGGACACCAGTTGAACAGCCTCAGTCCTGTTACTTACCTTAAGGTGCCATTTGTTTTTGTGGGGAGCTACAGGCAGTGCTGAGATTGTGTGGCAGTTTCTGTGTTGATTTATTTGGGTTTTTGTTTTACTGGATTAAACCCTTGAGGCAGTGCTCTGCATTAAGGCTTCCTTCCATATTAATTAGCAATTCCTCAGTAATTTACATGAAAGTTTTATCACTTGATCACAAGAGCAAACAATGGATTACACTACACTAAAAAGGAGATGCTTTTCTTGACTACAGTTTGTGTAAATGAGCTGCTTCCCTTTAAACAGCTACTGTAAATGGTTAAAACTGTAATATGGTGATGATACATCTGATTTCACGGTTTTTTTGCACACTTCAGGTTGTTCAGCTGTTTCTTGCAGACATGTGACAGTGGTGCTGTGCCCCCGTGCTGCTGACTGAGGCTCAGGACCCACAGTGGCTGCCCTAAAACAGTCCTTGAGGAGGCTGAGTTTGCTCCCCTGCCCCTGCAGGGCTCTGGGGGGGCTGTCCAGGGCTTGTTGCATTCTGCAGTGAGCAGGTAAAACTATGTCTGGCAAATACACTCACAGCATCCCACTGGCCTCTTATGTTAAGGGAAGAGGATAGGGCAGGATTGGTGGTTTCCAGACAGCAGCTGGAGGATGGAGGTGGTGGTGGGTTTCATCTGCAGGGGTACAGTACAGCCAGTGACAGGATCTGGACACCAGAGAGCCTCAGGGATGTGTGCTGGCCTTCAGAAATTGTGTGTGTGTGAGACACCCAACGTGGCTGTAGGTGAAAGAAATGAGAGTTACATCTTGCAGACAATGCCAAGCTCTGCTTTATTTTCATCAGTTTGATCAGTACAAAAGCAGACAGCATAAGTTTCACTTTTTATTCTTTTTCAGTTTAATTACTTTACAAAGTACAAAATATACTGTCATTTATTTTGGAACATTAGGATTTTTTCTTTTTTTCTGTTTTGTTTTTTCATACAGTACATAAATCTCAGCTTTTCAGCATAAGACCAGCAAAGAAAAGCAGCGTGTGCACTTGCTGGGAAAGCAAAACAGCCACTTCTCAGCTCCACACAACGTCCAGTGCATGATCCCAAGCTGCTGCCACCACTCCCTGTGCCTGGTGCTGTAACACCCCTCCTTGTGCAGAGGTCATGAAGGCAACTGGTGCATTCAGCCTCCCCTGTGCCTTGCAGGAGCTGCCCACCCACACGTGCAGGGCCTGGCCCCACTGAGCCCATGGGCACTGCCCAATGGCAGCTGCAGCCCAGAGCAGGAGCTGTACCAAAGGCCCCTGCATGGGGAGGATTCCCCCACCCTGTCTGTTTACATCAGATCTGGTAATTAAAGGGAAATAAATACACCTTTTTTTCCACCCTCCCCAATGAAAGGCTGCATGGGGTTTCTGAGAGGTGAGGAGGGAGGAGAGGCTGCAAGATTTTGGGGCTCCCAGCCCCACTTCAGCCTGTTTGGTGTGTGTCTGTGGTCAGAAGTGGTATTTCACTTACAGAGCAAATGATACATAAATAATTTATTAAATAAAAACTCCTAAAGGTTTGTGTTTCCTGCCCAGCACAGCTGTTCTAAGTGGCCAGGGATGAGAGACAGGCCCTGATCCAAGCTGGGCAGCTGCTGCCCCAGGAGCCTCTCTGTTCCTGGCAGTGCTAGAGATTGGGGTTAGTGTTGTGTAGGTATCTGGAGGGAATGTGGGCTCCTTTGGAGCCCCTGCAAAGGGGAGAAAGAGAAAAGTGCTCAGACTTGTTGAAGCCACTGGAGGCACTAATGAAGGGCTGTTGCACTGTGGCCCCCAGGGGCCAACCCCTGAACTTGTGTGGTGCAGTGGGGCTGTGACCCTCCCTCTGACCCTGCAGGGTGAGGCTCACTGAACTCAGCACAGAGGAACCAAACTGCCTCAGTGCTTGGGTCAGCAGGACAAGTGTCCCCTCTCTGTCAGTGCCACCCCAGCAGCTGCAGAGGCAGTTTGGAGGAGGATGCACTGGCAGAAAATGTGGCTGTCACTGTGCTAAAATGACCACCCTGCTCCTCAACTTTGTGCCTCGCAAGCCCCAAAGCCAGGCCTGGAGCCCACACACAGGGGAGGGATAACAGAATGCCCAGCCACAGCCAGCAGGGACAGGGGACGCATTAACCTTGGCACTAATTGCACTTGGATGCAGCTCTCACTCTCCCACTGTCAACAGCCATTGGACTGGCAAGATTGTTTCTAGCAGCAGTTGCAGGAGATGTTGGGTGAGAGATGAGGGCCACCCTGGATCCAGCACAACCAGAAGCACCTAGAAAAGACTGCCCTGGGATGCTGATTTGCTGCTGTGGTATCACTGGAGCAGTTCACAACTGGAGAACAAATAAAATCCTCGAGGAAGGAAGCACTAACACATGGGACTGGCAGGGATCCTGGTAGGTGGGGCTTGGGGAAGAAGGAGGGCATGACTCATTTTTAATTCTGCGATTACTACTAAAAAATGGCTGAGGTCATTGAGCTGGACAAACAATTCCTAATGGTTGAAGGAGGAATGGAGTGCTCCTCCTCCTGCAGAGCCACCTTCTTTGTACTCTGAACCTCCAGCTTCAGCACCAACCAACACACAATGCCAGAAAAAACAGAGGCTTGCTCCCAGGAAGGAAATGTTAAAATTCAGGGATTTCTTCAAGAGCAGGCCTGGTTCAATAGCCTGTCTGTATATATTTATATGTACTGCTGCAGGGGAACATCTCATGCCCCAGGGCTGAGCCCTGGTGGGAAGGCTCCTGTGCTCTGTGCAGGCTGCTCCTGCCTAGAGACAATGTCCCACAGTTGTAAGAGCACCACCAGCTCTTAAAGTAATTTCAGTGATCTCAAAAATTCAACCCCATCCCAAGGCTGGCACTAGAAATAATTGCAAGAAACAGTGACAACAAAGGCTGCAGAATTTTTTTCTCCTTTGCTCTATGTACAGGAACACCTGGCTCCTTCTTCAGTGTCCCACATGGCAAACACTCTGGCTTTTACCACTGACCACAGAGGAGACTGTTGCTTTTCTTAAGCAGAAGGGAAGTTCCCTTTGCATTCCCTTCCAGCTGATGGGAATGACTGGGCAGCAAGGACACAGAGGATAAGGAGCTCTGTTTACCAGGGCTGTCTCTCCCCTGTGACCTGGCCCAGAGCAGCATCCTACTAGCCTAAGCCTGGGGCTGCTTCAGCATTTCTGCTGGCAAATGGCAAACTGCTCTTTTGGGGCCCAAAGGAGCAGTAATGCTCACATCAGCCAATCTGGCAAGTGGGTACTTCAAGCAGCATTCCCACAAGGACTAGGGGATCAGGTACCTGTAAAATGTTTTTCAAGTACCAAAAGAGCCAGTAGGAATCCTCAAGCTTATTACTGTAACTGCATAAAGCTGGTTTAAATCCTCAGGGTGCTGAAATAGAAGCAGAAAGGCAGTCAGAGCAGGGGAACTCTAAAGAGCAGCCTCCTATGGCATCTTCCCATAGGTACTGTGCAACAAACAGTGCCTCTGCCACAGCCACACAAGGAGGGAAGAAGCAACCAGCCCCTCAAAATGAAGGATGAAAGGAGCCCTATTTTTGGCATAATGTTTGAGGGCTGGGGGGACCCTGTAAAACCAGTGGCTCTGCCTAGAGAGGGACATGGCACCTGCTCAGCTCTCCTGTGTTACAGGCAGAGGACAGAGCTGAACACATCCTGCTCTGCTCTCAAACATATTTCAATATTTCAATCCTGCCAGATGCCTGATGGGCATCTCTGTCCACGTCTGCTCCAAAATCCACACACAGCACATTTACAGAATTTTGCAGAAAGCTAAAAATGGATGAAAACAAAACCCCAAGGAAGCCCAGGGCATTAAACGGCTGTTTTGCAACTCTCCTGCTCCATGCAGCTGGTTCAGTGCTGAGCTGGGCTGGCCATGGCCACACAGGAGCTGTGCAGGCAGGGGAGGAGGTGTGTGGCTGCCACTCCCTTCACCTTGGCTGCAAAGCTTAGGCACTGTCAGCTGGGAGGAGATGCCAGAGGTTTGTGTTCCCTTGTGGCCAGGCCCTCCACAAACTCAGAGCATGCAGAAGCACAGGTCATGGCTGCAGGAGAATTATGGAGCAGGGGGAAGCTATTCCATGTAATCTGCAGGAACAAGGTAACATTCATTCCCAGGCTTTGAACCTGAAATGACCAGTGCTGTCTGGGGAGACCAAGAAAGGATCTTGTTTTGTATATATTCCAAAGAGGTACAGAACCCTAAAA
This sequence comes from Oenanthe melanoleuca, assembly GCF_029582105.1. Lineage (NCBI taxonomy): Eukaryota > Metazoa > Chordata > Aves > Passeriformes > Muscicapidae > Oenanthe > Oenanthe melanoleuca. The sequence goes on from NC_079352.1 coordinate 7,930,580, forward strand.
TTCATACCCTAAAATGAGAATGTACTTTGACACATACTTCACCCATTTCCCCTCCATACAACAGGGCTGTGCATTGCTCTGTGCTCACCAGAGCATCTGCAGAGGCTATTACTGCTGCAGCCAGGATTTGCTGATCAGCATCCAGTGCACGTCTCACACTGCAGAACCCCTTCCTTCCCTTCACCTTTGCTAACTGGAGCTGATAGTTCAACCCAGCTGTGCTGTAAGGATTAAATAAAGAAAGGGGCCAAGGACAGTAGAGTAACTCACGATTATTTCACAGTCAAGTGTTTCCCTTCCAGGGAAGCTGGGAAGGTCCCCCAGCCTTGCTGAGGATGCACAGACTGTTTCTGTACCCGTTCAGTGCTGCCAGGATGCCTGAGGGTATTGCTGGCCCCTGACATATGGCAGGGTACAGACAGACAGACAGATGTGCTCACGGGGAGAAGGTATCGAAATCTGGAGAAAGGTTTGCACATTTCAGCCAATGTAAACACACCCCAGTGCATGCTACAATGTGTAAATACTATTTGGCAAAGGATTACTGGGTTTTACTCTCCTGCAGTTAATAGAAGTTTAATCCAATGTTTGCAGGCAGGACTGGAACAGGTAAGTGAGATGCCTTAAGCTGCTTACTGGAGATGTCCACAAAGACAAAGTAACAGAGAGAGAAGAAATCCTCATCAGAAAATGACTTCTTGGCCATAAGTGAATGTTGCTGGGGGACACTTTCAGGAATTAGCAGCAATGCTCAGCCTGAGACCAAACAAAGAATTTCTCCCCTTTCATAAACAAAATACCAATTGCCCAGTGCTGATGGGAACATTTGTGCTCAGTGAACACAGACTGTGCCAGTGCAGCACCCAGCACCTCCTATTCACCTTGCTGATCTCTGCATTAGGGAGTTTGGATGAGCTGGTGCTCTTGAACAGTTTTGTGGGTTTATGGGTGGGGAAAACCACAAGGATGGGAGTAACCCTGATACCACCATTACATCCAAACACATGGTGATTCTTGGGAGCCTTCCCCAATGGAGAGCTGAGCATCAGAAAATATTTTAGGTACCGGGGGTTTGGAGGGGTGATGCTACCCACCCTTGCTGGGATGGTGTGCCTGGGACAAATGCATCCTCTGGGAGACTGGGCTGAGCATGGAGGCTGGGCAGGGTGGGGTGATCTGATCCAATCAAAAAGAAGGAAAGTGCTTTGGTGTTCACAACAAGCAGCAGAACTTCAATATATGTGTACAACTAAAAATGAGCATATTTATTCTTTTGCATCACTCAGCACTCCTCCTATCCCTGTTTTTCCCCTACTTTTCCCACACCTGTCACTAAGTAGGATCTCTGTAGACCCTGCACTGCCAGCATGGATGTGTGGGACAATGCCAAGTCAGCCTGGGCTGACCCCATGGCTGCTACAGGCCAGCATGGCCTGAAGCCCTGCCCTTCTGCAGCCAGGCAGTCACTGCAACATCAGCTCACACCAGGGATGGGCCCCTTTGTAAGAAAAAGAATTGTATAGCAAAGCTGAGAAAAGATGGAAAACTGCTTCTCAGAGCCAGGCTCTGATCAAGCACGTGCAATTCAACCTTTAATGTCTGAGACAGCTGCCCAACCTCCACAGGATGTCAGAGTCACACTGCCAAACCCTCATCTCACACACTGTGAGACTTGTGGGGCAGCTGGTGGGGAAACGTGTCAGGAGCTCATGCCTGAAGGCAGCAAATCCTGCAAAAGCAGTGCAATGGCAGAGCTCTGAGCAGAGCTGCTCCCTGCCCTCCCTCTCTCAGGGGTCTGCACATTCCTGAAAGCATCCAGAGCACCAGGAAACAACTGGGTGCTCAGGGAGCTACACTGGAGCCTGAGCAACCTCCTCTGCCACACACTCCCTTATACTGCCTTATTTCCTTCCAGTGCCAGCACGACAAAACGTGCTTCTGAAAAATAAAACCATCCATTTCTGTTGATTAGCTAGAGCCATCAGGACCTCCCAGCAAAACCTAAAAGTCCCCACACCCAACTCTGCATGGCACATCTTAAAAAGTAAATCCATTCTCAGTGTTGTGCTACCCCAAGCAGGACCTGACACCAACAAGGTTTTCATGAGAGGGGATTGATTTGTCTCTGACCAGCAGCCTGTGCCCTGGGAATGGTAACAGAGAACTTGGAGTTTACAACACATTTGGAAGGAGCAGTACAATGAATATGCTTTATAAATGGCACTGTTGTTAAGTGAGTCTTAATACTTATGTCACCCACTGCAGGTGCCACCATCTCTATGCTGCAGTCAAACTTTTTTTTCCATTTTTTCCATTAAGGCCTCCCCATGCAAGAGGCTGAGATGTGCCATCTACAGCACAGCATTACAGAAATTCCAAACTGACTTCAGTGCCTGGAAAGAAACCAAAGGGCAGCACTCCCCCCCAGCCTCTTCCCCTTTGTTGAAGTGTAACAGAAATAGGAAAACAGGATGTTTTCTGTTTCCCTACATGGACCCCAAGAGCACTCCTGGTCAGCAGAAATCTCCAATGGTGAGATGCAAAGACCACGCACTTCAGTGACGGGGTTCAAGCAGCCTCTTCTGCTTTTAACAGGAAAAGACCCTCCAACACTTCATCTATTTAAAAATAAGCTACTGATTTCAGCTCCCCACAGGCAAACAGGTGTGAATTCCCAAACAAATACCAGGGCCCTACACAAGCCATGGGCCTGCTGAGCCCTGGGCAGACAAACCCAGCAGGAAATCTCTGCCCCCAGCCTCATGCAGAGAAGGCCACAGGAGGCAGCTCAGAGGGAATGCTGGTGCCCAGCCCAGGCCACCCTGGCTGCAGGAAAGCTGGAGGAGCTGCTGCCCTGCTGGGGGAAGGCAGGCAGTGCTGGCACCACACTCTGTGCCTGCAGAGCTGGGAGCACCACTGGAAACCCCCAGCCAGGGTCTGGGCACTGTGCAAACTGACCAGCCCTCCTTATAGGCTGAGGCAATTTAGGGCAGCAACTAAGACATACAGAAAGAAAAAGGAGCGAATTTCCTGCAGTCTCTGTGCTTGAGGCACCAAACTGGAGAGGAACAGAATTTTCTAAAGCAGGGAGGGAAATCCAATGTTTCTCTCAGCAAGCAGAGGAACCCCAGCTTTGCTTCAGGCTGACTCCATTGCTGACTTCATAAAACATATGTAGAGAAAATGCAAGGGTGGAACTAATATTCATATTGCCCATTACTTGAATTAAAAATACATGGTGAATAAATGTTTGTACAGTACTCACTACACAGATACACACACGAATGTGTGCCCAGAGTATACACACATACACTCACACTGTGTCTGTATGTGGACCTGTATTGCTTGGGTGCCCACTTGATGTATTGGATGCAACCCTACAGACAAACATGGGTATTTACAGGTGTGCAACAGAGACACATTGTGATTTCTATGGACACACTTCAGATGTATATATATGCACACTGTTGCTCAGTAGAAAGGAATTTGTAGTCAAATTCTATTTAGGTTGAGTGAAAAAAACCAAAACCCTGTTTAATAACACACACATAACATGGAAATGTTGAGGGCTTCTAAGAAAATAAAGGCCTTGTGAAAGACAGAGGGTGCATGAGGGCCATGCTCTCCTCCCCTGCCTACCCCTTTCTGCAGGGCTGGAAACACCTTTTCATTTTGCTGTTTGGTGAATTTTTGTGACATGAGAGGAGAGAGGCCACTGCAGCATTGAGGCAACCCCTCATTAGCAGCAGCCATGGCCAGGGGGAACTGCCCAGAGAGCTGAGCAGGGATGCTGAGGCAGCACTGGCAGCTGCAGGTAATGCAGGCACCAGCCCAAGGGTGTCCCACTGAGACATGTTCCTCCTTTATCCACACAGTACTGAACAGCATGTCAGGGATGCTCAGACATATAAGGCATTTTAAAAAAGGAAAATACTCTTTAACTTTTTCCCACCCCAAAGGCTGGGTGCTGAGAGAATGGGAGCTGTGGAACAGCTTTAGAGCCCCCTGCTTTGGGTTCACTAAGCACTGTGGTGTTAATAGTGTGGTGGTATTATTATTACTATGAAAATATTTGATGAGGCCCCTGCAGAGCCCTTCCTGCAGTGCAGGTCTCACACACAGCACAACTGTGAAAGCTTGCATTGATCCTGACTTCAGGCTGGCTATGGGGACAAGGTTCCACCAATTCTGGCCACATTTGGAGTATCTCAGTTCCCACCAGAAAACATATGAAGGGAATACTAAATGGAAAGCATCAAGTTGTCTGAAACAATCTTCCTGGATGTCAGGACAAAACAATAAAAGGAAATAAAAAGGTGAAGCCAATGATGGTGACAGTGTCAGAGTCCCTCAATGGCATTTTACATCCTGGGAATTTTTCAGGCCAACTTTCCCATGTTGAGACATCAACCTTCCTTTGGAAGGTTTGAAATACCACAAAGCTTTCTACAGATTTCACAAATATAAGGTTGATTCCCTTGGGAAAAAAGTTAAATTACAAACATCAGCCTCTAAAATAGCCTGAGTGCAATGTTAGAAAATTAAAACCAATTTTTTTTTGCTTTCATTTAAGGCTCAGTAAAGTTGTTGCTTGTTTCAAATTAATTCCTTCCTATCCATGCTGAAGTCCATTGGAAGCAGCATTGGCACATGCACAGCAACACATGGAACTCTCTGATGCTCAAACTGGCATTTCCCAAAGGCTGATAAAACCCCAGAGCAAAAAGAAGACCCTGTCCTGATGGCTCTGTCATGGTGGCACTATCCATGCACACAGTGAAAACTCAGGCTCAGCTCAGCTGACCACAAACCTTGGTTGGCCACTCAGCAACTCAGTGGCCCTGTGCCCCCAGCCATGCCAGCAATCTCCATCCCAAAGAGTCACCCCCTGACAAGCTATGGGGTGAAAAGCTCCCAGTGCCCTGGCTGCCCACCCCATCCCAGCTCAGTGCCCACAGCCCTGGGCAAAGTCACAGCAAACATCTCCAAATGCTTTCAACACTGCACTGTGCAGCCTGTGCCTGTGTCCTTGCAGCAGGAGACCAAAGCATCTTTCCAAACAAACATCCAGAGATGCACAGTGCCCACATCTACAATAAACCTTTAGTCCAGCAATCTGGAGTGAATATAAACATATCATGGGACAATTCTGAGAACCCACGTAAAGGAACAGCAAAACATCCTGTTTGGTAAAGCACTGAACACGTGCCTCAGTGCTCCTCAGCAGGGATGTTTAGCTCCAGTAGGGCCAACCAAGGGAAGTCATCCATGCTTTTTCCCATGGATGCTCTGACTCCTTATCTAGATGCCACACAACATCCCACTGGTGCAAAATCAGATTTGAAACCCGGTGTTTGAATCCAGCAGCAGCAGAAACCAAAACTATTCAACCCTCCAGTACTGTGAATGCAGAACTGATCAACTAACTGTGTCTGTGTGTGCTTGCATGTCCAACACACCTGTATAAACCATGCCCACAGTACAATCCCAGGTGCTTGCTTACTGCCTCCAGACTAATGCAAAACCCTGGCTCACAGCTGATATGGCACAGCCTCAGGAAACTCCTGCCAGAGGCTGTCTCTGAAGCACGGCTGGAAAGCCCTCAGGAAAATGGCAAGATCTGCAATTTATGTCACGACTGAAGTGGAAGAAGTGAAGACATGCAAGATATGCTGGGGCTGGTAGTCACAAAAGCAAGGTCCTCTGCAGACAGCTTCTCCTTCCACCACCCCTTGCTGCATGTCACACGTGGGGCAGACTGCTGGCACCCACGTCTGGGTCACAGCAGAGCACTGGGCTCTGCTGTCCTCCACACTGCTGGCAGTGGCCATGGGCACAACCTGGGCTCAGGTGCCACTATGGGCCTTGATGCCTGCTCCTTCTGGCCCTCAGCTGTGGTACAAGCCAGAAGAAAACACACTACCCATGAGAAAAGCTCTATCATCTTTTAGGCCCCATCATCTTTTAGGCATTTTCAGCATCATTCTACTTTCACCAAACAGCAGCAATTTCCACCTGTGTGATGAAGGAACTGAAGAAAATCTGCAGGGGGTCCCCACAAGACTCAGGCACCCTCCTGGCCCTGGCAGGGGCAACCTGCTGTGGCTCTTGGCCAAGGTGGCCTGGGATGTGCAAGAGCAGCTACCCAGGGGCTCTGGGCAATCCTGTATTTCCCCACGTGTGTACACTGGATGGGAAAAAGCCTGAGGGGACAGGAGAAAAGAGGCCTTCCCCCTCTTGCTGGCCCTGGGGAACAAGGGCTGGGGGAAGGCTCTGATATGGGATAAGGGGACAACAGCTGTCCTGGAGCAGGGGATATGGCAGGAGAATACCGGGAGCAGTGAGAGGGTGACTGGGAAAAATTGACCAAAGCCAGACAAGTTTCAATGCAGATACAAGTCTGGTGACACCACCTGCCAGGAGCTGGCCAGAGCTGAGCTCCCCCTGCCCAGGCTTTCTCAGAGCAGCCAGGCTTTGAATGCAGGGAGAAAATAAAAGGGGAAATGTCAAACAACTGGATATTTTCCCCTTTTCCAATACCAAACTGTTCTGTCAGGGGAAACAGAACCCTTTGCTTCCCATCTCAAAACAGGCAGTGATGGACAGTCCTCAGGAAGTCTGATGTGAGGACACAAGCCAGGACTATGCCACGTCTTTTCAGTTTAATTCCAGATTTCATTTTGTTTCTGTTTTCAGGGCTCTCTGAGCCAGTGGCCTGTCCATCTGCTCTTGGCAGTGTGCCCACAGCCATCCCTGCTGCCAATGGGTGTCCTGGGCAGCTCCTTCCACACTGACAGCACAGCCAGGTGCACTTCACTGCAGAGCTGAACACCAGGAAACCATAGGAACTCCCCTTCCTCCTGCCCCTCATTAATAAATTTAATAAAATAATAATAATAATAATAATAATAATAATAATAATAATAATAATAATAATTAAAACAAAGGCTTATTGGAGCCGTTTCTCCTCAACTTTCCACAGTCTCTTTTCATGTCACTCTCTGTAATCAGATTTTTCAAGAAATACTGTGAGAAAAAAAGAATAATAATAATAATAATTATTATTATTATTAGAATAATAAAAAGCATCTGGAACCAGCTCAGAAGATTTCTAATGCTTTTCAGCTTGACTGACTTGGAGTGCATTGACCACACCATTTATATTTTCTTCAGGTACCTGCAAGAAAACAAAAAGAAAGGTCATGTTCCAGCAAAAGGGATGACAAGTAAAAGAGAGGAAGGAGACAAAGCCAGAGCAGTCCCAAGGAGGGACTTTACTGTTTTTTACCTACACCAGAAGTTCACTGAGAAAGGGCTCCATGTACAAGGACACCCCTGTGCACCCATGGTACCCCAGAGCAAACACTCTAAGTGAGATGCAGATGGTTTGCTGTGGTATGATGGGTGCTGGTGGGAGCCAACTATTCTGGGTTTTCTCCTTCCCCTTCCTCTCCCCTCCTTTCCCTTCCCTTTGTTGCTGAAGCACTTGCACACCAGGAGCTCACTCATGCAAGGTGCTGATGGATTTATGTGGCTCCCTAAGGGCTCCATGAGGCTCTCAGGGCACCCACAGGTTTGGAACCCCTAAGTGTGGAGGGGAAGACCATGGTGGGTGACAGGAGAACACACCCATCAAAAGAGGAAGGGAGCTACCAGTCTGTGGTGCATCTGTGCTTTCTTATCCAGTCTTGTGAGGAGACTTAACCATAGAAGTCTGTATTATTCATGGGTGTCTTTTCAGGCTTGCTGCAAGAAAAACCTCTCGTAACAGAAGATGTGAAAAAATCTCAGAGTGACTGTCACTGGCAGAAAAGAACATCAAAAATAAAGTTACATCTGGCAGAAAAAGTACGTCTGACCTCTACATAAACTCCAAGACACTGGCAGCTCTTGAAGAATGGAAAGAGGACTGAGGGAAAAATAAATTATCTGCAAGTTGCTGCAAGAAGCCAAAATAATTCAGGTCAGTGTCTTGGCCAACAAAACCACCCTAGAGCCAATAAACATCCAGCCCAGCCAGCCCAGCCAGAGCAAAGCCAGGCAAAAAATGGCCAAAGGATGGAAGGATTTGACAACTGGAACAGCACTGTCCAGGAGAAAAGGCTTTTAAAACCATACATAAAGAAAATGGTAACTAGCAAAGAAGAACACTGCAATACTGCTGTGAGTAAGGAAGACCTGCAGACCTGCATGCCCCCCCTAACAGCTGCCAGCTGCTCTGGCAGGATGAGGCACTCTGAGAAGCTGGAGCTGCCTGCAGAGTCATGGCAATTATATGGCCTTAGTTTTCAGCTACATATCTATTTTAACTGATAGGACTGAGCTCTCCAGATATGGCTTGACATGTAGAAGCACTCTTCACCTTCTGCTTTGCACAAAAAGTGCACACCTGGGGCCACACAATGGGCAGAAATGTGAGGCAAAGCTAACAGTATTGATTTTTAAATGGTGTTTTATTAGCTTATCTTATCAGCACAGTTAATATTAAAAAAAATGAGACAAACATATATAACACTTTGACCTTTGCTATCTGAAATAATATTTACTTTTACTCTTTACACACATGACCTATCAGCTGTGAATGGTTCACACCAACCGTGAAAAAACAAAGTAATGAAAAAACCCCAAACCTGCTTTGATCTCATTAGAGCTTTTACAGGTCAAAAGTAGGATCTGAACAGTGAATGTGCAAGTGATGGAAAGAGAGGTATAATGGAATAAAGGGCACATTTAAGAAAAAAAATGAACAGCATGAAGCAGCTGACTCCCTCCTGCAGGACCAGAGAAATGGGTTCCAAGACATCCCATTTGTGGCTATAGGCAGAGCATTTTCCTTTTTTAGGGGAATTCCTCATTTTTGAGGGCATCTTCTTTGCAAAGGAAGAGCAGAGGTAGGCCCAGAAAGTAAAATATCCATCAGTATAGAAAATGAAGAGATCTCTCCAAGGATGGCAAGACTCTTGTGTTGATGACTGTGCTGCAACTGCTTATGGGTACTCATGAGAACAAACATGGGAACAACCTTATCTGCTCCAAAATCGCCTTCTTTTGCTGTGCTGGCCATTATTGCTTGTTTATCAAAAAACAGGAAGATGCAGGGACAGCAGAGCTAATAGATGGGTCTCAGACAGCAGAGGACAATGCAGGCATCGAGAGATGAAGGCAGAGGTCTGCTACTGGTAGACTGTCCAAACAGTTCCCAGCACACAAAGACACCTGTGATGATCCACCCTTAAGGGGAAGGAAGCACCTAAGGAAGCACCTTCCCCTTAAGGGTGGGTTGTCACAGCACTGTCCTGACAGTCTGGAGCCTACAACTGTCTTTGGTAGCAAATTGAAGGGTTTGTGGCTATTTCTAATAAAAGATACAGATGCAGTGGAAGAAGCTGCTCAGGGAGGTTGTGAAGTCTCCATCACTGCAGATCTTTAAGGACTGAGACCAGCCTCTTTTGAGAACAACCCTCACTAACAGAGCTGTGCCTTTGGGTAGGACCAGGCTTGGTTCAGGAGGACAGTGACAGCCAGGAGGCTGAAGACAGGAGTGTGCTGGGCTACACTGCAGCAAAGGCACTCCAACAAGCTCTCTGGATGAGAAGTGACATTCTCACAATGAGTTTTCTCCTAAATAAAAGATCTCCCCTACTCCAAAGAAGCTTTATTCATACTCACCAAGGCGTGATCAAACTTAAAAGTACTGATGTAGTAGGCTGGGATGTCAGCTGCAGCCAAAGGCTCAGAAATCTGAGCAACAATTCCACATTCATCTGTGGGGAGATAAAAAATCAAACATTGCCTTGAGGGCTTGCAAAAGTCTCAGAGCTCACCAGCTCTGTGCCTACGTATGGAGAAGTTTGTCTTCACAAGCTCCAATCAGAAGGAATATAGGTAATAAAATGTATTCTTTCTCACAGAATCAAGCTTTTCGGCTACAACAATACATTGCACATTTAGTTTTATTACCCTCTTTTTGCTACAAAAAAACACACATTCTCCAAAGGCACAAAACTGTTAGAACTGGAATAATTTAGAGGTCCAAAGAAAGGCACTGAATAATGTGCAAGAAGAAAGCACAAAATCCAGCCCCATATACCCTTTACATTCATTTTTCTCTATTATTGAACACTTGTTTTTGTTGCAGTATTCAAACCAGACCCTTAAAATTTCAGGGGGCATAGAAATAACAAGAACACTCCTGCAGACATGAAGCATTTGGTCTGTGCTACTTAGGACCAATATTCTTTTGAGTAGAGAAAACGTGCACGACTGCATGTGAAATACATCTGTGAACAAGACTTCCATTTGGACTGCTATAAACCTATAAACAGTCTACTAGAAACACAGAATTACCCAAGCACTGCACTGGAGTATGACAGAGCTTTCTGACCACTGATTTCAGTACTCTACAATTAATTTCCATGTCACCTTTTAGTCCAGTTTTTCTCTTTAACCAGAGCTCGAGCTGTAGCCACCTCCAAAGTCCTGCAGATGAATGCAATGTAGCTGAACTGTTGAGCATGTAGCACTTTCAGTATATTCATTAGTCAAACTTAATTGGAGTCAGGCTTCTATTTGAAAATCTCAGCTCACAAAGTCATGGAAAGCTGCTGCCTCAGATGGATTTTTCCATACCCCTTGAAGGCCCTGAGGTGACTGCCTGCACACCAGCTGATCCTCCAAATGTTACTTACCAAAGCCAAGAGGCTGCCCACCAATCCTCACCATCTTCCACAGCTCACCAGATGCACTTGTAAACAACAAATTATTAGGAAATCTGTAAAAAAAAAGAAAAAAAAAAATGGCAAACATAGCAATTAAAACACAGCAGTGTGTCAAATTCTGCCTGTGGGGGATCTGCTCTTCCTGCATCCTTGAGATGTTTGAAGCCAACAATAATGGGGCAGTAGCCTTGGCAAACTGGGAAAAGTCAAGGCAGGTGGGGCAGATGCACCTGCCTGACCCTCCAGGGATCCTATGGCAAAGCAGCATCTGCTGCTGGAGGTGGGACAGGGACTCAGAGAGGCACGGGAAAAAATTTCTAAGCAGCAGGCTGTGCCCCAGCTTTACAAATGCTGAGATTGTGAAGGTTTGATTTAAGCTGCATTTGGAAACACCTAGGGATGGAGTATGTTTCCATACCTGCTCTCAGGAATGTGAGCAGTAACTGCTGGTTTTGTGTCTCAGCACAATCAGTGGTTTTTTCCATACCATCCTGGGAGGTCCCTGGCACCACTGCAGAGGTCCCTATTTCTTAGCAGGGGAAAGGAGACCAGAGGCTAAGAGAGCTGCCCAAGGTCAAGCAGGCAGCCTGTGAGAGAAGAACTGGCCCCTGCTCCTCTTAAGACACACAAAGGTTTACCCCAATAAGGTCAAAGAAACTTTCAAGATTTCAATTAATTTGAAAAAACAAGTCCCTAGGGCAGGGGACTTGCCCCCAAGAACAAAACCCAAACTGCACTGTATGTCAAAAGCAAATCTAAGCTCTGCTGAGTACAGCATCCCTCCAGGCTGCAGAGCTCAGAGCCTGCTGTGCTGCACAGCTGCAGACACACACACACACACACACACACAGAGGCTGGCTGCTCACCAGTTCACTCCCTCCTTGCTAGACAAACAAGTCATGGTGAGTCTGGTCATGATGATAATGTCCTGAGTCATCACTGTGCTGCATCATAACCAGACTCACCAAGCCCATCCATCTGTAAAAGCAAAGCAGAGGACCCCATCATTGACATCCCCACCCTGATTTTGGCCTTTAGCAGGAAAACTTCAAACACCTACACCAGGTTTTCCTTTTGGGTTTTGCTCTTAGAAGGACAGCTAATGAACAACAGAATAAAAATGCCTAAATCACTTTGCTCCAGTTTTCCTCTTTTGGAAGTGAGATAACCCTACCTCACATTGATTTGTGATCTCACTGAGGGCTTGGACAGATCAGTCCAAAATTTAGATACTGGAACCAAAATGGCAGATTTTACTCAGAAAAGTGACAGGGTGTACAGGCCCATGACACCCATACAGAGACAGTCTAAATTATTAACACAGAGGAGTCTAAGCTGCTTCCTGCTCCTTTCAGAACATCCCTTTTTTTGAAGGTCCAGGTTACTCTAAGACCAAAGCTCACCTCTGCTGTGTCTGGACATCCATGACCAGGGAGATGTAACCCTCAATGAGAGAAAAGGAGAAAAAGCGAATATGTCCCGAGTCTTCGTTGCCCACCACTGAGTCCTTTACTCTGAAGAAACAGAGGAGAACTCCATTAACTGCAGCCAGAAGAGCACATAAAAGGGTTTTTAAAGCAGATATAGCCAGTGAAACCAGAAATGTTCTTACATTGACTTAGGAAGTGACACTGAGTCCTCTTGCTTTATACTAATTTAATTGTTTTTTTATTTTGCAGGTGGAAAACTATTCAGTCCCCACAACTGACAAAACTCTCCATCCCTGCCTCAAGGTCCCCTCACAAGAGACTGGAGCCACAGGCACAAAGGGGCAGCAAACCAGCCAGCTGTAAATGCTCCAGTCCTGTGAGGATGTGCAGCACACTGACCACAGGGCTGCTCTTACCTTCACTCTGAAAACACTCAGCTTTCCAAAGCCAGCAGATGTATTTGGACACTCTCAAACACCTGTTTGGCTTCCACCTGTCAGGACAACTCTCTTGAGCCTGTGAAACCTCCCTCCCCCAGTGCAGAGCGCTGGAGCAGCACAAGGCCACAGCAGATCCCTGGGCACCCCAGAGGAGCAGTGGGATCTGTGCCTCCAGACTGGGCACACCTCTCCTGGAAGCTCCTCTCCCTGCAGGACCTACCCATTGGAGTAAAACATGACATCCATGAGGAGTGTAGCAACAGTGGGAAGGGTATCTGGATCCAGGCTGGTGACGCAGAACATGTTACTTGGACTGGAAAGAGGATGAATGACAGGCCTCTGAACTGAAAGAGACACACACAGACACACACAGCTGTGAAGCCACATCTGCAGCAGGCTCCTGTCTCCATCACTGTTATCCATGCACTGGAACAGTCACACAGAAAGCTGCCAGTATTTTAAGGCAGTGCCTCATTGCTAATGCCCTGCTGGCTCTCAGAGAGGGAATGAGAACTGTGGATAATCTGCTCCTGTGCTGCTCTCCCTCAGGTGTAGGGGGGTATTACCCTGAATACCCTGCCCAGCTCTCTGCTCTGGGGCTTTATCCACATGAGATAAGGGACAAACTAAAGGAGGTGCCAAGAGAAACTGAAAAGTAGACAAAAATGCAGGCTTCCACCATTAAAAAGCAGGGCTATGGAAGGCATTTCTCCAGCTGTGGTTGATGGCAGTCCATCCTGTTTTCCCTCATTTCTGGGGACCTATTTTGCCATAATATCTCGAAAAATTAAAACCCAGCTGCCACACAGTAGTTTGCCTAACAGATTGCAGCCAGTGGCTTTTTAAGATTTAGCAGCCAGCATTTAGGCATGCAACACAGCAAGCTGCATTATCAACATGTGTTTCACTGTGCCCTTTCTTGATGCTTTTTTTTCTTTAAGACTCATTTTCTTAAACAAGGTGAATGTCAGCTCTTGAGTGATGAAACTGAGTGTCACTTCATAATAACTGATCCCTGCTTTTTCCGATTATGGGCAAACAATTACACATGTCTGTAGGCAAGCATACATATATAAGCTGATCCTTTTCCTAATTGTGCCTTTTGGCTTGATACTTGTTCATCTAACCTGCAAACATCCTAAGGTTCTGTACAGCCCTGGACTCATTGTTGCCTTGATCCTCACTGACATTGAAGTGTGAAAGTTGAAAAACAATCTTCTCTGTGCATCACTGCAATACTTAAAAAAGCTTTTTAGAGAAGCCATTTTCCTTTGGAATGTTGAAGCATGGAAATATGAGATACAGACATTATTTTTGCAACTGCAATGAACTGTAACCTTCTGTCCTACCAAAGGCATGTCTTCTCTAGAAAAACTAGCATTAAAAGGCCAAAATTCAGCCAAACTTACTAATGCTGCTCAGAAAGTTAAAAACCTACTCAAATCCTTGGTTGCACTGGGATGGGCTTGTAAGGTTATACTTTTACAACAGGATAAATATTCACCCAAATGTGGAAGGAAGCTAGGAGGCAGGACTTCCACCCCATGTGTCAGGGAAACCAATTCCCTGGCAAGCTGAGCCTGTGCTGGTCCTTACCTAGTTTTGGTTTGACAAATCCATTTGTTACCCCAAAGTCATCAGCAGCCACTGTCTCCCCATTGACTACTCTGAGGATGGTGAACTCGGCAGCCAGCGTGTGCATCACGAAGGGGAGGTCTCGCTCACGCACCTGAAGGTGACAACAGGATTGATTACCTGGTGTAATAATTCTAATTATTCTGGTATGCACCAGAAATGACAAAACACTGAGTGGAGGGAACATACTTGTAGTGCACAGCAAAGTGGACACGACTCCTGCTTGAGTCTTGTTGAGTTACCATTTAGGTGTATCTTAAGGGAAGCACCCTTGGTGATATCATTGTATCAGTATCAGTAGGATGAAGCATCAGAGTGCTTTTATGACTGTAAAAAGATTGTGGAGATTTCTAAGTGGGAGATGCTTCACCTCTTTTCCAGCATTCCTTCAACAACTCAGCACTGCCTGTTCTTTGGTCTAGTTTCCTCAGGAAATAAGTAAATTTCGGAGCCTCTTGGCCACCACCAGGCAACCTGACAGCAGACACTATGTTCCTCTAACTTTCAGAAAACCAGTGTCCGAGTGATGGTGGGAAGTGCTACCAGTATCTCCATAGCAGGAGAGACTGTAGTGAGGGCTCAGCACTCTCATTAGATACCAGACAACCCATGACAACAAATACTTCACCCCATAGCAAAAACTCCTGAGATGTCAGAGGGCCTAACTACAAGGAACAAAGCTCTGGGGAAAGCAGACTTTGGTACTTCTGCCACTCCCAGACAACTTGCTCCCAGAATTGCCCAACTGAACTTAACTCTGAACAGTAACTCTGCCTGGACCCCTCGTGTCCTCTTACCAGGATGAAGTCCGTCTGATAGGTGGAGAGCATAAACACTGAGATGTTTTGGTCAGCTAGGGGTGCTATGACTGACTTGGCAATTTTGGTCACTCCGATGGGCTGGGAGCTGGAGAAACCACTTCCACCAGACACCACGTTGAGGGCAAGCCACGTTGCATCGGCCACGCTCAAGTGTTCCGAGGAAGGGAGCTCTGCAAAGACAGAAGGGGAGGACAGAAGTTTGTTTTAGAGGCAGAGAGAGCCATGTGCCATACTATGTTCCAATATGTGCTTAGCACAGAGCTCAATGCAAGGAGTGAGATGAGCCCCCTTATCCAAACCGCCTGGGCTTCCCATGCTGATCCACAGGCTCGCACTGTGACACTCTTTCAGTATGGATTGCACCAATTTCCATGGCAGGATTCACATCGACTGTCAAGGACAACACAGGGAACTGCTGGTGACTCAGCAATTCACTTGGATGCCAGTGACCAGTTCTGTTGACCTTCCCAACTGGAAACAGCCTGTGGTGGCTGTTACAAAAGGAGATGCCAATGTGGGTGTAAACAAACTGTGTATTCTATTCCCCTCTACACCATTCCTGACAAAGTGTTAATTATAGGTCATTTGCAGGAGCTGCCCATCCCACATCTGACACCCCAGGGTACAAGCTGGGTGTTAAGAGAAGAGGCAAACCCTTGGAGGCAGGGTAGTGTTTTTTCTTCACACCAACGACCCAGCTATGGTAACTCCCCTCTGGGGGAGCACCAGCACAGTCACACCCATACTGAAGGGGGTAATTCCCAACCCCGTACTGGGCACCACCAGAATAAGAGCTGTAATTTTGACCATCAAGAACTCCCCAAAATATCCTATTCCATTGTGAAACTCCCCACCTGGGGGAGGTACTGAGCATTCCTGCCTGGACCTGGGTGTATATAATCCTGACACCACCATCACCACCACGGGATGGATCCAGAGGAGGACCAGAACTTCCACAGGATCACAGCTCTCGATTGCAACCGTCACTTCAACAAGACTGTGATCAGCACCCTGACCAGCAGACTGTACTCTGTGCCAGTCTTCTGTTAGCATTGCATTTATTGCAATCTTTCCATTAAATTGTAACTCCAACCTGAAATCTCTCTCAAGGTAATTGTACTGGGATTGTCCCACTGGTTTGCTTTCAAAGCAGCACAGTGGTATTGGACTTAAATCTCTATCATACAATTTCTTCAAATATTTTACTCAAGCTGTTCTAGGCTCTTTTGTTTCTGTTTTTCTACTCTAATCTAAACCCAAATTTCATATTCCTGGACTGGAAATGGAGGTTGATAGAGCAGGTTGACAGTCTTTGAAGATGCAGAGCAGGCCCCCTATGCATCTGCAGGCTCCTGCCTCCATCTCTAAAGCATAAGAGCCACACAGCTCTGCAAGGGATGGATGGATGGATGGATGGATGGTGTAACACATATACTAGGATTATGAAGTAGGAACTTACTAAGATAATGCAAATTACTTTGGAAATGGAAAATACTAAGAATAATCCCATTCCACTTGCTTCTAATCTGTTGTGGTTAAGAAGTTAAAAATCTGCAGCTAAACCATTTAATACAAATTATTAACTGTTTTAAAAAACCCTTAATGTATGAACAGAAAACCAGATGCAGACTCTGGAATGAAGGCATACACTGCTCTAGGATTCTCTAGATTTTCATTTTTTGTTTGGCAAATTATAGAAACAAACAGTTCAGATCCAGACTAACAATTGCATAATCTCAGCTAAATCGACATGGCATAAGGAACCTGATCTCAGATGCAGATCCAGGCAGGAAGGGCACAGCAGATGTGCCAGGGGAGGCCTCCACACTGAGCTCAGAGGTGAGATGCAGCCCAGGAGTCTGAGAGCATGAACCCCAGCATGGCTGCTCCTGCAGTCAGCACTCTGGCACTTCAGGCAAGTGCTTGCATGTCTCCATGTCAACACTCCTGGCTCCTCCATGCAGGATCCTTTCTTTGTCCTTCAAAGGACCTTTGAAGAGACCTTTGGGAGTTGTTTCTGTACAGCCTCAGACACAGTGTAATAAATTCCTAACCTTACCTTCTCCGAATCCTCAGGCACCACTTCCCTGAGACACTGACAGCACTGAAAACCCAAAATGATCTGAATAACAAACACACTTTGCTCTCTTCAATAACCTCAAATGTGTGGAGCATGAAAACAACCTATAGCATGCACACTGCAAACAGTGGGGACACTGAGGGGTCTGCTTCTGCATTTTGATGTTTGGCTTCATAAACCAATGTTTCTTCTTTCATAATCTGAGTTTATAAGGAATAAAAACTAGACACCAGGGAGAGGGGGCAATTTTGTGCATTAATCAACAGCATGTTATGTCAGAGAGACCTGTGCAAGTTGCTTGAAGCAAATGATTGCAGCAAAATACCATTTTCTCATCAGCCCTTTGCACTTCCAAACCCAAGCTTCCTGCATCACCAGGCATGGAGAAGCTAGAGCTCAAAACAACTGCTGCTGAGCTATATGTTTCAGGGTCCTGTTCTCACCTACTGATCCCACTTGCAGCAGGCACCTCCCAGGTGTGCCCAAGCCCACCAATAACTCCCTACTGGCAGCGAGATCACAGCTCATTTTCTGCTCTGTAAACAGAGAAGATGATAGTCCTGCTTTGTACAGGTGGTAAGGATGGCATTTCATTAAATACCAGTTTAAACACAATTTTGTGCCAGGGATGTGATGGAAGATGCAGTATTTAGTGGTGGACAGAGGCATTATCCCATTTTACTCCAGCAGCAGCTGTGCTGGATGAACTGCCCCAAGAAGACCTCATCAAGCTCTTCCTCAGGGGGAAGGAAAGCTGATTTGCTTATTACACTTATAATTACTCAGAAGTGTTAATAATTTCTGGGTTTATGTGTTTAACAGGCCCTATGAAATGTGACAAGGGCCACTGCTTTTACTTAAGTAACCTGCTTCTCATGATTCAATTAACTTGGAAAAATACATAGGAAGTAATGGAAATAGCAATTTTGGACACTGTTTTCACTAGGCAGCCAGACAGACAAGTACAGCCCAAATCTGAATGAAACAAACTTAGGCTGAAGGCTCAGCAAATTAATCTAAATAGTGTTAAATAAGCCATGTGGGATGGTGCTTTGCCCAGGAAGCTGTTGAATGCTGTAAACCCAAAGAGAGCCAGAACCACCAGTTGTAACATTAGCGCAGACTCAGTGAGGCAGAATAAGGTAATAATTAGAGAGCAAGAGGAGGAACTGCCCACATTCCAGTACCAACTCACCATTGCCATTTTCCCCACAGGAGAACAGAGCTCCAGGCCCCCACAGCTTCAGCACTGCAACATGCCTTGTCCTTCCATCGGGCAGAAATCTCTCTGCTGGGCTTTCAAGATCCTCTGGTTTATCAGAGTGCAGTCACTCCCACTTCTGATCATGGGGGACATCTCAACTCTGGCTGAAAAAGACCTCTAAAAGGTCAGAGATTTGGGCTTTGTTTATTATAATCAGGGTTTTCATTTTGACCTTTCATTGGGATGAAGTCTTAAGATTTTTCTGGTTTTGCTGTGTAAGGCTTTGCAGAGTTGCAGAGAAGGCACCAGGAGCAGTTCAGCTGCCTGCAGGCTCTGTAATCATCATTTGCTGCCCAACACAACAACAACCACAGTCTGGAAGAGCAGGCTTCCAGACTCAAGCTGTCATTCCATCCATGGTCTCTGGCATGGAACACCACAAGCCTCAACAAGATGTGATCATTTGGATAGTCCAGGATGAATTTCCCTGGCAATGCAACGCTGGATACCAATTACTAGTGGGCTCCAAAAGCCTGTGGGGCTGCTCTCCATTGGCACAAGTATCAAACTAATGCCAGTCCCTGTGCAAACCAAACCCAGCCAACATGCCAAATAACATTTAGGGCGTGAGTAACTGCTGATTCACAGCACAGGTGATTTACAAGGTGTGGAGTCTGTCCAGAGCCTCACTGGCCCATCTGGCAGCCCCAGCTGAAGCAGATCAGCCTCTGCAGCACATGTCATCCTGGGATGTGAGGTGCTGAGTATCATATCAGCCATAATTGGCTCCTGAGCTCCAGTAATCAATATCATTTCCAAGGAGGACAACAAACATTGGCTGAAACCCAAATACAACTGAATTGCTGCCTCTGGAGCACTATGCAATGCTGCAAGTACTGTGAGCTGCTGCTCCATGTGACACTCCTAAAATATCCTTGGGAGGATGCTGGGATGATGATGAGATTCCAGCTCATGGGTCTTTGCAAGCAGCCAAGGAAGTAATAGAAAGCAGGGAAGGAAGATCTCCTTGCTTACAACCCTGACCAAAGAGTCAGTCTGGCAGTGTCAGTCTGGCAGTGTCAGTCTGCACAACATTAGAAAAGCAGCATTCTTTCTGCCTACATTTTCTACCCTGAAGACTCCTCAGTTTCAAACACCCTGCATAGTAGGAGGCACGGCACTGGGAGAGAGCCCTACCTCTCCAAAAGAACACTGGAAAATGTGCTAAATGCTCTGAGAAAGGGCAACACCACCAGAGATTTTTTCCTTTTCTGTACTTACTTTAAATGGGTTCACATTTCTCATGGAAATGTTATAGCTGAGGGGGAAAGAATTGGAAAATGCACAGTTCCACAACAGAAATGCATTTCACCCACCCACACTAATATCTAGGTGAGTCCTGTATTACATGCTGCTAACTCCCTTCCCCCCACAAAGACACTCCGTGAGCTGTTCTCTGTGGACTCTTCCAACTTTATGGCAATCAGACACCTCTCAGCTTCCAAGTGAAACTGCGAATAAACGATGGATTTATTGTAGAGCTTGGAGAGAAATGAAGACCCTCAGCTGGTTTCCTCCTTTGGTGTGGTATGTTGGATCATCTCCTAAGCACTTATCTTCACTCAGTACACAAACTTTTACATTAGAGTGGAATGCTCTGAGTGATGTGTTTCTTCTGATACTCTGAATGAATAACTGATCATTTGATTCATCATTATGAGATTTACATTTGCAGACATAGTTAACTCCAAATATTAAGAAATAATTAAATTAAGAAATATTGTGGACTTTCTGACCAGCGTTCTGGCTTTAGAAACTTTACATTGTACTTATTTCACCTTTATAGTTTCCCTCTGCAAAAATGGCAGGTAGAGTCTGGCTTGCATTAAAAAGATAGAGAAAAAGACTCCTGCAATAACAGGACCCCACTTGTAAGTCATTAAAAATATAAGTGCTGCTAACTGCAAAAGTCATGATAAACTGGGAGAGCTGTTGCTCAGTGCTGCCAAGTGGCAACACAGTTTATGTGTACATATATATTTAATAGGATCTTTATGTTTAGTAAAGGGTTCTCTTCCCACTCCCCACACTGCTCTGCAGTTTTAAAATCTCATCTTAAAAAGAAGTGAGGGATTATCTGAGGCTGTAAAGCCTGATCCAAAGCCTAGGCATCTTTCCTACTTCTCTGTCAGCAGCAGCACGCTGGAGGAGCTGGAGAGGCCACGGGGTGCAGGCAGTGGGTGCTGCCAGGCAGAGTGTGCCATGCCCCAGCCATCAGCAGGGAGCTGGGATGCCCAGGGCCCATTGCCAGCACCCAGCTGCTGTGTTTCCCCTGACATCTGCATAAAACACACGTGTTTGAACTGGGTATCTCTGCTCAGGAAACATTTCAGGAAACTTTTATTCTTGCAGGCACTGTGGAAACTGGCCATTTGAGCTCAAGATTCTGAGGGGAGAGTGGGTGGAAGGTAACCTGAATCTTGTTTCTTTTGAGCAATCAGGCAAAGAGAATATTCCTTGAATGTTGTAAAACGGAGTATTCTGTTTCTCACTTTCACACAAAAAGCTGTGTTAAAAAGGGGTTAAAGCAGGATAAAGATATTTATTTATTTATTTAACAGTTTTCATAGTGTGCTAAAATCCAGAAGAGCTCTAGAGATGGTCCAGTGGCTAGCTTTGTGTGTTCTGGTCCTTACTCCTCTGGAAGTACAGAAATTTTTCCTGCAGAATGCCTGGCTCTGCTGCATGGAGAAGCCAGTGATCCAGCACTGTGCTTCCTCCACAGGAGCCCACTGGGGCAGCAAAAACATCCTGGGGGCATTACACTGCAAATCTTGACTTCTCAGAGGATGCAAATAGCCTCTCTTTTGGCCTCCAAACACAGGCTGCCAGCTTTACACTTAATAACTGTGAGCTAAGATTTTTGCTGCCACATAAATTCTAAGTAAGATCCCGTGGGCACTTTGCAGCAGAGAGAGGTGGCTGCCAGGTGGAAGGTACTTAGTGGGAGTTTGATCTGATGCCCCCCACACAGAGCGCTCCCACACCAAGGGACTTATCTGCGCACAGGAGCCAAGCGAGGTGAAAGCCTGTCACTTGGCTTTGAGCTGGGTAACACGATTATTAGGACCAAAAAGTTGTTGTTTATGTGCACAGGAGGAAGAAAATCCCACAGCTCCAATTCAGCTGAAATCATCTCACATGCCGACAAGCTTGAGATCATCCTGGGGAGAAGTCAGCAAACCCATGACCAAGCAGCTTTTGCTATTTTTTCCATTTATGCTAACTGTTTGGTCAGCTGTCACCTTCCTCAGAGGACAACAGTGGAGGTGATCAGAGAATCAGAGAATGCTTTGGGTGGGAAGGGACTTTCACAAGCCATCTAGTGCAACCTGCCTGCGAGGGGTAGGGATGTCTTCAACCAGAGCACTGTGCTCCAAGCCCCATCCAACCAAACCTTGAATGTGTCCAGGGATGGGGCATCCACAACCTCTCTGGGCAAGCAGGGAGACTGTTCCAGAGGCAGGGACAGAAGTTAGCTCTGCAAACACTACTTGAGGCATGAGGAGTGCAGTGCCTCCAGCACCGTGTCTCTGCCTGCAGCGCGCTCAGGCTCACACACAAACCAGCAGCAAGACATCCAGGGCATGGCAGGGATTTTTAAACCTCCACATGTGCTACCAGCAAATGTGACAGCAGGTTTCTCCAGGATTGCAGCAATAGGGACAGAAGACAAGTGAGTCCTCTAAGCCCTTTGCTGGAGGCAAAGACAAACACATTCTTTATTTTATAAAAATCAGTAGACTCAAACTTTAATTTCTGCATCCTTTATTGCTCTTTGTGCATCTCAGATTTGCTCTTGATGCACCTGGGCATGTGCCTGGGCATCTCTGCAGGACTGGACCGACAGCCAGGGAACCTTGCCACCTCTAACTATATGCTTCTGTGTTTCTGACACTTTCTCCTAACAGAGCATGCAAAACTGAGAGGGTTTTTTTATTCCAAATACCCTCAACAGGGAAGCTGTGAAACCTGTCATCTCATTTTCCTATTTAGGTATTATCCCACTCACACAACTGTCAAAAGAACATTAGGTTCATAAACGCACACTGCAGTGAGGAAATAACAGCTTGATGTTTTATATATCTGGCCTCAGTGTTTCTGTGCCTCAGTTTCCTACCTATAAAGTGGGCACAAAGCCCCTATTACTTCTAAATCTTGCTCTCAAGAACCAGCTGACCTGTTCAGCAGAGGTTTATATACATCTCACAACTGAAGCATTTCACAGCTAATACAAAGCAGCATGGAAAATTCCCACACAAAGATTTGAATGTCTAAAAACAGTTTAGAATGGGAGGGACTGGGAAGTTCTGTTCTGACCTCTCTGATCATCTTTTCTTTGTCTCTGAGGGAGGAAGCTGTTCATGCTAGTGCTATTCCAGGGATAATCAGGTAGGTTTGAAAAGCAAAGGTCTCTTAATTCCACTATCAAGACCATAAAACAGAGGAAAAGAAAGGAAATGAAAACAAGAAGTAAGCAAACAAGAATGCACTCTAGGGAAAAGCAAGCACCCTGAGCCTAAGTCCCACTCTGTGAGCTCTAAGCAGCTGTCTCAGACTAGTACAGACCAGCTCTTCCCAAACCCACACCTCCTAGGACTGTTCCTAGGAGGAATTTCAAGCAGTGCATCTTCCCTCACTTCTCACATGACATTTATCTTGTACTAGTTCTTGTCTGCTGTTACAGATTTTCTTTCAATTTATGGAGCAATTAACTCTAAAGGCTATTTATGGATTTACACTAGAATGAGTGAACATATCAAATGCAATTTTCTCATGTTGTCCTGACAATTCAATACAAGCTCTACCCAGTAAAATAACCAGTTTGAATTTTCAACTATTCACATGAATAGGATAAATTACATACACAGGGTGTTACTCATGTGATTCTGGGTCCTATGTCCATTTAATGGAAACCACTGTTACTAGTCACACACAAGGGAGTCCTCTAAGCCCATTACTGGAGAGCAATGATGAACACATTCATCCCACCTTTATTTTATAAAAATTAGTAGACTCAAAAAATTGCTTTAAAGAGCACTGAGGCACCCAGGGCATTTTTTTCAAGCCCTGTTCTCAAAGAGAGAGAAACTACTCCTAACTAGATACATCAAAGGATTTAATAAAGGATATTTACAGCCACCTCAGGAGCCACAGCAGACACTGTATCAGCTCAGCCATCTTCACTGAAGCTTCAATGTCCATGTAAACAATCTGCAGGGGCAAGTGAATATTCTGAAACAGATGGAAACTTTTAAGTACCTGCTTTACCTAAACTGTTCCATCAACTATCCCCCAGACCACAACTATTTCTGCAGCCACTATGATCCAGCAGCTCCTGAGCAAGGCCTTTATAAAAAAATTTAGTGAAGGCAGACTACACTGCTGTAAAGTTTCTCCACTGTTATACATCTGCCCACATATCTGCATGAGATAGGAAAGTCTGACAGGAAAGTGCTGGAGGTGTCACGTGCAAAGATGGAGAAGTATTTTTACTGTATCTGTATTTTTACCACGAATGGTACAGTTACATCCCAGGCACAATGTCTATGCCCTGGGATGATGGAGGAGGACAGCATGGCATTGCAGTTCTTTACCTATCTGGTAACACAGGCACCACTTTCTCAGTAGATGCTAAAGGACCCTTCCTCTGCTGGCATGGACAGACAGCCTTAATAGATTTTGAGGAATGAGATGAGGTAGATCCTGAGATGTGGCACTGTCCTAGAAAGTTTAGTACCTAGTCTACTAAAAGCAGCAGAAGTGGGAATGTATTTATGCTAGTTCCAGAGCTGGCAAAGGAGCATGTGCTGATTAAATTTTTTTTTCTGCTCAGCATGTCCTCGACTATATTTGTACAGAGCAGAGATGACGCCATGTGGCTGACTGATCTATTTACACCTCTGGAGTCCCCTGCTCATCCCATCCCTGTTTCTCAGTTAAGGGTGCAGACATGAATTTGGGCTAGTTCCAGCAATCCAATACACCTGGCACACCACTGGGACTGGACAAACCAGTACCTAATATAAGCTGGACTTTCACCTAATATAAGCTGTTCAGGATCTCTCTCCTGCCTGAATACGGGCTAGCATGGTGTGAGAGATGCTAGTGGGAGTGAACCCTCCCCTCCTGCCAAAGAAACAGCTCTGCCAGAGGGACAGGATCCACCAGCCAGCCTGGAAAGAGGCAAGGACTGCAAATAATACCAGTGACTTCCTCTCCCATCCCACCCCTTGGCCATGTTACACGCCACCTTAGAGCTGTCCTTCCCTTCAGACTCAGCCCGCAGCACTTCATCCAAAGGGGTCTGAGGCATGGGCAACATATCCGAGTCTGTGAAGGGGCTGCTTTTCTGGAGGGAGATTGGTGTTACATTTTACAAAATATGCTTATGACTAAGGGGTAGACAACTGCTACTTGTTTCTACTTACATGCATACACCACCTGCAGACAGAAATGGGATAGCAAAGCTCATCCTGCCCCTGCTCTGGAGGGGCTCACGCAGAGTGCAGCCTTGCCAGCACCTTTAGCCCCATCCTGCTCTCCACCACTGCTGCCACACCAGCCTTACCCTGGGTAAGAAAAACAACCACTGATTTTATTTAAAAATACAAAAACAAGTCTTCCAGGTAAACAGAACCACTTTATCTCCAGCATACAAGCTGAAGAGAGAAATGAATGCAGATGAGGTTTTTTTTTTTTTTACCTCACCTCCTCCCACCAGTGCAGGAGTTGGCAACATTACATCATCCCACACCCCCGCCCCTCGGATCAAACCCTGCAAAGCACAGCTTCTGCTGAGGCTGCTGGAAGCAATAGCCAGGAAAATTAACTCTCTGCTGTGCAGGATGCACTTCCCAGTGGCCAGTAGTGACCCAGTGCTGGATTTTGTGGTCAGCTGTTATAGACAGGGATGTCTGAATCCTCAGAGATGTGCAACCCCAAAGTATTTATCTAGCTGAACAAGTATTTTTATAACTGGACAAAGAGTGTGAGTTGCTCCCAGTCTGTCCCAAATGCAGGACTAAAGATGGGCAAAGAAGCCACCTGATACCTCAGGGACTAGGCTAACAGTTTTGAGAGAGGGACACAGTATGAGTGAGCAGGATTATCAATTTCCACCCACAGACTTCAATTGCACAGAATCGGGTGCTGTGAGTGTCCATTTCCTCCAGCCCCACGTGGGCTTACACAGCAGCTGCTGGCTGAGGCAGAGGCGCAGGCATCTTATGGAGAACAACACAAAAGCTTTTCTTTGCAGGAAATGAAAAAGCAAGGAAACAAACATCAGCACTTGCGCAAGCCCCAGACTGGCTCAGACGGAAAATTACCTTGAGACTGTTTGTGTTCCAGATCAATGGATCAGCTGCAGTGTGGGGCAATTAGCACCTTGAAATTATTCAGAAAGCCGAGGGGTGGGAATTTTAAGGGAGATGGTGAGGGAAGGGTGAGAGCAAATAGGAATAATAATACATTTTTCTGGATAGAAACGTCAATGCCTGGTGCTGGCTGAGCCCAAGCTACAGTGTGAGTGCTGGCTGTTGGATGCTTTTGTAGCCAGGCAAATGGGGGACAGAGGGAGCTGGAAGGGCTGAGACTACATCTTGGGAATGGGTATATGGCCTGAACATGGAAAGCAGAGCCCTTTTTCTGTCTACAAGTAAAGATATCTCCTCCCTAGTTATACTATAAGCCTATTTTCTGCTCTACCTAGCACTCCAAGCAAGGCAAAAGTACTCTGTAAACAGATCATCCTAAGTGAGGTGGGAGGACACAAGGTGCAAACAGGCCACTCAACACTGCAGGCAGGCACCAGCTTGGTTAGGGCTGCATCCAGGTCTGTGACCAGACTCAGGACCAGCTCCCTTCAGAGGAGTGAGCATCCTCACAGGGGCTGGGTGGCCATCTCCCATCATGGTCTTCAGCAGCACACATCCCTTTGCCATTTGGAATGTTATAAAGATACTGGTCTGATTATTCCGGCCACTGTTAGGAACAGGAAGATCTCATTCTTTCCTAAGTGCTGACATACATGCAGCATGCCTTACTGCTGCTCTCAGAGAAGGAGGGAGGGAGGAAAGCATGGATGATAGTGGCTGTCTCCAGTGTAACCTCTTTCACTTCTTTACACAAATCACATCTCCAAACATCCAGGAGAAATGAGATATTGCTCAGATGGGCCTTGTTACCCAGCCACAGGGACAAACAGGAATCCCTTCTCTTCATGTGCAGGGGAAGCACATAGGGGCTTTGTCCACTGCTCCTGAAGATGAACCAGTAAAACAGTCAGATAACATAGACACAGCTAGGATTAAAGCAACTACAGAAAACCCTGCTCCTTTCCAATAGGTCTCCATGCTTCTATTATTAACCCAGGATGAAAAGCATCTCTACCTGAACAGTTTTCTGTCATTCAGTTTTCTATTACTATTATGTCTGCATCTAATCTGAGACCAAGGCAAGCTACTGCAAAAGAGTTTGAGGCACTGATGCTCTTAACACTTTGAAATCATTCTAATCTGATAAGGCACTGAGAGACTTATGCAAGTAAACAAAGCTGGAGTTAATGAAGGACCATGAGAGATAGAGCACACCAGGTATTTAGTGCTGAGAGAGGGGAAGGCAGGAGCAGTGCCCAGCACAGCTCCCCACAGCCCAGGGCCAGAGCTGTGGCAAGGCCTGCAGAGTGGCTGACATGGAGAGAGAAGGGAAGGCAGCCTGCCCCAGCCTCTGAGCACCACAGCCCCTGACAAGGAACATTACACAGCGGGATGTGAGCGCTGCTGCTCACAGCCAGAATCTGAACATTAACATTTTATCACAGCGCTTCCTTCGTCAGGACACAGAGAGATGGACGTGGAGCACAGGATAGAAAACACGGATAAAACCAACCAGGACAGAAGAGTTAGCTGAAAATGAAGCAAACAGGACGCAGAAGGGTTTCTTCTTGCCTCTGCATAGTTGGATGAAGTTTAGCAAAACCTGAGTCCTCTCTGCATTGCCTATGGATAACTTTGGTGTTCCTGAGACAGCCAGGCTTTTGAGTAATCCAGTGCTAAGTGCCACTGAAACAGCATTAGCAGTAATTAAAAATGAGATTCTTTCAACACCAGGCAGTGTACTTTGGAGGCAGTGTTATGATGGCTCAGAATTTTACATCTTTATTTCCACCCTGGGATCAGCGCAACTAGTCCTGGAAGAAACAGGCACAAAATTCATTTATGTCAAGATGGTTCTGAAGTGGAAATGTGTCTTTCCCCTGTTTCTCCAGAACAGCCAAGATAAATACATATATGGAAAGAGACTGACACTGGAAAGCAGCAGCCTTCCTTGGAATGGAAAACATGATCTTCTTCCCTCTAAGTTATTATAATTTTGAAATTAAGGGGCTTTCAGGCAGAGATATAGGAAAAGGAATAACAGTTCCTTACTAGTATGTATGTATATTACAAGGCAAACAACAATGGCAGCAACAACAAGCAAAAATCCAAATAACAAACAACCAAACCAAACAGAACATATAACCCAGTAAAGTCTCTCTGAGCACTTTGTCCCGGCTGCAGTTCCGGGCACGGCCGGCAGGGGCGCTGCTGGCTCCCGGCGGGCAGGCTGCCGTGGCTCCCCGCGCCGCCAGGGGGCGCTGTGGCGCGGCCCGGGCCCCACACGGTGATGGCGGGAAGGGATGGAGGGGAAGGGATGGGGAAGAGGCTTCGCTCCACAAACCCCCCGGGGCAGCCGAGCCCGGGGCCACAGCAGGAACGGCAGGAACGAGCTCACCCTGGGCAGCAAGAGGCAGCCGGCACTCGGCAGCTGCAGCTGGAACCGCGCGCTGTCCCGGCAGGCAGGGAGTGTGGGCTGCAGTGCAGCTCAAACCCGCAGCACTGGCAGAGCACGGCGGGGGCTGAGCAGCAGCAGCCCGGATCGCAACAGGCCCGGGAGAGGCTCCCTGGGAGGGAAAGGAGCTCTGGGATCCCGGGGTTTCCCCTGAGGCACCCCAGCAGATGGGGAAAGTCCCTTTTTTAGCGAGGCAGGGTGTTAATAAGGCCCAGTGCAATGGCTGCTCATACGAGCAGAGCTGCACCCACGGCAGAAGACAGAACAGAACTGGCAGTGGTGGGAACCCTCTCCACAGCGACCGCAGCCTGTGTGCCCTAGGAATGCTGAGAGAACATGAGCAGGCCAGGAGCTCCATCCAAACCCAGCTCAATTCTCCCAGTATCTCTGCCCCTCCAGAGAACCCCCAGGTAAGAGTGCACCCGGAGGAAACATTTTTGTCTCTCCTAAGGACCCAGTCGTTATTGTCTCTTAGCAACAAAAAATTGAAGAAAATTCTCTACAAGAAAGAAACAAAAGGGGAACTTCTAAACCACACAGACCTCAAAGAAGTACTTTACTGCATAGGTGAAAATAACTGCAAAAGCAGTTTTGTTCAGGGGAACGGTAGTGGTAAAGAACCTGACAGCTTATTTGTGCGAAATTAGAGATAAAACCAGAAGATAAGAAGGAAACCAGAATGGTTTAAGTGGGAAATGTCCTAAATGGAAGAAGCAGTTGGGCTGTGGTGGTCTACTAGCACACAAACGTGTAACATACTTGTGTGCATCACTAGACAGGCTCCTCTAGAGAACACGTAAACACACAGCTATGCTCTCTCCTCCTGACCAGCTCCATTTTGAGAGAGTAGCTGGCTTGTAGGACAGTGTTTGTCTTCAGGCCACACATGTGAGTTGGCATCAAAAATATTCGTCTCCTTTTGACCCCAGGAAGTTGGTTCATTCTATTTATGCATTTTTGATCTGTAACCCACAACAGAGGATTTTGGCACTGTTGCTGGAAGGTCAGGGAAGGATCACAGAAGAGCAAGTCCCAGGCACAGAGCACTCAGAGCATAATCCATCAGCTCCCTCCGCCAGGAATTTGCTATGTTTTGAATTCAAAGAATCTCTTTCAAAAACAACAAACTCACTCAGGCATTCATGCCAGGATGGCAAGCTGGCAGCCCAGAGCTGGTGGAACAGCACAGGGAGGATCCCACATTCAGACAGGGCAGCCAGCCTTACAGAGATTCTCAGCTACGAGAGCTGTGAGGAGCTCTTGTGAGGAGATGAGAAGCGGAATGGGATGGAGTGAGATAGAAAAGGCAGGTTCATGCATGAAGAAAAACACTCTCTGAGAAGGGCTTTGCTCCTGCCTGGCTCTAAGCACACTGCTGGGCAGCCTGTTTATCAGCACTCCTGCCTGGAGCAGGACAAAGTGCCTAAAGAGCTGATAGGGAGCTAAAAACCATTCCCTGGATTTCCTTCTCCCTCTGAGGACCCTATGACATTTCAAAACTTGGACCCTTCCATGAGGTGCCGTGAATTGATGATTTCTGGCACTGTTTTATTGAAGGATTCAGTAGGAGAGTCCAGGACTTCTACCAGAAGAGAGGAGGTTCAGCCAGGAGGACAACTTTGGTCCTGAGCCATTATGAAATAAATCAGGAACAAGAGATGACTACATGAGAAAGAACCACAAATATCAATAGGGGAAAATACACCAGGTGATGCTACCAAATGTACATTCTCTCCAAGATCTGCCAGGTAAACTGAAATAGATGTGTTGGATATCCCAGAGGATGCTGTGGAAGAAGGTGGAAGAAAGCTACAGGAATGGGTTTTCAAAGAATGGAAGAGCACCAAACTGGAAGAGATGGCACTTAAGAGTTTCCAGCACTAGTATTTCTAAAGACCTAATTCCCAAATGTCTGAAAAAAATGAATACAGGGCCAGGAGCTTCCCCTTGCACAAGGTAAGCATATATTTAAAGAAGCAATAGCAGAGAAGAGCTGGGTTTTATAATCCCCACTGGAGACAAGCCATGGCATTCTGTTTTTCAGTGCTCGGGCTTAAAAAAAATCTTCCAAATATGACACTTCATCTCACTAGGCAGTACCAGGGGATTTGATCATTACCATTACTTTGTCACAAGATCAGCTCTCCTGCAGCTTCACACCCCATGGAGAAGGACTGCCTTTCCTGGGAAGGGATAATCCCCACAGGATAAGAGCATTTCGGAGAGTAGGCACACACCTCCCAATCTTCTCCAAGCACACCATTTATTGAACACACTCACAAGTGACAATACAAGAAATAAGTATGATGGTGATTTTCCCTGGATGGATAACAGCATCTTCTCCCCTCTGGAGGCCCACCTCCAGGCTGTGCTGGGTATAAACAACCAGGTGCTCCTCTGGCCATGGTGGGTGAAACATCATCACTCACCCACTCACATTCTGGCACGTGAATAAACTTGCCTGCAGTTTGTGTTTCTCAGTAACCCTGCAGTAGTAGTCATGGTGACAAAACTGGGGTCCTTGGCAACACACCAATGATGCTGCAAATCTACGGTGACTAATCCTAAAAGCTTAATTTACAGAAGTCATTTAAATGCTTCAAGATATGCATGTCACTGCAGGGGGTGATTTAACAGCTATGGCATATTTGGTGGTGAAACAGTTTACAGGAGGAACAGCCAGGGCATCTTCTGGCCATAAAATTACATGGATTTTTATTGCAAGATGTAGACTAAAGACATCTAAAGGAAAGCACAATTTAAACACAGGCACAGTAACAAGCCCAGCTGATTTTCAGTCAAAGAGCTGGTCAGAGCTTCCAGATGAAACAGTGTTTTAAATAACAATCCCATACAACAATATCACTGATACAGTACTCCCTGATTTATTTCTCCCTATTCAGAAATGTAATGAATGCCTTCCTCAACACATCTTGCCCATAAGCATGTAAAACCATGATGCAGCAGAGCCAGCTCCCCAGACTGGCCCCATTAAAAGCACACTGAGGACCTCCAGTGCAGTGGTTTCCAGCTTTTCAAGGACAGCCAATGGCCAGCATCTGCTCTATGCTGGCTACCCCGTGCATTTCCCACAGGGGAGCACATGCAGAACAGTGGATCTTGTTTCTTATTCAATGTTTCAGACCTCCAGCTTTTTAGTTTTAAAAGATTTATGGTCATGTCTTCAATTCATATGCTGTTGTTGCCACCAAGGGAAGTGCACCAAAGAGAGTGTATTGCTCTAAATGTGCCTGACTGGCCCAGCAAGGCAGCAGTAAATCCACTGCCTCTTTTTTTCCCAGATTTTACATTTTTCTTTTCCAACTGTCTGCCACTTATGATCCAAAACACAAGGAAATGGAGAGTGGTTTCTATTCACACACTCCTCAGTGAAAAGCTTTTGCATAGACTCTCTCCCTGTCTTCATACAAATAAAGAAATAAGCACTGTGCACCATATCTTACCTCACAGAAAGCAAATCATGCTGGCCTGAGTCCGTAGAGTCCTAAATCTGTACCCCAGAGTGCTTAACAATTATCACTCACCTAATTTGCTGTGATTTTGAGCAAGCATCCACATCACTCAACAACTACCAGAGACAAGCATCAACACACAACCAGGTTAAAACATCTGATCCCACATGATACAATTTCTATGTCCTGATCCACTACTTTACCCTGGTACTCACTGCCCTGCCTGCATAGGCATCTTCCAGCAGAAAGGCTTCCTGCACGTGACCAGGAACTAGGATGTGAAGCACATTCATGTGACAGAAAGTAGGCTGCTTCAGTTAAAAGCAAGCAGACAAAAACACCTGTTGGATAAAATTTTGGTTTTACTTACGAGGATTTCCCCCTTGTTAAAACTTAACACAACATAGCTGCCCTTGTCATTGCAGCTGACCTGTAGCCAATGCACGCACAAAGCACCATTCATTCCCTTCATTATTTGTCAACATTTCTCTTCTTGCAGAAGAAATTGAGTTTAACTAGGAGTTACATGCACTCCTGTTTCATTCTGTTGCTGCAATAATGCAATAGCAACAACAATAACTACGATAGGTACTAATGACTACTTCTGCACTTTCAAGAACAAAATGTCACTTGATGTACACAATGCTTGTGTGGATGCAATCACAAGACGCTTCCTGCCTAAAGTCATGCAAAACAAATACTCTTGAAGACAGACTAAACCTTTGCTCTTCTGAAAAACAAAATCCCTTGCTGATCCCATTTAGGAATTGAAACAGTGATTCTGGAAGGCTTGGACAGTTCTCCCCTCATCTGTTAGGCCTGCAATAGAGCCATTAGTCTCCTTGACCAGTGTTCATTAACAGGATGCATCTACTGTAGTAACAGACCTGAATATAGATTTATGCCATTGCACAGTCTTAGTGCTTAGGTACAGTCAGTTCCATGACTTCTCAATAATGAAGAACAGAAATGGGAATGCTTTACATCAATTACAGCACAGGATGGAAGTCTAAACCCTACTTTCTGAATCCCTCTGTGTGAAGTTGCTTCAACCACAGCTCAGCTTCATCTCTGGTGATAACATGTCTACTACCCTCCCCCAGCACTATCACAAGGTTTTAATTAAAGCACTCACACAATTCTGTGATACATCATGTTATTTACAATATTGTAAGGCTCTGTGCAGACTGAAATCCTGGATATAATTTTTTTGCTCATGAATTTTTCAGCCAGCACTCTTTAGACTTCAGTTGTCCAAATCAAGAAACTTTGCTGGGTCGCTATCAGTGATGCAGCTCACTGCTGATGTCTGGGTCACCTCCCTGCTGCTCCTCCTTGGGTCACTTTCAGCAGCCTGTCGCATTCCTTGTGTCAAGGGGACCACAGCTGTCACACCCACCCTGTGCAGGGCATCTTAGCTGATGTCTGCTTCCCTCTCTAGAGAGGCTGCCACTGCCCTCTATAGCCCTGGCCAAGGCACTTCCATCGTGCAGCACTGCTCAGCCTGGGCTGCCCACTCTGCCTCTGGAAATGGTACTCCAGGTTCTGCACAGCCATGTCGATGCTGTGCTTCAGGGAGGAAGGGCAAACCATGGTCTGCATCACACCAGGGCCAGCTGTGGGGTATCCCGGGGTGCCCATTTCTGCAGTTGTAGCTGGACTGAGCATTTGGGTATGATGGCAGGTTCTGTTGGCAGTTCAAGGGGAAGCTTAAGGATGGAAAAGGCAAGGTACTCTTAGCTGCAGCTCAGCTACAGGAGAACAACCTCCTGTAAAACATTACCTACAAAGCTGTCAAGCTTTCAATGTCTGCTGCAAAATGTAATCCCTGCTACACTTTACACTCAGCTTCCCCTGAAACCCAGCATCTGCCATAAACATTTAAAGCTTAGCTGAACAAAGCATTAGTAGAGAGGCTCTATGGACCAATGGCATGGTCAGTGGGGTGTGCAGAGAGGTGACCTGAAGAGGGATTTACCATTTTTAAAACTCCAGTTAGAAGAAAAAAATCAAGAGCGGACAAGAAGAGGAATAAAAGACAGAAAGGATTGCTGTGCTTCCTAGGGGACTTGTAAGCTCTTCTCAACATCTGCAGAAGGGGTTGAGCCCAGAACCAGAAACACTGGGATGATGCTAGTTAAATGCTTCAATGAATTGGAAGTTATCTTCCAGTATATTTTTAGTTGGCACCAACAGACATTACATAATGGCTATTATATAACAGCACTACAGCTACAAATACTGTCTTCTGGGCTTTTTGTTTGGTTCTTTTCCTTTCTTTCTCTCACCCTCTTTTTCTTCATGATCTTATCCTTAGTGGGGGATTGATCAATAAATGCACTTTACATCAAATGAAGCAGGCAAATCCTTAAGAGAAAAAACAAATGGAGTAAAAATATTGCTACTAATCCTGTGAGCGCTTCTCTCTTGCCCAACCTTAAACAGAATTAACTATTCCCAGAATAGAAATTCCACTAAGGCTTCCCTGTAGTTTAAAGGGACAGGCTGTGAATCTGTGCAGACACTAAATTTCTCAATACCATTTTTTCCTCTATCTCACAGTGATAGTTCAGAAGACAAAAATAAGAGGATGGGGGAGAAGCACTACATAAGAGATGCTGAGGAAAAACTGAAGGTTTTTTATCTGCTAGTAAGATCATTGCCTGTTGGTACTCCTTTAAAATCTTCTTTGGCATATTTTTATCTTTTCTTCTTAACAGCCATACTTGGCAGAGCAACAGAGACTTTTTTCCAGACTATGTGCTACATAAAAAAGAGAAGAAAGTTTGCAGAAGCTAGAAATATTTCCTTTACAACATTTCCTATCTCTGAACCTAAAGAGAGCCAAAGCACGCACATTGCCTCTGAATGCAGAAATAAAATCAGTTCAGTGGCACACTACAAGCTCCCATATCCTGTCACCCTACCAGCTTAGGCAAGGGCCCTCTCTGCTTCTGTAATTCCAGTACAGCACTTTCCTGACAAACACAGCACTCCCAGGACTCCTGCCTTTCTCATGCTGGTCCTCTAAAACAAATTAACTCAGTCCAGGAAGAGCAAGAGACATAATCTCACAAATAATCTCTTATTTGCTAGCAAGCTGCTCCCTTCTGTTGTTTCTCTCTTCCACCTCCCTAAACCTGGAAATGCCACTCATGCTCTCCTGACCTATAAATAAACAAAAGCCTGGACTACCTAGATGGGAAGGCAGCGTGCTGTGCACTTCACTGGTGTCATACACAGGAACAGAAACCACCTTGGGAGAGTGGAGAAAGAAAAAACACAAACAAATGCAGCTACTTGGAGAGCACTGTGTGCTCAGGGAGAGACTTGGCTTTAAAAGCCACAGCAGCACAGAGCAGACCCCAGTACCCAGAGTGGCACTCTGAATAGGGATTACACACATTACTGTGTGGAAGCACAGCCTGGCAGGGCTGCTCCTGTGAACATGAGCAAAAACCCAAGAAAACAGGACAAAGAGGAAACAGAGACATGAAAATGAGTTAGCTGGCATGACAGTGTTAGGTCTGGACTAAAGTAGTGCAGTTAGGGGAGAAGGAATAGCATACAAAAACTTAACAAATGTACTAAGATGTATTATTACAAGGACAGTACTTGTTTTGTAGACTTCTGCCACCTAGCTATTATGATCATCAACCATTAAC
Source organism: Oenanthe melanoleuca (assembly GCF_029582105.1). NCBI lineage: Eukaryota > Metazoa > Chordata > Aves > Passeriformes > Muscicapidae > Oenanthe > Oenanthe melanoleuca. Next base: position 7,965,940 of record NC_079352.1, read on the forward strand.
CTCAGGAAGAGGAAATTTGCTGGAAAAGCTGGCTTGAGAAGTTGTTTTGAGCTGTGAAGGCATGAATGCATGAGACTTCTTCTGCAAGTAGTCCGTGCTAACCACAAAGAATACAGTCCACTTGTCATTCAGGACTGAAAATATTAAGAGAAACAAGTGTCAAAAGCAGTAGGTTTACTTGCATTTGACATAGATTTCTTCTCAACACAAACCAATTAGAGATTTTACAATAACTGATCACTTGTAGCACTGAAAAATAGCAAACACCCATTCAACTGAGACAAAGGTTCATGGTTCTCAGGAAAAAAACTCCTAGCTCATTTCAAAGCTCCTCCCTGCTGACCCTCCAGCTCCAGGTGCTTGGGATAAAGGCCCTTGATATGGCAGCAGTGGTGTTGCTGCTGAGTACCCTTCTCAAGATCAAAGCTCTGCAGGCAAACATGGCACAACTGCTAAATCCCTTGTTAATGAACCCTTTGGCATGGCTGTAGTTAGATAGCAGTGGCTTCCTGGTGCATGTATGCAAAGCAGGGGGAAACGGCATCCTCAGGAATGCACAGCTGAACAGATGGAGGGGCACTGTTTATCCAACAGCGGCTGCAGTTGCTGCTGCAGCGCTGGTGCCAGAGGCACGGCAAACAGCCTGTCCCCAGACAGCGCAGCCACAATGGGAGCACGCCTGGGGCTTTTCCTGCCTGGGGGAAAGAAAAGGATGTTTCATTTGAAAGGAAGGGAGCAGCATACAGACTGTGTGAACTTGTAAAAAATCAGGTTTCACTCTGACATACTCAAATTTTTGGCCAAGGAAAACCAGCTGGACTTTGCAAGGTGATCTCAGTGGACCCAAACATGCATTCCTATTCCCACCCAGCCTCTCTGCACATACCTTTGCGACAGCCTGACATAGCAAACCTCTCTCCTGGGAGAGTACCAGGGTTATCCCTCATAGCCTTGAGGCATAATGCACTGAGGTTCAGTTCCATGGTGTTTCTGAGCTCTTTGGTTTCTTACTTTAAAGAACTTCCAGGGAAGTGCATACAACGGGATTGTGAAGAATCTTATTAACCAGCTGCATGTCCAAGCACGAGCCTCTGCAAACATGCTGCTGCGCAAAAAAACAAAAGCCAACTCCACTGTAAAGACTGTCCCACTGGATTTAAGATGGAATTAAAACATATTTAACTCATATAAGTAATATGTATTAAATTCAAGAATGAAATAGAAAGTCTGAGATCAGCAAAATATGAACCATTAATCAAACAGACACTGTGAACAACTTCACTGTGAAATCTCTAGTGATTAGCTTTGGGCCCTCAGCCAAGGAGGCCTGTGAGCTCTGTTTCACTGACATGTATTTTTAAAAAACCTCCAGCAAAGAGGAGCTCCATTTGGGGCACAGAATACCAGCTTTGGGGGCTGGGACCAGTGTCTGCCACAGATCATCTTGCAAAGCATCTCACTGGATCCCAGTTCTCCAACTAAAAGACTGTGCCCTGCTCCTAAATCCTGCCTAGCTTTTACAACAAAATCTGCAGGGCATAGCCACTTCCTTCCTACACTCACACAGTGCACTACTACCCGTGTTTGGTGATGAGAGCTGTGTACATCTGTAATATACACCATACAGACAAAAAACCCACAGTCGAAAGATGTTCAGGTAAAATAGAGCCAGTCTATGGCAGTTAGCCCTATCATTCCCAATTGTATTTAATGCATTATCTGAAATCACCCAGCAATAGAGAGCCTGCAGCCTCTTTAACAGCCTATTGATTACATGTATTGCACAATCCATGATGCAAACTGCTAGAAGCATCTCTCAAGACTGCATTAACATCTCCTGCACCTCCAGGTATGCCAAAATCTGCCCTGGCTAGGTAAGGATAGCTGACATTTCGTCAACCTAGTGGCCCCTGCCTACTTGTGCTAAGCACATTATGTATTAACTTCTCTGTTTGCAAATTGCCCAGAATGCTCCAGAGACAAGAGTTTACACTGGTAACAAACACAGAATTAAGCTGACAGTTTAAAAAAATAAGTAAAATGTTGCTTTCCATTCAAATTAGAGGGAATAAATGATTATTTATAAGCAAAGAACTTCTCCCACAGAGTGTTTATCCTGGAATGCATCAAAAGGTGTCTGCATTACTGCAGACTGTCATCAACAGAAATGCAAATGTTTAGAAAGAGGGAGAAACAAAGGAACAAGATGATCTTTTCCTTCCAACCCAAACCATTATATAATGGAAAATAACACCAGTTACAAGGTTTATCAGATTGGTCTATATAAAGGAAAATGGGCGAGCAGTGCTCATCTAAACTCTGCCAAAGCAGAAACCACTTAAAAAGTACAAAAGCCGTACAGCATGGGGGCAAGGACAGGTTGCCCAGTGCTGGCTGCAGTGGGAGCCCAGTGACCCAACCACTGCTCAGGTAGGAGCAGGCAGCAAACACACTCCTCTGTTCTGTCAGAGCCATCACTTCCCTCCCTGACTGTGACCCTGGGGGTACAACCCCACAGTCATTGCTGCAGCTTCTCCAGATCCTCAAGCTGAACAAGGCACAGCCCAAAATATGGCTGGAAGGGCCAATTCTTGAGCCAGAATCACCACTATGGCTTGGCTTCTACCTGCCCACCCTGCAAGACATACCAGATGGAGAAAAGAAAACCCTGCAGAGGAAAGTGAGGTGCTAATGACATTTTTTTTTAAAAAAAGAGCAGTCAGAAAAGCAGCATCAAGATGTTTAGCATGCCTCACCAATTGAGAGTGGGTTGATATAACATGCAGTTTAGTTTTAAATGTTTGCACGATGGAAGTTTTTAATCTAAGTTTTTATTGATCACTTGCACCAAATGGAGCAGAAACAGCCATACTCCAAAGGGCCCTGCACTTGTTTCCAAGAGGTGAGTTTACATTTCCATCTAATCAAGAGAGACCAAGGATATAAGCAAAAATGCTTTCTGGCTGCTTTCAAGAGCATGAGAAGCAAAGAAAAGCAAAGAAGATGAGTAGGAACAAGAATAGTTTAAATGCATTTCTGCAGACATGATCCAAGAAATGCAAAGTGGAACTCCACTTACATTGCAGGCAATCAAAAGCAAAAGTCAGTCCCATGACAGGGCTTAGCAGAAACTCGGCACAAGCTCTCAAGCAAAGAACCAACCCAGACATCTTCAGAATAAACACAAGTTCTGAAAGAACTGACTGAGAGAAACGATGGATATCTCAGAGAAGGAGGTTACAAAGTGATGCAGACTAACACCCTGCTCCCCAGCTTTACCCTCTCCTTCCAAGCTGCTCAATCTATGGGCAGACAGGCACATAACCTGGAAAGGACTGAAATGGTTCAAGCCTTTAACACTGCTATCAGGGAGTTTTACCCATTATAGCAAAAACTGTATAAAGATGCTACAACCACAGAAGCCTTCTTGAAGATGCCTGATTGGAACTTTGGACTGTGAGTTAAGCCAGCCTAGATAAGATAAAGGGGACACTATTGTTCAATCATCTCAGGTCTAGGGAGAAACAAACAAGGCTGAGGGAAAGGAATGCATCCACAAGAAAGCCAAACCCAGCAGCTGCACTGAGAATCACCTCTGGCTGGGTTTGGGGTGGGGGAGACCACAACTCACAGAAGCCAAGTTTATACAGCCTCCCCCTGAAATGAGGGGGGGAGAAGGAGGTTTCAGGTGTGTGACATAACCTCTGGCCAGAGGCACTGAACACCCATCCTCCCTTACACAAACTGGCCCAGCTGTGGAACCCCCAAACCCATAGGCCACATCCACAGGACATTCACGTGAGAGGCAGATGAGGGGTGTCATAATCTATCAAAGACCCCCCCAAAGCACTCCCCAGACTCATTCCTGAGGCTTTGCATCACAGGACTGCAAGTGATGCAAATAATGCAAAATAGCCTAGCAAGAGACTGGGCCCCGCCCTGGGGGACGTACCAGGGCATTCCCACCCTGAATATACATATTAATTCATTGGATTCTGTGCTTTTTGGGGGACCTTCAGCACCAAGAAGACCACTGAAGCTGGAATGGATCAATAGAACATCGTTGAGATCCATTGAATGGTGATATTTTCTTTATTCTGCCTCTCTTTCTGTCCTTCTACCTCTTTTCTACTTCTTTCTCGTCCCTTTTCTATTTTTCTCTCTCTTTCGTACTTACTATTAAATAAAACCCTTTATTGAATTTAATATTAAATAAAAATACTACTGACCTTGGCATGGTCTTGTTTGCACCTTATTTTGGGTAGAGGCATTTCTAATAACTTTAAAACTGCATCATGACACAGCCCCAGCAGCAGCTTCACACCTCAGCATGCCTTCAGCTTAGACTCTTTGCTTCAGGCTGTCCTCCTCAGCTCTGTTCCCAAAGTGCTGCCTTGACACAGCTAACCTCTAATTTGTAAGAATTAGAACTGGACCTCCAAATCTGGAGTCCTAGAAATCAAAGGATAAATAACTTTGTCAGCTCTGCTGTGCCCCACTGTTGTTGTGAAATGCCATGGGTCAGCATGGTATGAAAGAAAGCACAGAAGAGAAGCATCTTGCAGAACAAAGCTGCTGTGTTTGTACTGGACTCATATGACCTCTTCCTTAGAGTAAACAAGTCTAGACCTCTGAACCAGACACAGCTGGAGATGGATCTCCACTCCCAGAACCCCCAGCTGATCCTGAAGATGAAAGGGAGCAAGAAAACACTAAAGATGGGGTTGTTGCAGCCCAGTCTCTCCCAAGTGTGGCACAGATGGTCCTTCAAACATGTAAAAGCAACCTGCACTCGAGTTAATCATCAATAAATTACTTATTTGTTATTAAGCTTTTATAACTTCCCTCTATATATGCCCTTGATGAAAAGGGTGATCCTTCTTCTCAGTATAGCTGGACATCACCTGTACATTTTCTCCATAGGGTCAGTTTAGCTTGGAAAGCAATACTTCCATCATCAGTCAGGGAACATCTCCACAGTACTGGTCAGTGCTCAGGGGAACAGCTCATCCTGCAACTGCTGCAAACCAACTAAAGTACTAATGCACGTGCCCCAGCCCCTCAATGGAGGTTAAAGACCCATTTAGCACCTGGTGCTGAAAATGGTGGTTCCTTGCTGATAACTCACAGACCATCATCCTGCAGCCTGCTTTACTCAACCACTCTGGCACAGTAACTGAGGATTTATTTTACACTTAAAAATGTTTAAAGTGGTGCAATATTGAGTGCTCTGCAGGTGGAAGGCTGCCAAACAGAGGTTGTCACAGGCAGGGACACAATCCAATTTATCATGAAACCATTATTTCTATTCCTGCCACTTGCTTTATTTAGTCTCCAGCTTCCCACAGTGGGAAGGACAGGGCTGTTGCAGCCTCAGCCACATTCACCACTGAGCCAGGTGCCACACCAATACCAGAGCTCTGGGCACTGGAACAGAGCTCAAAGCAGCACTCTGATGATGCAACTGAATGCCTCATGGGGCACATACAACAGGAGGTAAATTAGCACAGGCAAACTGAGTTTTTTAATAACCACAGGCACTTTTAGTAATAGTTAAACAAAATGTTCAGAAACAAAACCAGCACAACTACCATCCTGGGCACTGAAAGCTGCTGAAAAACTGCAATTGTATTAGAGCTTCATGGCCTGCTGCACATGCTGCTGCTTTACAGCCAGCCTGTCTCCTGCCACAGCATTCAAATGTAGCTGGCCTTTTCCACTGCCTTGAGCTGATCTAAATGAAAGACAGTTTGTTGTCTGGCAGGTACTTGCTGCCTTGTGTGTCCTCATGGGCAGTGCAGGGAGCAAGTGCTCTAGGTGGCTAATTTCTGCCCACCCACAAACTAATACACACCAGCTTGCTCCTCTTTCTTCTCTTCCCTCCTCCCACCACTCCACCCCAGTCACCCTCTACTACACCTCAAACTGCATCATCTCCTCCTATTTTCCTTGTTGCTATGTCCATCTTTACTTTTTTGTCTCTTCTTGTCACAAGAGAGACAAGAGACAGTGATCCTGTACCCTGTCTTCCCTGACACTAGATCTATGCCCTCACCCAGCCAGCCTGTCTGTACCTCCATCACTGCTGCTCTCACAGATCTGTCCCCTACAATCTCAGACTAACTATTCATACCTTTCTTCTGCTTCTTCCTCTGAAGAGGCAGGGTAACACCAGGGTCAGAAGGCTCCCCTGCTTCTGAACACCCCCGAGGATCTCTGTTCCCAACTGCACCAGTGAGGCCCCCCCCACAACCAAGGGTACAGCATCTTCTGCCAGCATGAGCTGCACTACAGACTGCAAAAAACCCACCAGACCTGATGTCAGTCCTGACGCTTCAGCTGAAAAACTCTAGGGTACACGAACCTCCACCTGGGCTGAATTACTTTAATGAGGTGAAGGTACCTTCTCATGCAAAGACACCTCTGCTGCCAAAGCATGAGAGGATTAGAGCTCTCCAAAAAAGAAATTGTCAATATTTTGCAGTATTCCCTTCCAAGCTACTCCCGAGAACGCCTTAAACAAAATGAAAAAAACTTGAAGAAAGTGATGGCATAACCTCTCTTTAGGTTAGTGAATCTCAGAAAGATTTAGTCAAACACATGGGCATTTTACTGGGAAATGCTGGCAAAGTTACCAGAAAGCTGAACTGTCAGCCCCACCTAGAGAAGTGTTAAACTTTTGCTGACACAGTTCATTATCTTGCAAAACAAATTGTTCCAAGTGAACTGTGCCATTAATGTGTGTGATTCTCCAGTTGTTCAGGCTATTAATGTATAAGATGTATTAGAAGTAAGGGTGGAAAATAGCCTTTGCAAAATATTTTTCAGACCATTAGTTGGCAGAATTTTCTACACAATTTCACTCTCGCATTTCTGAGTCCAAGTGCTTTCTCCTTATTAAGTACTTCCCAAGCTACTAAGCATGATGTGTTTTCAGTGGTTGAACTACTCACACAAAGTATATCACTGACTGCAGCTCTTACTCCACTATTTAACCCAACTGGAGAAGATCAGGTCAAATTAGGCTTATATTGACAAGCAGCTGCCTTGTTTCACTCACCTCAAAGGAAAAAAGGCCAAATCAGTCTTACTCTCTAATCTATGTGTAGCCTAACTGTTAAAATTGAAGAAAGAAGCTGGGAGAAAAACAGTAGATTATTGCATATCTGTCCACTGTAGAAATTATATTATTGTCACTATTCAGCAACTGAACTTGGTCACATACAGATCAGTAATGAAGCCCTTTTCTCTATGGGATATTGGTCACATTAAGCCTCTCTGCCTTCTGCTCATCTTGGCAATAAGGATCTTCTGCATTTTTGTTCAAACCTTTCTTGCCACCTAGAACCTTTGAGCTGCAATAGCCACTTGGAAAAGTACTTGGTAAACACACAAGAGCCTTTCAGATTTTTGCTTCCTGGACCACATGACTATCATTCTTTATGCTGTGGCAGAGGCTAGGAGACCTAGTCATGGACCAGAGACCAGCAGCCTTGAGCTCACTGCAGGAAAAAAAAAAAAAAAAAGAAACAGAAAAATTCAAACCCACGGGAAGCAGCAGATGAAAAGCAGTATTTAACTCTTTTCCTTTACCCAATTTTCCACTGAGTGCTTCAAAGCATCACCTTTCCATCATCAAACAAGGAAGCAGATGCCAGGAGCCTAACTAATCAAAACAGACAACAAAAGTGTTCCAGTCTAAAAGAGTCCATCAAAACCCTACTGAACTCAAGCACAGGAATCGCTATAGAACACGCTGGTTTTTTCCCTAGTAAATTTCCCTCCAGAAACTTCTCAGCCAAGGGACTTTTCAAAGCAGCTGGGTAAGGACTGAGAAAGAGTGACAAATACCATCTGAAACACTGCAGTGCTCTGCCATGAGTACCCCACCCAGGCCTCGTGTCTGGCTCCAAACCCAGTGTTCTGCACTCCCAGCAGAACACAACACCCTGAGTCACAGAGCCCAAGGCAGACCGAGCCACCCAAGGAGACTCCTGTGTGGAGAAGTCATCTGCTCATGCCCTCCTCCTCCCCACTGAGAAGAGCCAGCCTCATCCAACTGCCTGCCTTTCCCCATTTCTACAGGGAGAGACAGGAATCTTTTGGATATATAAGCCATGTTCAGTGCACAAGGGGCTTGCTAAAACCCAGCTCAATATGCTTAAAATTAAGCAGGTGCAAATGCCTTAAAGATGCTACACTACTCCACAAAGAGCTATTCCTCCTGTTCTCAAGAGCCTGCTGTCAGTGAAGTACACTCTGCAGTTCCTTTGAACTTCATGTTTATGAGATACACAAATTGCACTTTTGAAAGCAAACTGGTTTCAGTTTGTGGTTTCCTTTCATCCAAATGGGTGGTAATCTGAGACAATCTGGGAAGCTTCCATGGATTGTCCTTGATTCTTGGATACATAAATACATTTCCTTGGAAAGAAAGGTACATGCAAGCCACTAAAACCAGGCACATTGTGGCATGTTGGGAGCACTCATCTAGGTCAATAATTTGTCTAAACAAATTTTAAAAATGAATTTTGGGGGGAAAATGATACCTGCTCTGTTTAGAGCATGAAAAGCCATGGTAAATATCCATCAAAGCAGGCACTCCTGTCTGCTGCAAACAGCACAGAGCTTGTTTAAGAGGCTACTTTATTTTTTTTCACTGGCTAAAATGCAAGAACAGGCATCCAACAGAAGGTTCTCATCCCACTTCTCCAAAAGCTCAATTCTAACTTCTTAAAAGAAATAAAATAAACCACCTAATTCACCTAAGGATTTCAGCAGTACAACAGCAGTACTCAAGAGGTGAGGATACAACCTGTCATCTAGCTCCAGAGGATTCCCTTCTCTGCTGGGGGAATTTCCTCAATTATGGATGTCAGGGCCCGTGTGTGAGCTGCTTTTTTAACTCGCCAGCTACAGAAAAACTTGGTTTGGTCCTGGCAGATACAGTGAAAATCCAAAATACTTTTCAGTTTTAAGCTAGAGTTGAAGGACAGGTTTCTTAAAAAGAAGAGCTAAAACTGCTTCCTCTTAAACTCCTTCTCTATCCCTGAATTATATATATATATATACACAAATATAGGTATATACAGCAACATACACAGGCTATGTATATATACACACACACACATATATATATGTACATACACACACAGAGATATGTATAAATTGGCAACTCCTAAGTATACAAGTTCAGCTCAGAGAGTTTCAGTAAATAAACATCTTAACCAAGCCCAGGGAAGCAGAAGAGAAAAACAACTGTGAAATAAATACCTTGTAGGTACAGTTACTTTAGCAGGGCTCCAGAGATTAACAGTTACTTAGTGCTTGCAATCTGCTCAGCAATGTGAAAGATACAAAGATAAAGAAATCAGGTTTCTGGGGACCCTCCAAGGGCTCTTGTCAGCCACAATGCTAGTGCTGCTGACACCTCTGGTCCTTGAAAAGTCACCTCTCACATTTTAACAACCTCCTAAATTTAATGTACTCCAAAACCAGCTCAAACAATAAATGCAGAAAGTGACTGTGGAGATACAGTTCTTTCCAACTGTAAAAATGCAACAAATGTGGAAGTAGGCAAGTTGGAACTGAAGAAGGGTTGGTAAATCCTGTAAAATAAACATTAGAATGTTTTGGTAGAACATAGTGATGGAAATCCTAGAGAGAGTAAACCCAAAGAAAAATGGACAAGCAAAACTGGGAACATGTTTACCATTGTGCCTAGATAGTCTGCAGAAATCTTGGAGAAGGATTATGTAGGAAAATAAGCCTGAGTTTTTATGCTACTCTGAAGGAGCTAATTACATCTCTGAAGAAGCACGCTGCATCTTACACTTAACTTTGATGCTAGCTTTGATTCTAGGATTTATATTCACACTCATAAGCACATTCCCAGAGAGAGGCATGGGGAAAGAGAGAGGGAGGTATGAACCCAAACATATTGTAATTCTTTGATTTGTCTTCTGGGGATGAAGTATTCTTATTTTAGAATTTTATTCTTTTCTATCACAAGAAAATCAGCTGGATTTTTTGTGTGAAGAGTACTACAGCTATAATACAGCTGTCAGGATTTTAAGGGAAAATACATTGTGAAACAGCTCATCAAAAAGCAGAATTTGTGTTAGAAAGCAAAGATCTTCCACTGGACTTTTAAGAAAAATAACAGTAAGTAGTCAGTTCTCAATGGAGGAACATTTGCAGGATAAGCTGGCATTAACCTTTGTTATTTTGTATTTTTATTATGGCTCTGTTTATCCTCTTTCCTAAGAATCTTGGAGACACTGTGGATAGCTCTTTGAGAAACAACAAGCTGATGCTCAAAGATCATTAAGAAGTGTTGGGAGAACTGAATCAGACCACAGATACCATCAGCTACAAACAGACAACACCTGAAACCCAACGAAATTATCAGAGTGCTGACAGAGGATATCATGGAGACCAACAGAATGAAGAGGCTTCATAAAGGGTTAGACAACTCTGTGTTGGACTGGTATACTGGTAGCTATTAAATAGGGTAATACACATTCAACCTGTAATTTAGGAATCCCTCAGTTATTGACTGGTAGGAAACTGTAGTGAGGAAGGAAGAATAAAAACTTCCTGCTCATCTCCTATCCCTGCTGATCTTATACAGAAGACAGCCCATGGGCACTGCTCAAATAGCCACAAGCCAATCTGAGGCAACACCCACAGCTCCTTCAAAGACACCAGCATCTCAAAAGAACTGGGTAAGGCCAGATTATTACAGAGAATAATTTTTCACTGTTATTTACACTTCAATTGATGCAGTAATCTCTCTTTCATTGTATTATGGTATCTGAGCAGGATCAGTCACCTAAAAGCAAATGGCTATAGAGAATCCCTACAGAAACCTTCTGAAGAGCTCCTGGTCAGTGGTCCAGGACATGATATAAATGGAGCTCAGCTTGAAGGCAGGGATAAACTCTGACTGCAGGTCAGCAAGCACGTAACTAAAGTTGCAAAACTTTTGAGTAGGCATTTGATTTATCAGAGGTGCAATTCTGCATCATGGTTATATGAAGAGGATCTTAAAGAACTTAAAAGTTCTGCAGTGGTAAGAAGTGGTATGGGAATTGTCAGAATTGTGAGCTCTGGGAAAAAATTAAAATAGGGAGCAAAAGAGCAGAACAAAATTACCTATTTTCTTTTAGATTCAAGATTTCATAGGATGTCTAAGAATTAAAAGAGGTGTCAGACCTCCCAACAGCCACTTTTTGCTCTCACAGGAGTGATTTAGAGATCATCAGTTTGTACAGCCCAAGCATAAGCTGTCCACAAGCATGGATCATGTCAGGATCTAATTAAGATAACCTGATGCTAACACCCTTTGTAAACTGAATAAATGATTTGGGAGAATAGTTGACCTGTATGTTTATTTTAATCACTGCCTGATTTTGTACTAAGTGCACAAGCCTTTAAAGCAACATCTGGGCAGCTACACAGTGTAACAGAACACCCAAGAAGCTACAACCCTCAGCTACAGGTAAATCTCACCTGCCTTCTTCACCCTGGAATGCTCTGTAGCCTCAGCTATGCAAGTCATGTTAGTCCTGCTGTACTGATAAAATGTATTTGTGGAAGGTGGTTCCAGGTGAAAGGCAGATTTAGGGATGACACAGTCCAAAACAATGAGAGGTGTTTGAAGCACAGGGGCAGAGGAGCAGACATGCCTTTGGTGTTACACACTGGGGATCACAAGAGAGACACAGCTCTGCCAAAGGAAGCTGGAAGTCCAACTTGCTCAACTTTCTCATCTCCAAGCTGCATACAAAACATCAGTGTCATGGTCAAAATGAAACATTCTACCATTTTAGGCACATTGCCTAATTAGAAACCATTGTTATCTGAGAACACTGTTTTTGCAGCTGTCAGGAAATTAAATAACCCAAGGGTAACTTGGAATTAAATAAAGCTGTACAAACACATAGCCCAGCTCTGAAATCCTGCCTCTGACAAGCATCCCCTCTGCTTTCCAAGGGACTCAACATTTAACTAGGGCATGCAACTATCATTTTCAATCAGGCCATAGGATTACAAACACTGGTCCTTCTTGAGAGTCTGATGCTGAACTTGAAAATCCATATATCAGAAGGCTACCTTCTTTCCACTAAAAGCAGCAGCACCTCCTGAGGAAAGAGCTCCATTACAAGTGTCTACTAAGAGACCAATCAAAGATTGATTAAATGCTTATACAGAAATCCCTGCTTTCATCTCACTTCTCTTACAATCCTCGTAACTTGAAACTTTGTCAGCAATCTAAACACTAAGCTGGTTCTACTTTTACACTGACTTTTTAAGAATTAAACAAAAAGGAGAAGTGCATTTCTAATGAGATTGATGCAAATCTCATTTCCAATGAGATTGCTGTGGAATGCACAAAAATGCCCACTTGGAAAATCTGTTTCTGGTGGCCTCCTTTCTTAGCTTTCTACTTGTGATTTCTGCTGCGAGAAACAAAAAACTCAGACGCAAAGTCTGAGTTTAAGAGAAAGAGACAAAGTTCTTGAGAGGCCAGACACTGACCCAGCAATAAAAGGTATTGCACAGGAAAGTCAAGTCTATATGCAAAAGCTGTTGCAATGTGTCAACACAAGTCCCACCTGGCCGTGGACACACACTAGGAACGACCTGGAGGATCAGGAGGAAATGACATTTTACAGTAGTGTCTTAGAGCTGACAGTCAGGTCGTTGCAATACAGTGGTAAACAAAGTCTGATTTTGAAGTTCATATAAGTACATATAAGGCAAAATCTGATTTGTGCCATAGAGTATGTATGTGACCTGAAACAAGTAATTTGGTCTCCTTTTTATCAGTCTCCTCATATGTGGGAGAAAATAATTCTTACCTCACAGAGGTCTCATAAGAGAGGAAGTATGAATACACTCCAGAAACAAAGCATCATTATTATGTTTGGCTAAAAATGTGGAACATGGTAAGGCAGATTCCAAAAATAATCATTATGTCCACTCTCACTGGAGAGCTGGGTTGGGAAGACAAGTCTAGGTTAGGCTCTGGTCAGTTTTCAGGAAATCAGGCTGCTCTCTTTCTTCCTCTTCACAGGAGAGCACACCACTAACAATAAGCAAACCTGGAAAATTAAAACTAGATTCAATCTCCAAAAGCTGACATTTGCTCATGAGAATGAAGAAGGGAACAAAAATTGGCTTTTTTCTTTATTGCCAAGCAATGAAGATTAAAAGTTTGGCTCCAGATGTGTTCAGGGCAGGGCTGTGGGTGTGTCAGTCCTGTTTAGGATTGCTTCCTGAGTGCAGGGACCTTGATGCCATCTCTGCTCTATGATCCAGAGCTAGGTCCTTCCCACCCTGGCACCCTTGGCTTTTTGCTCCCAGCCAGGAAAGCTCTGCCACAGGCAGCCTCTCCTCACCCTGCTTCATGAGCAAATGGGATCCACAGCCCAAAAGCACCAAGGATTTGTCTCTGATAGTCCAGTAACAGGAACTGCAGAAATCAGCACATTTCCCACTTCCTGACAAAACTTCCCTGTGTTTCAAAATCTCCTGGCAAGGGCTTTGCTCTCAGACTCTGCAATCTGGGGGTGGAGAGGACCTAGCCCAGACAGTCAAAGGCAGTGTTGCCAATTCTGGTTACTGCCAGCAAGGGCACACAGGTAGTGTGCTCCACTGAAAAGCCAAACCCACAGAAATAAAAGAACATCAAAAGAAGAACCAATGTAGTCAGACTCACATTTACAATTCCTTCTGCATTTTCAAACAAAATAGCAAAAAAAATTTTTTTTCTTCTTTTTTTTTTTCTTAATCCTGTGAAAGATTAAATCTAACGTAAGAGATTTTTAAAAGATTATGTAACTTTTTCCATAAAGGGTATTTTTCCAACCACAATCTCCAATCTGTTTCACTACAGACCTGATTCATTCCTTAGGCTGCAAGTGCACCCATTGTAAAAGGGAATCTTGAGGGACAAAAACTCCCTTGACTATAATATTTACAAGGGCCCTTGCTTATTACATTATCGAAGCATTTCCACGTGTTTACTAATTACTTTTTACAAGACCTGTTATGAGGTGATTTAATTGGATTATCACTGTTACTCAGATGAGGAAACTGAGATACAATGAGAGACTTGTCCAAGGTCAAACAGAAAAGTCTGCATTTCTAGAGTCAGATAGAAGGATTTCAGATGATTCTAGTGAAAACCAAATAACTAGACATATTGCACCAGGATTATGAGTTACCCTTGATCCATCATTAACTTTGGAGATTTTATACCTGGAAAGCTGGAAAAGACTGATCACTGACACCAGGAGAAAATAAAGCTGATTAAGTTTTTGGGCACAAAACCTGCACCTCTGCCTGAGAATCTCTGTCTGGGTACAGACAGGATTTATGTTTGTTTGGTTTTCCAAAATAATTTGATCAAGAGAATCCTCCAAGCCTGTCAGGAACAGAAATTTTCTCACCCTGATGAATGACTGCTGTTTCTTGGGAAACCTGAGGCATCCCCTGCACTCATGAGAACATCTGGCAAACCTACTCAGAGACCAACACTGGGGAGTGCTGCACACTGGAATTTTGCAATGATTACCACAAAAGAGCTGTTTTCTCTGTTTGTAGATGATGAGGAAACTGTTTTTTTCCTGTGGGTTACTGAAGATTCCATTTCTAGACTGAGGCCATAGCATTTATGAGATGCCAAGGTAGAGGAAATCCACTTCCTTGTCCAGGTCATGAACTTGAGAAAAGTATGGCTTAAAGTAGATTCACAGCTAGCAAAGATTGGGAATTGATGGTTGAATCTTTTCAGCCATGGGAAAAGGGATCCATTTTGCTGCTTGTAGTACTGATTCCTCAGCTTGTACTTTACTTCTCAGCCTATGACAGAGGGCACTAGCACTTACCCATCTCTCACAAGGCGTTCCATAGAAAATTCACTTAAAAAGTAGCGAAAGATGACAGAGTCTTACCAGACTTACAATATATAAATGCTTCAAAAGGTCTTAGAGCATGTGTTCAGCCTTGGCCCTTTGTTGCACATTGAGCACCCTGGTGTGTCTCCTCACAGCTGGCAGACTGTAGCAGCTCCAGTACAAACAACACAAGCCACTCTCTCCTCTCAAGCCCACCCTTCAGAAAAAAAACCAGAAATGCACCAGTGGAAGAACAAACAGATGACCAAATGCTCTCTAGTGAAAAAAAAATAAGGACTGCTACTTTTCTATTGAGCTGCATCCTGATCTTAGAGAGCAACCTAAAATTTCAACTAATTATTCCATTGTTTCAGTCAGAAAAGCTTTGTAGGTCCTGCATTTATGAGAGGGGTTGATAAAAATGAGCCCTGGTATCTTTTTGCTCATTTATCTTGGACTTTGGAAAGTACTAGGAAGCAGCCAAGATGTAATAAATTTAAAGGAAGAAACCATAACCAGTCAAGTGGTTCAGGAAGGGAACTCTTGGCTTTCTCACCACTGGCTGTGAAACAAAAATAGATATCAATACACACCCATCAGCTGGAGGAAACAGTGAAAAATATGTATTAGTTATGCAGCACTTCTTTAAATAGGAGTGAACAGAGAAACTGAACCAAAAGACTTTATATGACAGGTTACAAACATAAGGAATAATATATGCTGTCAAAATTTTCAAACCCACTCACATACAAGCTTGAAGAAGAAGTGCTCCTTTCCCCATGTGATGCAAAGCACACCTTAGAATATTATATATTTCTCATTTTCCTCCCTACCCCCAAAAGCTTTAACCACCAAATCCTGCTGCCTCTTGAGAGAGGGCAGAAATCCCACATCATCACAGACCCCCAAAATGTTTATTGATCTATATCAGCAGAGATGCATTGTAGGAAAAGCCTTCCCAACCAAACACACATTTCTAATAAGGCAATAGTCAAATCCCCACATTTTAATTTAGTTCATGAATACCACATTACTTACAAACCCAGAAAACACAGACAAAGCATAGTCTAGCCAATACAGAGATCAGAAGAGAGTGATTGAACAACTGTTTAGTAGAGAAAAACATGTTCTGCCTAGAAACCACAGGCACTCCTGGCTGTCCAGGGGAGGAATCCAGCATGTCAGCAACTTATGCCACTGTGCCTCAGATACAAAGGCCTACTCACTGGGCAATTAAAAATTAAAGAAAAAATAATTATTGAAGGAATATTCAGAAAACCAGATGCAACTACTTTGCTTCCCTCTGTATCTTTAAATAAAGATTGCTTCTAGCTAGATGGGTTCTGTGCTTGGACTTATTTATAAGCTGTTTTCTTACCCAGGTTATACACAGGAAAAGAGAGAGGACACTGAAAGCAATTTACCATTTTGATGTTATTGAAATAGGAACTCAATGTGCTATTAAAGTATATGATGGTCCTGAATCCAAGGTTAGACAAGGTTGCCTGAGGATGTTAGTTATCAAAACAAAGCCCTGCCAGCAAGATGGTTTTTTTTTTATTATTTTTATCTTTTTCTTACTAGAATGAAATTTTTTCTGCCACTGTAACTAGCTGAGATTTCCCAAATAGTTTCATTATTTTTAATGTACTGGACAATTTATTGTGAGGTATGAGCTGAGAATCTTCTCCTAGAAAATGTGTCCATGAATGGATTTCTGGCCTTAGAGAAATTATGAGCCATATCAGGCAGCCAAAGGTTTAAGGGAGGACTATCATGCTCATCTTGCAGATGAATCTCAGTGTGAGGAGACCAAGAGTCTTGTTCTGTGTTCACAAAGTGGATTTGCACCTCAGAAGAAAGTTTCTCACTGCTGCTTCAATACAAAAATGAAACTTCTTTTTCTCTCTGGTTCTGATCCAGAAGAGATCAGCCAGGACCTAAGGTCTGCTGACTGCAATAATTGACATGACATGTGCTTACCAGTTCTAGGAGAAAGAAGACTGGAGTACATGAAGGTGATGCATCCCTCATCCCAAATTTCCCTGAACCTAGAATATGCACGTTTACCAAACTGAAAATCACAGTGATTCACTCCTCCCTTGACCCCAGCACTTGATTTCTTTTTCCCCTCTTCAGTATCTTCCAAGTTCACTGTACACATGAAAGATTGCATGCAAGGGACACCTACCAAGTGCCAAGGTCGAGAAGCCAGCAACTTCACCTTGAAAATGTTAGCAACACGTTGCTTTACAATAATCCACCTTCAGGACAGCTTCACCTGTGTGACAGACTGTCCCAGGCCCCATTTATGCAGATGTTCACAGGGTTTCCATGACAATGGCTACCTCCAGGTGTGATGGCATGTGTTTCCTTTCAACGTGTAAAAGCTAAAACCTTTGATGAACAGATTCTGCTGGGACCAGCAAGATCACAGGCTAGAAGCTCTGTTCATTCAGCTGCCCAGAGACAGTGAGTTTGTCCTTGCTGGTCTCTGAAAAAGGAACAGACTGCACAGAGAATACAGGGGTATGGCCTATCTGCACATGCACAAACAGCTCCTGCTTTCAGCCAAACTTTGGAAAAAAGCAAAGCAACCAAACAAATATTCCTGTATTTCAGGGAGCAGCAGTGACTCCACCTTTCTGCCACGTGCTGACGGTGCAGCAGGGGGATAAATGCCAGGATAATACATGGCTATCCAGGCACCCCACCAGCTGAGACATTTGTCTTCATGCAGGAGTGCCCATGGCCAAACTTTTCCTGGTAGTTCATCCCAGCACTAGCCAGGAAAAGAGCTTTCTGTGCACAGTTCCCTGTGTTACTTGCTGAATAAAATTCATCCTCATGAGCAGGCCAAAGCCCAAGAAACAGCCACTGGAACAAACAAGGTTCTGTGCAAATATAATCCCCACCTCACCACCAGGGAATTAAAGCCAAGAATTAGGCTGTAGCTGTTCCCTTTCAGCACGATGAATGCTTAAGCAGGTCACAGCTTTGCACTGTGGACATTTTCTGGGGAGAAGAAATAACAACTTCTTTACCAGCCCAACTCGCTGCTCTCAGTGGAACAAGCCTAGGGATTATTTTTTGAGAAAACCAGTATGTTTTAAGTGTTAACCTCAAGGATTGATGAAAGTGCTGGTATTTCTTCAGCCTGCTCTTTTCCCATCAGCAGTATTTGTGATGTGCAGGAGAAAGGGCCTGGCTAGCATGGAAGATGCCAGCTAATAGGACAACCTTCTCATTGCTGCTGCAGCAAAAATTCATACAGCTGCCTGAGAAAGAAAGGTTCTCATTTTCCACACAGAAAAACCTGTCCTTCAGAGACTTATATTGAGTTTGTTAAGCACTGCAAGTAAAAAAGTTACCTGGAAAGAAAAAGGAAGTCATTTACTGTTGGACTTGCCATCTGAATTGCTCATCAAAGGTGCAGATTTACCCTGCAATTGACATTCCACTACTCAGGACAAGAGGCAACTGATGCACTCAAGGCAGACACAATTGGTGCTGCTTTGCAAGAAGGTGGGATGTGCAACTCAGGGATTTTGAATCTGTTCATGTGCTGATGAAGCCCATGTGCTGATTACAGGCTATACAACATAAAAGTGAAGTTTCTCTTGCTGAGATATTTCTACCTAGACTGTCACTTTTGGATTTCTCCAGACTATGAAAAACTTACACCACACTGGACTAAGGAGCAGGGATGGAACTACACACAGAGGTAACCCTGAGATGAAGCTCTGGGTGCAGTGACAATTCAGAAAGAACATGAGCTAGACACAAACCCAAAGGATATGGAGGCTGTGGTAGGAGAATTAGCAGGATGTGGTGTATACAGGTCTCACCAGCAGACCATCACTGACAAGGGAAAGCACAGGAAAGGTGATGAAGCCAGCAGCTCTGTGACTAACTACCCACGTTGGGTTTGGCACCTGGCTTCCACACCATGCTGTAGCAGAGGATGGCTTAGCATACTCCCTCCTTCCCATGCACTGCCTGGAAGTTGACCTTTTCTCCTGCAAAGCCCTGTTTTAGCATCCCAACTGCACATGGTGTATTTGAAAGAAACAGGCTTGTTTTATGCCCAAACCACAGCCACAGGAAGGTACACAGCACTAAGTTCAGGTGGCAGAGAGAACCAAGGTAACAGAAGACCCAAACAGAGAGGACTGCTGCTTTGAATTGCAGCAGCACTGCCTGGGTCACAGAGATAACCTGGGCACCAGTGGGACATGCAGTTTCTTGAGGGCAGTGGTCCTGCCAGACCTGGGATTTGCTCCAAGCACAACCAGTGGTGCACACTGCAACAGTCCCACAGTATGGATGAGCAAGAAAACTGCTTGAGCTCACCTTTGTTTTCAAGCTGATATAATTTCCAGAGAGATGAACAGCAGTGTGGCTGCTGGAGACCATACAGGGCCTGTTGCAATTCAACTTGTCCCCAGTGACTGAACTGAAAAATTTGTGTCATGCCAACTAGGCAGAGAAATGAGTGGCATGGATGTCAGATACAGACATGATGCTGGAGATGAGCATGCCCCTGGCACATCCCACCTGAAGGTTCAGTGCCACAGATTTCCCTCCTAAGAATGAGAATCTGTGGGTTTCTTGCTGTGCCATGTGCTATGCCCCTTGGAAAAGAAATCAGAAAATTTCTCCTCCTTTAGTGAGCCTTCACTTGAAATAAAGCTCTTAGAGGGAGGCTCTGCATTCTACTATTATGGCAAAACCAAATTAGAATTGATTTTCCTCAGTTGTCACTGATAATAAAAAACCTGATACTACCAATAGTAGTAAAATTCTTGTGCATATGATCCTTAAAAAAATATGACAAGGGACACTCTGGCAGCAGAACCCTATGTCACCTCTTCTGGGATCAAAAGTACATGGCATAGACTTTAAATCAAACCCCAAAAATCCCAAATTATAAACAGATACAGCTGTAAAGATCCATTCAGCATTCTCAGCCTAGCAATTGATTTACTAAAATCTTCAGGTATTACTGTACTGGTCTAAAATGTAACTTGTTCTATCACATGTTTGTGAGTATTCCTGAAGCTGAAAAGAGCCAACTTCAGCAAGGCTACTGATCATAAAATTCTGTACTAAATAAAGACGGTGTAGTTTCAAATTTTTTCCTTGTGGTTTGGACACTACAAAACCATTGAATATTACAGTGTGACAAGAAGGTTCTCAAGAGTTAATTCCTATTCAGGAATGAAATCCTCCTTTTTTTTCATATTTTAATGAATTTTCTCTGACCTCAAAATGACTTTAATTCCAAATTAAAATGTAGATTTTAATTCCAAACACAGAAAGAATGAGTGAACAAAGATAATAATAATAATAGCTGCCCAATACTTCCTCATTCCCCCACATCAATAATAAACAAAATCTCCACACATGATAAAAGTTATTACAAACTATTTCCATCTACAAAGCCAAGCAATTCTCTACACCAGCTCTTGCACAATGCCAAGAATCTGCAGCTTCAAGCACGTGCCAACCACTTTCTGTGACACACGACCAACTCCACCCTTGACCCTGTCAGCCACCCCAGGCAAAGATGGCACACCTAGCACAGGGAGAGCTGGGTGTAAGAAAGGAGGATAAATCACAGCTTATGGTGATGAGCCAAAGGAGCCAAATCACAACTCCACAGTACTGTGATGACTGCAGAGATGGTACAAACTACTCATGTTCAAGTGCTCCTTTCAAAGGTAGAGGTTGACAGAAGCTGGAAATGCAAGATGTGGTAGGTATACTTATGGAGGCTTGGGGATACAGGCCAGCTCATTTTAATGCAATTATACACAGATGGTTTTGCTTTTTCAAACCTGCTTAAACTACTCTTTAAGACTTGTGTGCGATCCTCTCCCAGCATTCAAATATATTCATATTTCATGTCTGAATGCCTTGAACAGCATGGCAGCAGAGACAGTGTGCTTAAGTGATCAAAGCACCTTTCAGAGCTGTACTGTTTGCACTGACAAACACTTGTTTTACAAACATTTTGGTTATCAGTCTCAGTGAGATGACACGCTTGCCCTGTCCACCTCCATGCTGGATACCAAAGTGGCACATGCTGACACTCACCTAGAAAGCCCTCCTCATCCACAATGATGGTGTAGTCCTCAGGGGTTTCTGTGAGGCTGAAGAACTTGCACCTGGCAAAGGCAAACAGCAGGAGAACAGGATTAGCACCTGGACTCAGCAGAGCCTCATCTTCCACCTAAAATGGAAGTTCTTTCCTGTCCAAGCTGTGCTGAAGGAAAGAGTCACAGTCTGATGTTTATGGAGAGGCCTGAGGCATTAACAGACCTGGATTTTATTTCTAGGCAGCTCATACTGTGTGACCCATATTCCCTGCTGCCTGCCTATGCACAATGAACCCGGTAAAACTATTATTATTTTTATTACTTAGTTCTTAGTTACTTTTCTTAATTACCATATTCCTTAAGGCTTCCCATCACATCCAGGACCTGCTGTGTTGCAATGACACAGAGCAAAAACTTTGCTCACTGACTGCTCACTCCAGCACCCTCCAAAAGCATTTCCATGGTTCATGCATGCACCTTTCTGCCCACTGAAATTTCTTCCTTCTCAAGGTTTGACATCTAACCTCTAAAGCAAGCCCCAGTAACTCTTCTTGCTCCTTCAGAGGCTTTTGCCACCAGCAGACAGCATCCCAGTTTCCTGTGCTGGTCCTCTCCCCTTCCTGGTGAAGAAGAGTGGTAGCAGCCATCAAGCCAATGGACACAAGGCTGAGCTTTCCCCCCTCCTGAGCCCCTGTGGCCTCTGTTCTGCTCCCTCTTCTGCCATCACAGGTCACGTGCAGTGCAGCACCCCCAGCCTGCTCACCATTTAACACAATGTCACCTCTAACAGGAGATACAAATCAAATGTGACATGGGATTCTTCCACTGCAGACACACAAATAAAAAAAGCTTCAGCCTTAAGGCTTAACATCACATAGAGTTGAAAAGAGTTTTTTTTTTCTCTGACACACCAACATATGTACATCAACATCTACTGAAAAAACCCCAACATCTATCTAGCTGGTCCCCAGCAATAGCAGGAAGGTCAGCATGACATTTTGCAAGATCATGTTCACCTTCAGCAGAGCATCAGCACAGTGCTGGTCAGCATCCTTGACACCCACAGGGCTCCCAGCTCCTCCAGGAGAATGCCAGAGCACATGGACAGACTGTGCTTTTTGCCTAAGACCAAGAGAAATTTTTCCCTGTAAATTGGGTGCAGCAGGAAGAGCAGAACCAAAGAGAAGGATTTCCCTACAATACTCTTAAATTTATCTGAGACAACCTACAGAAAATATTTTAAATACTGGAAAAGAGAGATTGTTCTCCATGCCCTCAAATTTCACAGCATCTTCACAGTGTAATTTCTTCATGAAGCACAGTTCAGCAGGATTCAAGAACCAGGAACCACCAAGACTTCTCAGCACTGCTGAGCATCTGGGTCCAAAAGTCTTCAAGACTTCTGAAAGTCTGGAACCCCATATTGGTGACTCAAGACATCAAAAAATGAAAGCATTCACTTCATTTCATCTGATGATGAAAACCCAGCTTCAACATTCTTCTGACTGGCTGAAAAGAACAAACATAGCAGCTATACCCTCCAAAAGCAACAGGGAGAAAAATGAGATGGATGCTGCCCTCCTCACCACCTCATCAGAAAACAGAGGAAACAACATACAGTTCAATTAGTGGTCTGCCATGTAACCAACAGGATTTCATGTACATGGAAAGTATTTGACAACCTGCCTTTAGAGACCTGTCCTGTTTTCCTGGAAGCATCCATCACAACGATCAAGCATAACACTCCCTCCTAGCACAGACATATCATTATAAAATACAGACGTGGCCCCACCACAATAGAAACCACAACTTAATTATTTTGTGTCATTGGTAATAGCTGCTGTGACAGCCACATTCACCAACTCAACTCTCTCCAGGAATAGTTCCAAAAGAAGCAGAAAATAGCAGCAGCTCAATTTTTTACTGTCACTTCTAAACTGCACGAGGCTGCTACCAGTGCAAGGGGTAATACAAGCTGGGCAAAAAGGGCTTCTGGGATGCTGCTTCAGGTGGGTTCCAGGAGGCAGAAGTATTTGTTGCAGAGGATGAATTCCCTAGAGAAGCCACTGAAATAAAACTCTTTGCTACTATTGCATGACTGAATCGTGTGCATGCTGACTAGGGAGAAACCACAGGTCCTAAAGGAGAAAACATTAATATTAAAAACCTAACCTTTCCTGATCTGCGATGGCATTTATGGAACAATTTTTTACTAGAACAGTAATATGTGTCTGTGTGCACATGCTAACCCCAGCAGAAGAAGAATGCTTGTGACAGATGCCAGTTTCTGGGCACACGTCTAAATATGCTGATATTTAAGGGGTATGTAAACATTAAATCCCATAATTACTGTCTCAGAACTCAAGTCAAAACCTCATATCTCCATATACCATCTTAAAGTCCAACCCCCAACTCAGTGTAAAAGGTCAGGACCACAGAGCCATCTGAATTTAAAAGTGGGCTTTCACCAGCACAGAGACCAGTGGTTCTTGTGGTATACATTCACTTAGTTCAAGCCAATGATGCATTCTTTTCCCAGAGGAAATCTAAAGATGAAAAACTGGAATTGCAAACCTTGTGTGATAGGAAAAAATAACTCAATGTCATCTCTCTCCCACATTACACTACACTTGCCTCTTCCATTCAAGTTATTTCAATAATTTCTATTTCCTCTTAAACCAGTCTTTGATAAGTTGAATGCCAACAGCATTTTCTATAATCACACTAAAGGCAAGAAAGGAAAAGAATTGCCCTTGAATAATATTGAGACATCAGACAAACAGTATTTCTTTAAGTACATGTGGAAACTGTATATGTGGGAAGACAGTATTTTTAGTTTCCTAATAGCCAAACCTTGGATGGATTATTTTGGATTTCTGCCTTCTCAGTGTTTAAGCACATTTCCACTTAAGCACTGTTGCTGACTTCAACTGCCTGACAACATATGCCTTTTTCTGGCAATGCCACAAATGTAGACCAATCTATTATTAGATTAGATCTTTGGAACTGCAAAGCTTACACTGTGTATGGAAGAAATACTCAAGCTTGCACAGAGCAGGAAAGTGCCTATGGGATGCAGCAACAGCATTATTTCAGTTTGCAAACACTACTCCAGTCTCCATGGGAGAAGTGAGCAGGAAAGTGGAGTGGTTGGCTGAGCTTGCAGGTCCATACCAGAAGTGTCTCCTCAAGACATTTGGTCTCCTATGTCTGCTGAGATCACAAGAGTGGTAATATTGGGATGAATGTGACTTTTATTTGTTCTGGGTCACACACAGAGAACAAGTTTCTGGGAATACTGCTGTGGATAATTTGAAAGTTCAGTACAGACAATGGTCTCCTTAAAGACCACAAATCCTACCTTGTTATTTATAAAGAAACAGCAATAACAATTAATTAATTATTATCTCAGTAGGGTGAAGTGTTGCAAAACTCTTTGCCCTATGGAAAAGGTTCATTCCAGAAGCACGTGGTGTCCCCACGTGTAGGAAACCATGGGCAAATGCCATTCAAGGCAATCAAATGCAAAGCCTGGAAGTAACACAGAAGTTTGTAAAGAAGCAATTGAACAGAATAGAAATTTAGAAGCAGCAGCAGCAAGTTCATCTGTGTGAATGTGAAAGACATAATTTGTTGGGATTTATTCCAGGCTGTCTTCTCATTTTCGATGAGGAGGGATTTGTACACTTCACTCTGTATGTTCTCATGACAACATATATTCTTATTACAGAATAAGTCTTATGCTAATCATCTAATTATTGGTGATCTTTTGTGCAGTTTATAAATAATGACAAGAGGAAGATTCAATGCAACATCGTGTGAGACATCACTGGAGAGCAGTAAAGGACACCTGTGCTGTTAACGATGTAGAGACCATACAGGACTGCTGAAGGGTGAGCAAGTCCTGCTGAGCACTCCCTGGCTCTCCAGCTCTCAACTCATCTTTTTCTTAAAAAAACAACAGATTGCCAACAAAAAACACCTCCCTCCAAAATTGCAGTTACACTGTTAACTCCAGAAACTGAGATTGAATGCCTTGCTCCATTCTGGTCCTCCTGGCCAGCCTATGACTCAACTTGCATTTGTGATACAGATCTAAACCATCCCTGTTGAGAAGCATAGGGATATAAAACCAAAACAAACCCCATCATACTCACATTTATTGTGCTAATGGGAATTAAATGAGCATCTCAGGCACATTGCTCATATTTTATTGCCGTTGTTCCTCCAGCATTTTTTTAAGCAATATATCAGAAACAGCAGTGTCTTGGGGCAATATCTGGATAAGCTGCAGAGCAATAGCAAAAACCTCTAAATCCCTAGATTTCATCAAAATTTAAAAAAACTATTTCCATGGAACTACATCTGATGCATTGTACAGTGCTGCCTGGATAACTGTATAAGTGCACATCACTTCTTGAAGTCCTTTAATCTGTTCCTCTTGGTTTGATGCCCACCCCTCCTCCCCAGCATCTTTAACAATATTGTTTACAGATTTATCATTGTTAATGACAATGTTAAGCAATGTTTCAAATCTCCACAGAGGATCAATGACTGTTTACATCAAAATGGCAAGAGCTCTTTGCTTTGGGAGAGAATGCTGTAGTCAAATCTCTGAAGGGGAAGTTGGAATAGTAAATGAAAAAGGGATTTAATTTGTATGCAATGGAAAAGAATATTAATTTATTATCTAACAATTAATTAATTGATCTAGACACACCTTTTCCTCTTCTCTCTCTGCTATTCCTGTCTGCCAGCATTCTTGGAGGCCCCTCTATTGTGAGTCAACTTAGTCACACATGAGATGCAAAAGCAATTCTTTCCATTTGAACAAGCCCATCATTTATTTAAGAAGAAGGTAACTGTGCTTTAAAAACTTTGTCTGTACAGCAGTAACAATATCCCCTGATCACTGTCAGAGCTGAACTAATTTTCAGCACAAGAGAGAGGTGGAGTACAACACTGCATTTTCCTTAACCACAAAATTCTCTGCTACAGCCCAAAATCTGAACTGAGAAACAAGTTACAGATGTGGGTGTGGGTCCTAAGGTTTACAGCTGAAAATAAAGTATGATCTAATGTACAACAAAGACTTGTAAACACATCACACCACCTGGATCCTGAAGGATTATCCTATCAGAACAATGCAAACACTGAGAAAAGGATTAAGTCCTGTTTTCTCTTCCCTTCCAAATCAGGCATTATAATATCACTCCTTTAATGCCCTCTGCTGCAGAAAATTGGCTTTTAAATTCTACCAACACTACAATATACCTGAGTTTTCATCAAATGTAATGCTGTTGTACATCCAAACTCATCTATTTGGGTTTCATAGTAGCTATTATTGTGATTAGCCCAAAACCAGTGATTATTTTGTGGATAGCAATGAAAAAAAGACTGCAGAGCACATGCTTTTTATTTCAAAGAAGGGAGCAACCCATGCTCATTGCACTGGGGTAAGAGGTTCTTACAATATTGCTCCAAGATACAAAAGGAGGAAGAAACAGAAAATCTGCTGTGGACTAAAATGAACTTGTTTTCCTACAGGAACCATAAACACAATTTTCCCAGCATGGGACATAACAGTTCCCCCACAGATTTCTAAACTGGATTTCCAGTGCTCAGTATAGAAAGTCAGATGCACAAGAAATGTTTGCAGCTTCAGTGCAGGCAGTAATTGAGAACATGTGTGCTGTGGGAATTAAAGGGAGAGGAGGAGATTCAGCAAGCCATGCTCCATCAGAAGGGAGAGGCAGGAGAAGCACATTTCAGGCCTCATCATTTTCAAAGAGCTTCCATTTGCAAGCAGGCACAACACCCCACACCAATCTGAGGAGGAATGCTGTGAGGCTGTATGTCAACCCCAAATTTAATGCACATTAACAATTTAAGAGCCTGGATAAAAAATTAAAGAACAGAGTTTCACCAACTTTCCTTTAAGTTTAGAGAGAAGCTTTAGCTTCTTTTACAACTAAGGGCACCTTTACAGCAAAAGCAACCTCTGACTGTTCTCATTCTCCAAGGCTCTGCTTTTGGCTCCTGCTCAAGATGGATACTACCCAGCCCAGTGATGTTTAGTATTTCTGCATATTCTAGTTCATATTATATACAAAATAGTGTTGTAAATGTGCCTGTACCCAGCTTTCCTGTAGTTAACCAAATCTACAACTCTCAGAGGCACCAAAAGGAAGCTTCATTTGCCTCCTTTACTAATGAAGTAAAAGGAAGCTCCTTTGTGCCAATTCTTTCTTTCTGGATAAAGATCCCCACAGACATAAGCAAAGCGGAAAATGCATTTCAAGAATTTTAAGGTTTTTAAAGTCAGTCAATACTGACTATCCATGAAGTTTTAGCATTGAAAATATCAGATTATATTATTTTTAACAATGCTCTTCCAAAACACTCACTCTAAATTAGTCTCTTCACACTGCAAAGGAAATGCCCATTGTAAAGGTAAAAGCATAAAACTTATTCCCAGGCCTACCAGACCCAAGGAAAACATGAGATATTATTCAGCAAGTCAGGATTACATGGCTCAGATGGAATTTTGCAGTTTTGGAATATTGTTCCTAAAATCCAGCTGCCAAATCAACACCCAAAACAAAAGCCAGAACTCCTGCAGAAGTATATATGTCATAAATGATAAAGCAGTGTGGGTCACTGTTTGGGTCAGAACCAATGTCATGGCCAGCACCATCCCACAGATGTTTGTTGTTGCTCCCCCACACTGAAGGAACACATCAGTCACTCCATAGGACTGAGCTTTGCTGGGTCTGGCTCAGATCCCTGCTGGACCACCAGTGTGAGAACTCAAAAGCAGCTCAGATCAGGGCCTCAAATCAATGCTCCAAAAGTCTCCAGGAGTTCACGGAGTTACCCATTTCCTCTCCATGTTCTGACATTTGGGATACATTTGCTGGCTGATATAAATGACTGCAGTGGATTCATATTTGGCTTTTGATCCTTTCAGAGTTTCAGCACAAGAACTCTCGTGCTCTCTGTGCAGCACCCAGCACAATGGAGTGTAGACATTTCTAGAGAGCAAAGTGTGCTTTAGGAACATGCTTTGTAGGGCTGTTCAGTTTGCTCAGTGACAAGAAAACAGCTGTTTAGAACCAAGGATTCATAAACTCAATTTCCACCAAACAGCCTGGTGACTGAGTAATAAGATGGCAGGTGAAATACAAAGTCACTAGATGGAAATTAATGCATAAAGGAGGAAAATAAATTAAGTTCTGAATGAAGAATGACAGGCTCTAAATGAGCTAATACCAGTAAAGAAGAAGATGCTGGAGTCTTCAGGGCTGTTCTCCAAAAGGGTCAAGGCTTTCAAAGATGCTGAAAGAACTGGGATAAAATCAGGCAGGGAAGTGAGACTAACTCATTGCTCCAAAGCAAAAAACTTAGCACAATCTCAGCTGCTAAATACTTCATGATCAACCATCACAAGTTACCAAACAGGCTGGAATTCAGGTGGAAGAAACACAGATAAGGTGTCAGTGGTGATCCAAGGCATGGAAAACGAAGCAGATGAGAACTGTCCAACTATGGGATTATGGGAGAAATTATTATGGCCAAGGCGGTTAAAGAATAATTCACTGTTTCACAATGTGAGAAAGTGGGGCATACAATTAATTGATCTGATAACACAAAGTTTTCCATTTAAAAACCAGCATGAGTGTGTACCTGCATGAGAAGGATGGCCAGATAATAACAAAAAAGCCAATATGCACAAGGAAGAGATGGGTTCAAGGAAGAATTAGAAGATCTTAAAGATCATTTCCAACTCAAACCATTCTGGGATTCTAAGATGAGTTCACCAGTGAACATGGTGCCTCTGGTGGTATCTTCCCTTTAGGACATGTCTTGCACTTCTGGCTCCAGGGTATGTAAATTGGCCTCATTTTACATCTCTGAGCAGCCCAGTGAGTGCTATGGGACACATGGTGCAGGGAAAGATGGCTCTTGGGTTTGACCAGCCTTGTATTCCAGAGGACAACACAGCTCAAAGCACAGGTAAGACAGGAAGATACAGCATGAAATAAAAACCTGCAGGTCTCAAGCATTTTTTTTCCCCCTCAGATGTTATTACTGTAGGGAGTACTTGTGCCATCTGACAACCTCTGATACCTACCACTGTTCAGGTAACTGGCCTCAGTTTAAACAGCCCCAAACACATGAAGCACAGAGCAAAGCCCTCTCAAATGTCATCTCACCCTTTTGGCCCTTCTAGGCATGGATCCTAGAGGGACTCTTCATACTTTCTGCCACTTTGGGAAGAATGTGTCAGCCCCTTCCCAAGGTGGGGAAGAGACAATTAGTAGCAATAGTCTGAGCTGGTTATCTGGCTATGAGGCTGCTACCTCAGACACAACTACAGAGAATTCCATGCTTCAAATCCTCATTCTCATATTCATACCTCCAAGCCCGTATATCAAGGATGGGTAAAGGGATGAGTGTGAGGTTAAAGCCAGGTAAAGCCTGTTATCATCACACATCCCCTTCTGGCATAGATATCAGTTATTAAATTTAAAGTTTTTCAAACAAGATTTTGGGATTTACGAGTTCTCCTTTTGTTCCTTTCTCTTAGAGAATTTTCCACCATTTTTGCTGCTAAGACACAAAAAATGACCAGGTACTTAGGGGAGACAAAAGAAGTTGCCAAGCTCAGGGGAGGAGGGCGCCTGGCTGCACTTTTACCTGGGGGTTACTCTCCTTCAGAGATACTGGGAGAACTGGGCTGGGAAAAAAAGGGTCTGGGGCAGCTGCTGGCTCTGTTCTCTCAGCATTCCTAGGGCACACAGGCTGCGGTCGCTGTGGAGAGGGTTCCCACCACTGCCAGTTCTGTTCTGTCTTCTGCCGTGGGTGCAGCTCTGCTCGTACGAGCAGCCATTGCACTGGGCCTTATTAACACCCTGCCTCGCTAAAAAAGGGACTTTCCCCATCTGCTGGGGTGCCTCAGGGGAAACCCCGGGATCCCCGAGCTCCTTCCCCTCCCAGGGAGCCTCTCCCGGGCCTGTTGCGATCCGGGCTGCTGCTGCTCAGCCCCCGCCGTGCTCTGCCAGTGCTGCGGGTTTGTGCTGCACTGCAGCGCACACTCCCTGCCTGCCGGGACAGCGCGCGGTTCCAGCTGCAGCTGCCGAGTGCCGGCTGCCTCTTGCTGCCCAGGGTGAGCTCGTTCCTGCCGTTCCTGCTGCGGCCCCGGGCTCGGCTGCCCCGGGGGGTTTGTGGAGCGAAGCCTCTTCCCCATCCCTTCCCCTCCATCCCTTCCCGCCATCACCGTGTGGGGCCCGGGCCGCGCCACAGCGCCCCCTGGCGGCGCGGGGAGCCACGGCAGCCTGCCCGCCGGGAGCCAGCAGCGCCCCTGCCGGCCGTGCCCGGAACTGCAGCCGGGGCAAAGTGCTCGGAGAGACTTTACTGGGTTATATGTTCTGTTTGGTTTGGTTGCTTGTTATTTGGATTTTTGCTTGTTGTTGCTGCCATTGTTGTTTGCCTTGTAATATACATACATACTAGTAAGGAACTGTTATTCCTTTTCCCATATCTTTGCCTGAAAGCCCCTTAATTTCAAAGTTATAATAATTCAGAGAGAAAGGGGGTCATATTCTCCATTCCAAGGGAAGTTCCTGCCTTCCTTAGGAAAGATCTGTCTTTCAAACCAAGACACAAGATTAATTGTGCTGGGGAAGGGGGGCATGACCAAACCGTATCAGGAAAAAGTCAGCACTTCAGTAACAGTTTATGGTTCCAAGTACCAGAAATCAGTACTAGCTGTCATCTCAGTCAAATTAAAAAGCACCTAAATGGCAGTGGTCAGCTTATGTTGTAAAGAGGCATTTCAAGCCCATGGGAACCAATCCAGTACATTTATAACACATGGACAACCTTTCCACAAGCAGAGGTAGCATGAAACTAACTTCCAAGTAAGTCCCTGAGAGAACAGACAACATCTATTTCCACTCGTCTTGACTGGATAGGGATTTTGAAAGTTAAAGGAAATGCCATGCCCCTGGCAGATTTTAATACTTTAACTAGCAGATTTTCCCTTGCCTTATGCTCTTTCCTTTAAAGCATAAATGAATCAAGTACAGCTTCATTTAAAATATCACTTCTCAAGAAATTCTAATCCCCATTTAATTTTATGTCTTACTGCATTACCTGCATTATCACAGAGAAGGGGAGAATGAGAAGAGGGAAGAAGAGATGCTTCAGTAACCAACAGAGTCCCTAAACACATCCTTTAGGAAACAGCCAAAGACTGCAAGATGACCGGGTCTTACCAAGGCCCAGCAGGCTGTAATCATGTACTTATATCCTGCCCTCACCAAGTGCTGTGCTGGCTAAGTATTAAAATAGACTGAGAAAATTAAAGCAACAAAATAACAGGCATCAGAGATTTACAGAAAATTAAAATCATGAAATCAATAGCTAAGATTAAAAAAACTACAACAAAACGTCACAATCTTCCTCTTGTAAAGGCTTGGGGGAAAACAAATACTCTCAGAACAATATAAAGCTGTATTATCAAATAGTCTTGGATCTTCTTCTGTGTGTAGCTATGTTGAGGCCCACCAAAACCAAATAAGGGTAATGCAGGACAGTGTCAACACCCCATCCTTCCATGCCTGGAAATGCTCTGATTTCATTTTTCCTTCCAACCAGCAAGAGGGCAAGTGGACACAACAGAAAATATGCTGTCAGATGTTGCTTTTAATTTTCATCAATAAAGAAGTTGAAACTATCAGATGACTCAAAAAAGGGAAGATAAGATACTTCCAGACATGTCTAGCCCTGTGACACCTGCGTGCTCATGCCACACTGCCTGGGCTGAAAAGCTCTGAAGGGGATGTTCCCCTGCTGTGGAAAAATGCAACCAGCTCAGGCATCCAAGAGTTCAACATGCAACATAACAGTGTCCAGCTTGGAAAGAAAACAAGTCAAAACTTCAGTGAGCTGAGTCTATCCTGTAAAAGGTTCTTCTGTCACCTCAGTTCTGTACTTTTTAACTGAATTACTTTAGCAGTATAGGATTCCAGGACAACAGACCTGTGTAAAACGTAAGAATCTATAGATCAAAGGGAAAACACTGCCCTGTGAACTGAGGGATATTGTTGAAGTATGCTAACAATCTGTTTCCACTGAAGTCAGGATTTGAAACACTCTTTACAGCTACACACCAGGGTTCTCATTCATTGCCTGTATGAGTCCTTTCTGTCATTGTTATTTCAAAACCCATCAAAGCATGATTATAGGAAAAAAAAATAATTATTGATTCATCTGGGTGAATACCCTAAATTTTGTTTAATGCTTCATAAAGACTCCAGTGAAAAGTTTTACTAACAAACCACAATCAGAATAAATGACAAAACTTCAGGTGGGATGCAGTCCTGGACTTTGGGTAGTGTAAGGCACAATGCAAAGTGCAAACTCATAGCCTGACTCACCAAGTACAATACTCCCATCTCCAGAGCAGCAAACACCAGTGATTAGCAGCACAGAATGACAGAATGGTTTGGCTTGGAAGAAACCTTGAAATCTCTCCTCTTTCAGTTTAAAACCAGTCCCTCTTGTCCTATTCTTATCTGCCCATGTAAAAAAATACTTCTTCTTTTTTTATAAGCCCCTTTAGGCATTGGAAGGGGCTCTGAGGTCCCCCTGGAGCCTGCTCTTCTCCAGACGAGCACCCCCAGCTCTGTCTGGCTCCAGGGCAGAGGGGCTCCAGCCCTGGGAGCACCTCTATGACTCCTCTGGACTCACTCCAACAACTCCATACACTGGACACAGTATTCCAGGTACTCACATGAGAGGAGGAGAATCCTTGACCTGCTGGCCACTCCTGTCTTGATTCAGCCTGGGATGTGCTTGGCTTTCTGGGCACTTTTCATCCACCCCAAGTCCTTCTCCACAGGGCTTCTCTCAGTGAGTTCTCCCTGTCTCACCCTGTCTCTTAAAAATATATTTCAGTCACAACAACAGAAACAAACCCACCAGGTATTGCCTGCACACTCACTGCAGTAAGAGCAGTGAGGAGAGAAAAGCACAGGCCCACAGGACAGCAGGATCACAGTACCCTGCCAGCTTCATCCACAGATCAATCCAAGCAACAGCAGAAAAGCTGGCAAAGGAAATAATGACCTGAATAATAAGATTCAGGCCTCTAGAGAGGATGAATATGAATAAGACTTTTGTAGCATAACAAGGGATCTACACCTAATTTGGTCTGACACGGTGCACAGGTCTCCAGCAGGATCTCATTTCCAGTAACCAGAGTCTCCAGCAGTTCCAGGAGGTTTCTGCAAAGTCTCTAAGTCACCATTTTTTTCCTGCTGACATATATCAGTAAATAAACAACATGGAGGGTTTTGAACAAGGAGTGAGGGGGTGAAAGCTGCTTAAAGAACAGAAAACAATCATAAATGACCCTCTGATTTTCAAAGCTCTTAGGAATCAGGAGGGGAAGCAACACACAAGGTATTAGGAAATCCAGTGGTTATTGCATAAGGTCTCCTTCACTCAGTGCCAAGATTCAAATGTCCCAGGAAGGTTAGGAGCTCAAAAGCCTTCTCCACTGGGTTATGACAGTCTGCCCAGTTTCCAAGCTGAGAGTCTCCTTTGTAATTCCAGTGCATTATGACAGACAACACCTCAGACTCCAGTATTGTCCATCTTAGTCCAAATCTCAAATTGTTGCTACTATTCTTGATGCAGAATATCTCAACAGTCTGTCTGGGCCCACTCTGATGCACCCTCTCCCACTGCTTAAGCTCTGTTGAGCAGCCCTTCCTTCCTCAGCACAGTCCCTGTGGGGGTGGGAATTGCAGTGATGGAGCTGCTAAGGAAGGTGAGCTGACACAGTTCAGATACAATGTCCTTGGGGCATGCACTATCTGTAAAGCTCAGCAGGATCCTGTTCCATAATTAAACACATCTGATCTTGTGACAGTAAGAGAGATATCAAATTGGAACATAACAATATGATGATTAAAATTCAGGTGTGGTACAGGTCACAGTAGTGTGGCAGTGATGAATGTCACACCAGGGGTGTTTTGGAGGAACAAAGTAACTTATTTTCACATATTTGTACAATTAAAATTTCCTTAAGAAGTAACACAAAAACATAATTAAATGCTTCTGTGTTAAACCACATCCTATTTCCCCCTCTAAGTTGTTTCTAAAAGCACTTAGACAAAGCTTCATAAAGGTCAGCTGAAGATATCAACCAAGCTTCCTTATGCAGAATGACTGATTTCTTTGGCCATCAAGAATACATTTATACTTCAAAGAACTGAATAAATTCAAGAGAGGGAAGTTATCACTCATTTGTCAGCAAGCTCTTTGCCTTTTTGCTCCACTGCTAGAAGAAGCAGTTCCATGAATTGCAGAATGATCCTCTGACGTACAAAGCAGTCAAATCCCATCACATCAAATTGCCTAAAGAGCATTTTGCACCATAAACTGCAATTTCACCCACGGATTTAGGTGCTGTTCCTGATGAGTGTGGGATCAAAAATCTGGTCCATGATGAAGCAGAGACAAGAGTGACAGGAATGTCTTTGCACTGCTGTCTTCTGCTGACCACAATGACACAAATGCTTTGGGAATGTGAATTTTTAATTTCTGTCTTCCCTGTAACTATATTCCACTGGTTAACCTCAGCAGAGGATTTGGATGCCCAGGAGGCGTTTGGAGAAATTGTCAGTGAGCAGCTGAAGCATGATCCAGGGTCACACACCAAGGTGTTCCTCCAGTGATATGGTGACTGCCAAGAGTGGCATACTGGCTGTGAGCCAGGGAGCTGCCTGCAGGCAGGTGGGCTGAGCCACGAGTCACTGAAGCTGCCTGGAATGGAAGAGAAGCAGTGACCTACTGAAGAATAATACTAAGATATTATTAAGATGAGAATGCTACTTGGGTTTTTTTGATGTTCAATTGCTCAGCAACAAGTGAAGCAGGGAAGAGATGAACACTCTCTTGCAAAGAAGATTTGAGAAAGAAGTGCTAACAGATCCCCTACTTTGGGCCTAGTTTCAAAGTGGAAGGCAGTTCTAATGCAAACACACTATGTCAGTTGTTCTTTCCATGTAAGCTTTTGACCAATTGCCTAATTTCTATTAAATGTCAGAGTTACAGATTTCAAAGGCACTAAATTCAAACAAGGTTCACTAAAATGGGTGTTACATAGCAGAGGAAAGCCTGTCTACTAGAGCTGTGGGGAAAAGACCATAATGCAAGCACAAACCTTATTAGATAGCAAAGAATCACAGGATGAACTAGGTTGGAAAAGACTTTGAGATCACCAAGTCCAACCCAACGACCTAACACCTCCTCATCAACTAAACCATGGCACTGAGTGCCACATCCAGTCTTTCTTAAACTCACCAGGTGAGTCCATCACCTCCCTGGGCAGACAATTCCAGCACCCAGTCACTCTTTTAGTGAAGAATTTTTTCCAGATGTCTGATCTGATCTTCCCCTGGTGCAGCTTAAGGCTGTGTCCTCTCATT
This sequence comes from Oenanthe melanoleuca, assembly GCF_029582105.1. Lineage (NCBI taxonomy): Eukaryota > Metazoa > Chordata > Aves > Passeriformes > Muscicapidae > Oenanthe > Oenanthe melanoleuca. The sequence goes on from NC_079352.1 coordinate 8,001,451, forward strand.
CTGTCAGTGCGGCCTGGGAGACAAGACTGACCCCCACCTGACCACAACCACCTTTCAGAGAGTTGTAGAGGGATAAGGTCTCCCCTGGCCCTTCCTTTCTCCAGACTTCACAACCCCAGCTCCCTCAGCCATTCCTCACTGGGTTTGTGTTCCAGCCCCTCTCCAGCCTCGTTGCCTCCTCTGGACGCGCTCGAGCATCTCAAGGTCCTTCCTGAGCTGAGGGGCCAGAACTGGGTCCAGCACTCAAGGTGTGGCCTCACCAGGGCTGAGTGCAGGGGAAGAATGACCTCCCTGCTCCTGCTGGCCACTGTTCCTGGCCTTCCTGGCCACCAGGGCACACTGCTGGCTCATGTTCAGTCAGTGCTGAGCAGTACCCCCAGGTCCCTTTCAGCCTGGCACTCTGTCCCAGCCTGCAGCACTGCAGGGGTTGGTGTGGCCAAAGTGCAGGACTCAGCACTTGGACTTGTTAAACTTCATCCTGTTGTTCTCTGCCCATCCATCCAGCCTGTCCAGAATCCACAAGAGGCATGTCCCAACCACAGGAAACCTCAGAGCTCACACCATGCTAGATTTCAGAGAGTCTCACCACAAGAGAAAGCAAGAGCAAACCAGCTTTACTAGTTTAGCTGCTCATTTTCAACAGAGAAGTACAGCCTGGGCAGACTTTGTGAGCCAGAATCCTGCCTGGTTTAGAAATCCCACATAAAGCTGTGGTGTTTCTTTATTATCTGGAGAGGCTGGGAAGCCCAACAATAAGTGTCCCCAGCCAAGGGAAGAGCACATGTACAGAGCACAGACTGTACTGGTGGAGACAGCTGTTACAGACCTGAGTTGGGGACCACCCTAGAAGAGAATCAGACCTGACCCAAACACAGCAGCCCATATATCAGGAGCCCAGATGTCCATGTGAGAAAGACTGGCATGACTGAGAGGCATCTCTGGCAAAGGACATGGCTTGGCCAACACTCCTGTCCTGCCAGGTCACAGCAGGCCTTGCTTTGCTCCCAGAGCTCCTCATTTATTCTGGAAAAAACTTTCCTCTGCTAAGAACCAGGGACACCCAAAGCCAGCTCTATGATTCTGGAGGAAAGAAAGCAAGCCTGGGTATGAGTTTTTGAAGGTTGAGGACTGCCAAACTTTTATTAAAGCAGTCCTAAAGTTTTCAGTTACTTCAACATCTGCCTGTATAAATAGAACATTTTTCTCAAAGTGAACAGTGGTCTGTTTTTATCTTCACTATCCTTTGATGTCTTTGCCCAGAGGGCTGGAAATGCTACTTAGCAGCATCACAACAAAAGTGTAGCAGGATCTTCTACATCAACAGCTGAAGACTCAGGAATCTGATACCATTCAGCCTTCACTTTTGGCTGTTTCTGTTAACCTGGATTTTCACCACACTGCAAAAGCTGTACAGAATGCTCAGAATCTTCTAGGAAATGGCCATCTGTTAGCCCTGACACAGCTGAACTAATTTCAGGTTTCAGCACTGTGTATTAGCTGTAAGGCACCAAGCAAACAAAGCTTGAGGAGAACCTCCCAGAAATCAGACTGGGGGATGGTACATCTTACTCATTGATGTAAGGGGAAAATTAACTTAGAGCTGCTGCTTCTGCCTCATTGATGGCAGGACTTTTCCACCATTACTTGCCAGCCAGACAACTTCCACACTAAAATTCAGTAGCCCACCTTTCAAAGGTAGGCAGGGTTGATTACTGTGAGGTTTCCAAAGCATCCCCTGCTTCAAGAGAAGTGCAAATGGAGTCAGCATTTCAGTACCTCTCAAAACACATATGGGTAACCAAAATGAACTGAGCTCCTTTGCACCTGGGTGCCAAGTTTCACACTATAGGGAACCACTGTTTTCCATCCAAGGTGCCACTGTACCATGGGATCTCTCCCTCAGTAATATGAGAAGGGACATCACTGGAGCTATTATAATTTCTAGACCCAGTGAATCACTGAGCAGAGGCAGTAGGTGAGGGAAACTTCATCTAAGCAATTCTTGCTTTCATGAAAGTAAATACATTTGATAAACTCTGAGTAAACCACAGATCATTCATGTTGAGTTAATCTCATTAAGGCCACAGCTCCAGCTCTTTTCTAAGTTGGTAGGAGGCAAAAAACACAACAAGTGAAATCAAAATGAGCTCATGGTGCCAAACACTTTCATGTTACACATGGAACAATGTCATCCTGCACTAATTTGTGCTATGGCTTCTTGTACATTCCTCTGCATTGGTTTCTGATATATTCAAGATGGACTAAATGCTAAATATAAGTTATGAAGCTGACTAACAGTTAAGGTTTTTAACTTATTTAAAGACATGACTGAATCTAGCGCTGTTAGTTTTCCCTCAGCACTCATGTTTATCATAAGCAATTCCACTTCAGAGTAGGTGAGACAGGTAAGGAAAATTTCATTCACCTTCCTAAGAGAAGAATTTTCTTCTTAAATAAACACTATTTACAACCTTCCATGTAAATTCACATTTGCACCACTACAAAGATCCATCAAACTAATGCAAGATTTAGAATTTTCCTGCTTTTACTAGCCTCACAACCTTTGTATCCTATCAGCCATTTGGTAAAACCCAGATTCCCAAGAAAGGGCACTCTCTGCACCACTTATGGGCAGTATTGCAAAGTCAAGCCCTTAGGGATTACATGTACAATTGATCATGAGGAATCAGCCAAATCAGTCTCACTGGTTTATCCAGTTACTCTGCTGGCTTTACAGAGGACAGAACTTAAACAGTTTACAGCATACAAAGACTTTTTTCTAAAGTATTTGTATAGAAAAACCCCACAATAAAAGAAGACATCAGAGACAAGGAACCTCAAAGAAGAGAAAATGTTTTTGCTTAGTAAAGGACATGCTTCACCCCTTGGATCACACAGGTGCTGTAGGACCAACTGCTTTGTCAGCAGAGGCCAGCATTCTCTTTTACTCCCCTATGCAACAACACACATCTATTTCAGGTTTCACTTAGAGTGGCTTTATCTTTTAAGCTGTGTACCTCAGAGAAAAATAAAGTTCCACAGCAGTTTCACCAACACTAGTCCTCCAAAGATGATTTTGAGGGCTAAAAGGATACATTGTCCTGATTGATCTCTGTCCTACACACCCTCAGATTTTGACACCAAGTCCAAAACTTACATATAAAGCAGATGCTCAAGTGTGGGAAAGCAACTGCACATACAGGTGCTGAGTTCTCTGGAACAAAGTTCTGTGGCTTTAGTGAGGTAAAAAAAAGGTCAAAAAAGGTATTCTTACTTTTTTAAGATGCTTTAGTGTGTGAGAGAGCTCTTGTTCTCAAGAGGTAAGTGTAAAGGGCAGCCTTGTTCCCTTGGGAAAAGGTCAGCTCCTCTACTCTAAGAAAACACCCCACAAAATAAGAATGCAGCACTTGCTCCTGCATTTCTCCCTGGCTTTATGTCTATGACTGGAAAGGCTTTTGTCTCTCAAGCACAGGAACAGGCAAATTACTACATTCAATTTCTGCCTAGATAAAAACAGCATGTCTGAGAAAGTAAATGAGTAAATCACTAAATGAGCCAATTTATTTTATTTTTAGATGATAATTGATGATATCATCAATAGAAATGGCAAAGCACTAAAATAATGGAGAAAAGCCAGAAAACATAAAATATATGCAATATGCAGTAATATACTGTTGGTTCTGCTGCTACTACAACTTGGGTGGTAGTTTCTGACAACCTATCTATTCAAGACTTTAATTTAGTTCTCATGGAGTTTTCAATCATCTTTAAAGTTCAATTAAATGAAGTGCACTGAAGTCAAGACATGGAGAAAGTGATAAGGAGAGAAGTGTTCAGCAGTGGGCATATGAGAGCTCATGTACACGCTCTAAATGTTCACATACCTGTCCCTCAAGATGCACCTTCTTTATGTTCATCTGCCATTTAACTGGAAGATGTAGAATACTTCAATTCAAACACAAGCAGTTGCCAGTGCATATTAATAAATATTAGCACTTACAGCACACAATAATACTGTCATAAAGGACAGCTGTGCAACTTGCTGATTTCCATGATTTTGGAGCACAGAGGTAGATGGGTTTGTGCACATATTATTCAGCTGTCCAAGGAGAAAGAACAAACAACCCATTATGTCCATCAGAGAAAGAAAAAACCAATCTGCTGTGGCAAAGACAAATCCGTTTTTAGTGATACTGCAGGGACACTAGTGATTACAAATGCTGGATTCTGGCTTCAATTTGTGGGGTGGGAAGATTAAACGTGCTCTGCCATTTAATAAACTTTACACTAAGCTCTGCTTTTCTCTGCCTCACTCTTTTATCAAAAGAATGAAGCCACTTATCAGATATTTCCAGGCATGCTTCAAATATTATTACCAACTTAAATAATATCAATTGCTTCAGCTGCTAAAGAAAGAAATAAAAGGTGAGACATAGGTCAGAAGCCCACATTTTGGACCAAATACTGTCACCAGCTTAACTCCTGTTACAATCAAAGGCAAGATTACACATAAAGGATCATATTTTAGGCATCAGACAATTTCAACATGCAGAGAAAGAGAAAAGCAGCACAGCCTTGGTGTATTATTAAACAAGAACCAAGTACAAAGATATCCAGTTAATCACAGAGACTGCTGGCATTTTATTCACATTCCCTTGTGTGTTCAGACAGCTTCCATCCTGTCCCAACAACTTAGAAATTGCTGGCACAGGAATGAGGAAGCAGCATTGAAAGCAACGCTCCCCACTCTGCTTCCACCAAACGCCAGCAATTTGCTGTTGTGCCATGCTATCAGATTTGTATGGTTTTCTGATTATCAAATGACTGCCTTGATGCTGATGTATCTAAAAACAGATAAAGTTTTTATGTAATCACATGCCATTTAAAAAAAAAGAAAAAAAAAGCCCTTTTTAAATGAAGCAGCTCAGCTAGACTTCACAGGTGTGGAGAAGGGTCCTGAAGTATTATTCCACAATTCAAAACCAGGATGCCAATTTCTGGGTGTATGTGGAGAAAATTGCCTCTTGTTTGTATTCAACTAGAACCAAGTCTGGTCTAATTCTTATCTCACACCAAAAAAAGAAAAATTTACTGGAAGAGCAAGGAGGGGAGAAAGCAAAAGCTAATATATCCCCATGGAACAATTAACCCATTCCTGTGCTTGAGCACCCATGAGAATTTCCATATTCATAGCTCTGCTTTTATTGTTTACCAAATAATTCTTGGAGGGAGTTTTCAATTAGCTGTGAAGATTCTGGAAAAGTGCTTGAAGATATTTTTTTCTTTTAAATGACCTGAAGGTCTATGAAGAGGATGACTCTCTTGATGGAAGGAACAGATCTCCATGAGCTAAAGTATTTCCCTAGGTAAGAGAAGATTGATGTGCAGGCTGACTCACAGCTGTATGTGCTGAAAAAAAGCCTGCAGAGAGAATTATGCACTTGTGTGCAAAAAGCAGAGCAATGGGCAAAAAAACAAACAAGAAGGAGAGAAGAGATAATGGCAGTAGATGCAGTAAGCATTTACAAGTATATTCAGTTATGTTTTTATAATTTAACTATTGCATTTTTAATAGAAATTATAATGCTCTATTGTACCTCAGTGTAGTGCCAGACTTAGCCTGAGAATCATTGTCTTGTCCTCCCAATACATCCAATTGTCCATCACTCAGCTTTCAAAAGAAGAGGAAAATAAGACATATATTGTGGCATTTCTGAAGATACTGCTGCTTCAGAACAATGCCTATTATGTTATCAAGTGCTCACCTGAACACTTTCTCCCTCAGATACGCCAGGAGCAGGCAGTGCTCTCTAAAACTCCAGATTTCCTGCTAGCCCCATCTTGCTCATATTTGACAGTGTGCTGGCACACAAGACAGTCCCAGCAGGGCAGTTCAAAGCAGCCTCCAGGTAAAAAACCTTATTACTTTTTACAGTGAGAAAGGTTCACTGCCCTGCAACATCAGAACTGCCCCACTCCCAGATAACAACATGTTTTCTGCAGATGTGTGCTCTGGGTGAATTCAACAGGGAAAGTCTTGTCTGACATAAGGCACCAAAAGTTGGGATTCTCTCCCTGTTCCCTATTGCAAACTCAGTCAGAACAGGTCTTGCAGGATAACACAAAGGTAAGAAAGGATACATTCTTAGTCACTTTATTGTGCATACGGAGAACAAAAATTTTGTCACAAATGAGAAGAGGATTAGGCCATTGTGGAGGTGGGGCTTTGTATTTTAGGAATGGTGTTCCCCAACTCAGTGTTCCCACTGGAACACTCCAAACCATGCATTGCTTGCTCACACCTCTCCCCCAATCCTGCAGAGAAGAACTGGAGGCACAAAAGGTAAAGATCAGGGCTAAAATAAGGAAAATTTACTGAAAAGAGTAGTGAAGTAATGAAATGAACAGTAACAGCAACAACATTAGTAACAGGTACAAGGGAGGTGAATGCTTCACCTGCAATTTGGTCACCACACAGAGTCAGCAACACCTGACTGCTGCCAGACCCCTTCCACCTCCCCAGCATGGTGAGCTGCTATAGAATAACCTCCATGTGCTGATCGTGCCCCCTCCTCCCCACTGCAAAAATTAACCCTGTCCTGGCCAGAACTGCCACATGGATATAAATCAGAAGCAAAAGCTTGTGATTCATTGGGCTGGAACAATCCCATCAAATAAGATCAATGCAGCAGCAAGCTACCAGCCAGCTGCACTCAACTCCCAAGCATCAAATCACAATGAGTGATTTAACACCACTGTGAGTTTACACTGGCTGATTTGCTACTCTAAGAACAGCTATGAAGAAAAAGTTAATTTCCCATAACATTCATGGCTATCATGAACTTCTTCCTCTCTCCATCCTGCTTAATTTGTTGCTATTTAATTATATTCCTTTGCTATGGAAATTAAGGCCAGTATTTTCAACTTCACTGCCGAGAGGCAGTCATCATCTGCTTGCAAGTCCTTCAGCAGCTTCCAAACTGCTGAGCTACTGGTAATTCCTGTTGCAAGCAGCTGGAGCTGCAATTGCTCAGCACCTCTGTAGAGAACAACCTACTCAGTGTTTCAGTGCTAAGTCAGTGCTAATTTGAACATTCACACGTTAGAGTTTTATTCCTGATTTCAAACATTCCAGTAGATAAAGCCACATAGAACAAAGCCACTGCAACCCAGCCATGGATGGCCAGGGATTCCCCTGGTTATCATCATTCCCAAATAATCCTGTGCATAGAATGGAACAGAGGAGGAGCTTCACTGTGTTCATGCCCCTGGCCTCCCAGGGCTCATCCTAAACATGATTTAATTGTAGTATTATTCTAAACAGGGCAATAGATCTCCCTGTAACTGTCAGGGAGATCTTACTTTATGAAGGATAATGCTGTTTAACAAGCCTTCCCTCCATTCCAAATCATCTCAGAGAATTTAATTCATTTTTTTCCTATATCTCAGATATGGAAATCAAGCTTAAGTTACTAAGTAAGCAGAAAACTTCAAGGTATTGCATACCCCCCTCAAAATTTCCTCTCTGCTTTGCACAGACCCAGAAGACACTTTTGCTAGTGTGCTTAAAGCAGTAGCCTCAAATGAAACACACTCCTAAAATCCACCTTACTCTGTGATTGCAGCAACAGCAGACACCCAACAGTTGGATCTTTTGAGGTGATAAGAATCTGGGGAGTCTGTAGCATCCCCAAGCCAGAAATACAATGTGTTTATATGGTCAACAGAACAAAAATAATTTATTCTCTGAACTGCCCTTGATGCACTTATCCTTACAAGACTCAAGGAAGAGACTTCCCCCACTCTGGTTTACAGATCACAATTGAGAATTCAAAGCTGTCTGCAGTATTATTCTAGGTTTTCTTGTGTGATCTTAGGCCAATCTCTGCTCTGTGAAATCCCTTTCACATCTGCCTCAGAAAAAAAAAAAAAAGTCTGAGAAGACTGATATTATGACACTGCCAAAAAGCACAGAAGCTCTGGTGCAAACTGAACAGGCTGAGCCTTGTCAAGGTTTAACAAAGTGGAGCACAATCACTAGAAAACAATCAGAAGATGCTGAAGTTTAATTAAAAGAAAAGGCAGAGACCACACTGTAGAGAAGCATGTATGTATGTCCTGCTGGGATCAGCCCCTGCTAACAACCTGTCAGCCTGGCTTTTTCAGGTGGGGAATTGCAGAGACACCAGACAATGAGGAAAGCAGCGAGGACCAATTCAGTCAAACCAGAAAATAATTCTTATAATCACTCAAAAGTCCAACTTACACAAAAAAACTCACGTACACAGTAAGTGCAGCACAGTAACCCTTCCCCCAAGCCTGCAACTCAGACTGTGGAGCAGAACTGAGCCCATTGACAGTGTTCATCCTTCTGCCCTCCCCGCTTGCAAGGGGCCAGAGTGAAAACTGAGTACCTCAAGCCCATCAGTGAAAGAATTAAAGCAAGAGCCCAGATCTCTGTAAGCAGGTCCTTCCCCACATGCTCACCTTTCACAGCTAAAGTCACTGGTCTAAGGAACAAGACTGCCAAAAGCATGAAAATCCAGGTTAGGCAGTATGGTGCCCAGCAGCGAGTGGCTGGTTTCCATGGGGACAGCGGCGGTGCGCGCTGAGCGGTGCGGATGAGGCAGCACGAGGAGCACACACCTCCTGGACAGCAGAGCAGCATCCCAGATCTGGGACAGGACTGACACACAGCACAGCTCCCTCGGCCTGCCCTGGTGAGGCAGAATGTTCCACAGAGCACGGGCTGCTGCAGAAGGCTCCTGCTGGCTCATGTCTTCAGATCAGACAAGCAATGCTTTAACTCCTCCCCGGATTTGCTGGATATAGAAATCCCAGCGGAGGAGGCCTGCCACATCTAAGAAGCACCAGTGCCCTGACTCCTCCCTCTCAGTTTGGAGTGCCAAAAAGCATAGCTGGGCCTCACAACTTACATGTCAGGAAGGAAGGTAAATCACAGGGGCTGACACAGTGCAGGGTCTCGTGGCACACATGGAGAAGAGCCCAGGGCTGTGCAGGAAAGGGGGATGTAGCAGGGGACCAAGCACTGCTTGCAGAGGACTCTGCCTTGCACGGCACTGTTTTTGGCAGTGATCTGGGGCAGACTCCAGATCAAGCTGACACCTACAGAACCAGCAGGCAAGCCTAGAGAGCTGAAAAGTCCTGAAAGGAGAAAAAGCGAGTTTCTTGCTGGCCATAAAGCCTGACAGGGCTGCACAGCAGCAGCCATCTCCCAGCAACAGTCAGTGCAGCATCCACAGAGCAGTCATTAAAACATTCTGTACTGTATTAGACCTCAGGTGTATGCTCAAAAGTAGAATAAAGGACTGCAGTAAAATTAATAAAAATATAAAACTTTTCTACCAACTGAAATACTTAAAGGCCACTTCTGCACATGTTAATGTCAATAAATTTGGGAAGGCTGAGCAGCATGGGGTGGGAATTGGGGGCTGGTTCCTTACACAGCTGCACAGTTGTGCTAATACCTTTATGAAAGTGCATGAGCCATTTATATGCAGCTCAAATGCACACAGACACAGCAAAAGCATGAAGCTATAGAGGGCTTGATGAAATTTAACTCCCCAATGAATTTCAGTTCTATTCCTTCAACTTAATAAATGGCAAGCTTAAACTACTGAAAAAAACAAAGTCATTTGACTGGTCATTGAAGTACATTTCTATGGCTTATGCAATTACAACCCCATGGCAAAGCTGCACCACTTGAAGTACTGTTTAAAAAAAGTAAAGAAATTAAAACCCAGCCAATTATTGCATGCCAGCCCAAAGATTTCAGTACAAGACTCTATGCTGGAAAATACCCTGCAATCATCAGAGCAGGGAATAATTTGTGTCTGTTGCTGCCAAGGAAAAATGGGGCTCCAAATGCAGACACCTCACCCTCCCACCCCCTTCCCATGCAGAATGGGAACAATGCAGCATCATGCACCAGGCTGTTTCCCATCACTTCCTGACACTCAGCAATTCAGGACATGCAGTCTGCAAATGGATTTTACAAATAGATCTTCACATCTCCCTGAAGCAAATAGGTGTAAATTGTCCTTAACTTCATCACTTTCATCTTCCTACATGAAAACAGGTGTAAAACCTACTTTCAGAGACCAGATCAGAGTCAGGTTTAACATTATTCGAGCTGCCACATCTGAGCTCAACTAGACATCCCACCCCCTCACTCCCATATCTGTTCCACAGAGTACAATACTCCTAATCATGATGCTGCACTCCTGCCACTGGAAATAGAAATGGAAAGCAGCTGTCAGGTAAATTAAAGGGCTCCTGAACTGGGATAGTGACCTCTGGAAACAGTCATGAGACTTTATTTTTTTGTTCATTTAAAAAACAAAGCAGTCTTTACTGCAGAATTGGAAGAGTGATAAATTGTGAAAAGAATTCTGCAATTTATAGCCTAAGGTCCAAAAGACCATTTCATCACTTAGTCCAGGTCTCTTTTAGTGCTAGTATCACCTTGGAGCTGGGTCTCAGGAGACAGAGGATAAAGGACTCTCAACAAGAAAATTTCTCAAGACCATTTTCTGATGCTCTTCCACACTGGGCACCTAGCAGGTTCCTGTGAAACCTGCACATCTAGAATTCCTCAGAAACACATGAGGGAAAACTACAGAACACATATTGACACACAACAGGCAATTTAGGACCAGGAATCAGGACAGTATCACCTACCCAGAACTGCCCAAGGAATCATTTTGGGGGGGCTTTTCACTATGGCAGATCCCAATCCTCAGGGAAGCCCTCCTCACAAATTCTTGGTCATTTGCCAGGTAGTTCCTGCCACAAAAATCAGGTAACCACTTTGTTTCTTCTTCTTTCCCTTTTTTTTTTTTTTTTTTTTTTTTTTTTTTGGTGCCCTTTCAGGGTATTATCTAGTGGGGAATTCCAAACAACCTTTTGGTCAACAGAAGGCAAAGGCCACACAGCTCCACACCAGTGGGCAACAGGCCTTTGCTGACACATAGCCAAGGCACCAGGCAGGTGCCAGCTGCAGAGCCAGCACTTACCACTCTCCTCTCAGACTACAGCTGCTGAGCAGTAAATATCAGCATAATTACAAAGAAGGAGAAAACACACAAATAAATATAACCAGCCAGGGACGTCAGCAACACTACAAGAACCCTGTCCTGGAGGCAGCTGCCTTCCTGGCTTGCTGTTGATGCTCTAAGGCTGGAGGATTACAACCTGGCAAATTGGGAAAGTGCCCCACATGTATAAAAAGCCATGACTGTACCACTAGCAGCCTTCTTATCTAGACAGACTCAGCAGGAAAGAGTAGAGATAGAAGCACATTTATCCTACTTTGTGGATAGGAAAAGGAGTCACAGAAATTAAGGCAAAAAATACCACTACTTGGCTTCAAGAAGATTTTCATTGCCTAAAGAAGGGCTGCTGCTCTTAAAATCTGTGAAGCAGCTGTGGCAGTACTGAAACTAAACTGCAGAAACCAAACCTCAGCTCAAAGACTAACCCAAAGCCCCCCTTTACAACCTACTTGTGAGTCCTTGTTTATAGCCCAAAGACAAAGCCCAGCTGTTGCCACCATCATTTCTCCATTCAGTCCAGACAAGTTCCTTGTGCCAAGGCTGCTGCTCCCTCCAGGAAGGCTGCAGACATCTCTAATTTCTCACAGGTCTGTTTTCACTAAGTACATCTACTGCTGTGGAAGTACAAATTTAAAAAGAGAGAAAACAGGAGCCCAAGTACCCATCCTAGGGAATACTAGGAGTGTCTCACTTTTTGCTGGTGGACAGAGAGCAGCAGCAGCAGAGCCTGGCACCACTCCCCAGGCTGCTGGGAGCAGAGGGGATGCTGCACTCCACACTATGCCAGGGACTCTGCCTCCTGTGCTAGAAGAAATCATGGGCATGACAGAGCCACAGGCATCTCATGCTGCCTTTCCACCTCCAAATCAGTATTTAAAGCTACTATGGGAGAAAATGGCTACTTTTTGGTACAAAATTATTTAGTTGTGGCAATAAATTCCAGCTGAGCCACAGAGAAGACACATAAAGAGAGCAATTTTTCCTACCTGCCTAGTGACTGAACCATGTAATTCCCACACCCCCCCACAGATATGTTGTTACATATTTAAGCAATGTTGCTACAGTTAGTGATTATGTCTCAAATACAGTATTTGTTTTTACTGGGGCACTTCTGAAAGCTGCACTCTAACACACTCTGATGGGAACACCATGAAGCACTCTGAGATTGGATGCACACAGCCCGTGTTCCCCACTGCAGGCCCTGCAGTGCAGCAGATCAGAAGGCTGCACGCTGCTTTGAAGGACTGTGCATTAAACATAGCTGCTATAGACTGCTTAGTCTGGGAAACAGATAACACCATAGCAAAGGGAAAGGATCACTTCTTAAAATTATCTAGATGCCACTCAGTCAGGGACTTCCAGCTGTCATCTGTGATGCATCTGTCTGCTTACACTTCACACCACCCCACTGTCCTCAATAATAAATACAACAGCACAGCAACTCCAGTTTTCTTGCAATTTGATCTATAAAAAAGCAGCTGGCCTCCTTTCCCTCTCCCAACAGTACCCTGGGTTTCCTGATACCCTTGGAAATCTTACACAGTTTTTATCAAGCAATTTTGCACTAGGTAGCTCTAAACACCAGTTCCAACTATACCTCTCAAAATATTAATGCCAACATCTCTCACTGTCCTAGGGTGATTTATGATGCCTGTATCCCCAATCCTCTGTTCTGTTTAGGCTGGATATTAAGTTCTGCACCTTTAAAACTGTTTCTGAGAGCAAAGGGTGGGAAAAGAAGCAGGGTTTGTTTTCAGAAGCTGTACTTGCTTCCCTGCATTCCTTCTCACAGACTGTGTTGTCTGCAGCACGGGCAGCAAGGGAGAGCTCTCATTTGCCTTTTAGTTAGATTTTTTTTTAGCTAGCTGAGGCAGAGAAGTTCCCTGGATTGTGTCTTTTCTTTTTCTTGGAACTGACCAGCCCTGCTCTGGACTGAAAATGCAGAGAAACACCAGGAGCTCACACCTGAGGTCCACCAGGGCCTGGGATGTGGCTTTTTCCAGTGCAGGAGGGACAGACAAGAGACTGAGCGAGCTGAGCTAATCCCAGAACAAGGACTTCTAATTTGTCATCTCTTCAGAAGAGTGAGAGGTTTTATTGTTTAATATTATTCATTTTTTATACTTGTGAATACTCTGCTTGTTAAATAAACAGGTTTTTTCCACTTTTATCCAAGGAAATATTTTTCTGAACCAGCTGGGGGAACCAGAGGGGCTGCTTGAAATTGCTTTCTAGAGAAACCCTTTGGACGTTTCCTTCCAAATTTGCCCTAAACCAGGACACTCACCTATCCTTCAGCCTGCCCTGCAAAACAAATCATGAACATGCTTTCTTTAGCTTCTTTGGAGTTTTTGGGAGCTACTAATCATAAATTTAAGACACCACCTAGTTAAATACTCTGCTTAAATATCTTTGGCTCACATGGAAGGAGAGGGATCATATTCAGTAGCCCCTGAATGCAGCACTGTCAAATAAGGGTAAACTTCCCACTCACTAGCAAAATAGGAGCAGGCCAACATGGAAGATTCCTCATTGCACACAGATCCTTATTGCCCTCTTCTTCCCTGAAATGGTACTTGTAAACCAAATAATTGAAGGCATCCCTTTTGGAAAGCTCATCCTGTATTTCAGCAGTTCTCCCTCAGTCTGTCGAGATGCATGGGATACAAGAACAGTGCTTGTATCTCAGCCCTACACCTTCCTGCCAATCAGACTGGGAGACACATTAAAAGCCAATAGAAAGTAGGACAGAAGATGAGGCATAGGATTAACCTAAAGTCAACCCTGATTCTTGGAAGTAATGAAGAAAGTAGATTTCAGTCCCTAAGTGCCTGGCTATGGCTGAGCTCTGACCCAGCCCTTCATGCTCTCTGCAAATCTTAATGCTTACTCTGAAGGGGAAGGAAATCCCACTACAACTGCAAGATTAAATGAACATGTCTCATTTCCCCACATTTTGTCATACTTTCATCTATTGCTGTGTAGCCTCCCTTTTGCAGCACCTTCATATCTCCTTGGATTAAGCTTCTCCTGTTTGCCCCGGGTCTGGCCAGGATAGGGTCAATTTTCACAGTAGCCAGGAGGAGGCATGGCCAGGTTATTCTAGAGGTTATTCTACACCATCCCATGTTATTGCCAGGGGCTGGGGGAAGGGAGTCTTGTGGCAGAAGAATCTGCTGTCAGGGGTTTTCCACGTGAATCATTTGCCTCTGTTGTACCCTCTGTCACTAGTATTGTTGCTGTTCCTGTTCATTTTCTTATCTCATTGCCGTTTCCAGTAAAGTGTTCTTATCTCAACCTGTGCTCTTTACCTTTCATGCCTCCAAATCTCCTCTCCCTTACACCAAAGGAGAAGGGGATGAGCAAGCCAGTGGGAGCACTAAACTGGAAAATACCATTCCTAAACCATGACAGCTTTATCCCATCTTCTACACTAACACTAAGCCTACTGGAAGAGCCAAGGATCCTCCTTTCAAGTCTCCTAAAAGCTGCATCATGCTAAGAAAACCAAAACCTAGGTTTCCTCCCCACACTCTGGGTCACATGTATTCTGGAAGGAAAGGGCCAAGCACTGTTCTCTGACTCCCTTCCATGGGAGCAGACCCGTAGGAGGGGGCTCAGTATGGCCCACGCTCTCCTCCTGGGCCATGCACTGCACAGGCCTGTCAGGAAGAGTGCAGTGCAAGTTGTTCTGCAGTAGCTTTGACCCTCCTCAAGTTCATCCATTGCCTTGTTTTAAAAAGTAGAGAACTACTTGTATTGTATTGGTAAAGAAATAGTTTATTATTTTTAGCATGTTTTTTCCAGGAAATGTATATATGTAACATATATTTAGGCTTCAGTATAACATTAAAAGTGTGCTGAGAGTACATCAGGGAGTAAGAATGAGTTGAACTAATGGCTTGCTGTATTAGGTCTGGCTGAGATGGAGTTCATTTTCCCCCAGCAGCCCTCACAGTGCTGTGCTTTGCACTGGGAGGTGGACAGGTGTCGATGACACACCAGGGTTTTGGCTGCTCAGACACTGGCACAGCATCAGTGCTGTCTCCTCAACAGCTCCCACCAACAAGTCAAGATCCTGGGGTGACACAACCAGGCCAGCTGTCCCAAATTAACCAAAGGGATATTCCAGACCATATGACATTAGCTCAGATATAAAAGCTAAGAAAAGGAGGAGGTGTGTGGGGAGGTGACATTAATTATTTAAGATGCTTATCTTTCCAAGCTACCACCACGTGTACTGAAGCCCTGCTTTCCCAGAAGGGGCCAGAAAGCACTTGCTGATGAAAAGTAGGGAATAAAACTCTTTCCACTCTTTGCTTGTGCACGTGCAAACTTTCCAACTTTATTAAACTGCCTTATCTCAACCTACAATTGTTTTGCACTTTATTTTCTCTCCCCTGCCCAGCTGAGAAGGTGAGCAATAGAGCAGCTAGATGGGTACTTTGTGTCAGCCAAGGTCAACCCAGCACACTTGCTCAGATCCAGCCTCTGCTTTCTGCACTGATTACTGTGGGAATAAGCTGCTCCTACAGCACAAGTGAGGATCAGACCATTTAACTTGTACACAGCATCTCCTCCCTGCACTTCACACACAAGTATTCTGGGATTTGCACATGGCTGCAATAAGAGGGAAGACATCAATACCCTCTCTCTCCCTGATCCTCAAGGAATATTTACCCAACTCTCACATAAAGGAAGCAAGACATCATTGTCTTGTTCCCAGAACCAGCTCCTCTCTATCAGGTGTTAGACACGTTTGTTAAAAAAACAATTAAAGCATTTAAAACACATCATTTAATTAAAAACAATCCTCACAATATCACAAAGGTAAAAGTAATTCCATGTTTTGGCTAAACCCTGAAAATAGAATTGAAGCTGGTGTGGTCAGTCTGTGCACACCACATAGTGCTTTATTTTTAAAGGATACTAATAGAGATTTGAATTGGCTTTTTGATTCACAATTGATCCTGTAAATAACTACCAAATTCATCTGGACACAGCTAAAAGTCAGTGTAGAAAGCTTATTTTCATTGTTAAAATCTGGTAAGATGTATCATCAATATTTTGAATTCCAAGGAAAAAGACAAAAGTAGAAAAATTCAAATTTCTTCCATTCTCTAGGGCCTGTCTCTTCTCCAGCTTCACAAATAATACCTTTAGTAAATACCTGGCTCCTTGCATGAGCATGACAGAACAAATTCACTGCCTTTCACAAAATGTGGATAAACTATTGATACAATCCAGAGCTCCCCCAAATTTTCACTTGCAAGTTCTCCCCATAACATATGCTGGGCCACATTCTCCCTCCAGCCAGCAGGAGCAGCCTTCAGTGTCCCACTGAAGCCTGACTGCAGATTGTCAGTGAGCTCTGTGGTTCTCCAACAGGCAGTTCATAAAGGTCAACTGCTGGCTATGGGAAGCTGAATGGAAAAGAGAAAAACCCCAACAAAACAAAAGAACAGAAGAAAAATATGGAATGAAATTTTTTTAGTAAGCCTTCTTCATTTAAAATTAAGTGTGGTAGAATAAGCCATCACCATGACTTTTTAAAACTTAACTGCTTTTTCCTTTTGGTCTTCTTCATGAGGCTTTCAAAGAGAAAGCAACATACAGCTTAACTTTTCCAAGACTAGGCATTAGTTCCAACTTTCTTAGGAAGACACATAAGAAGTTATTCATAGGAAAAAAACAGAAAAAACAAAACCAAACCAAATTACTCATTTCTTGACATTCTGATAATAGAAATGCTCTAGGAAGATAAAAACAAAACTTCATTTTTTCTCCAATGTGCCTCTGTGTAAGAAGGTAAAAGTCCACTGCTCTGGACAGCTTTTAGTAATTTCATTTTTACTGTTATAGTTTGATGCCAAAATAATTTTTTTCTCAAACAAATGGTTCACTAAAGCCAACATCATTTTTACCACTGAATTCCACAAAATCAAGATTTAGGCCATGGTGCAGAGCATATCTATGTCCAGTTATTTTGAGAACATAAATTAACATTGAGGCATCCATCTGGCATAGCAGATTGTTTGGTGTACTTCATCCCCTGCTAATTAATGATTAGCTCTACTAGGTAACAAGAGAGTTTCTCACCAAGTTTTCCAGTTTCAGAGGACAGGGAGGACAGGCTGCCTGACTGCAGAATTGACCAGCAAAGGCTCACACTGATCTCAGTCCTTTGAAAATCCCATCAATAAAACTGGATTCACTGTAGTAGACAGCAAATTCCTTGGCGAGAAATATTTTGGAGAGTTGGTTTAATTTATGGTTAAAAACTGTCTTTTTGTGAAATATTTGGAGATGACAAAACTCTTCTGATTTGAAAATGTGGAGAAAAATAAAAGAGCCAACAAATTGCACAAATCCCCAGCACCAAGCCCACAAAACAACATAGGCTGAACACACTGATTCCCAGTGTGGGTCCCTTGCACAGATCACCTCAGACAACTGAGCCACTTGAGGCAGTGATGGCAGCCAGGCACCTCACCTCACCCCCAGCCCTCTTCTGATGAAGCCATGCTTGAGGAATCTTCCCAAGGCCCTCTCCTTGTAAAGCTCACCCTCATCCCAAATATAAGCTCCCAAGAGTAGCACTTGGGATGGAGCCAGGTGGCTCATGCTGCAAGTGCAGAGTGATCACACCACAGGGACACAGGATAGGCAAGGACATTCCAGTGGCAGCCTCACTTCTTATCCCAGCTACCAAGAAAACTTGCTGAAAGCTGAAAACAGAGTTCCATTAGTCTGAAAATGCAGAAAGCTCAAGAGATTTGATACCCCTTTGTATGCAACATGCCCTGGGAAGCACTTGAATAGGAAACAAAAAAAGAAGTTAATCTGTTGAAGCTCACATGCTTCAACTGCAGTGTATTTCCTGCAGTTTTGCTAGATTTAACCACTGCTACATATTCATCTGCAGTTTTTTCCAACTGCAAACTTGTACTGCTGCAGGAGCAAACACAGCCCTAGGCAAGCTGCAGAAGAGTAGACTAAAGCTTCCCTGCCCCACTCACCAGGTGCATGTCTCCACCTGCACTCACAGTACTGCCTGTGCCCAAAGTGAAGCTTTCCAACAAACCCAGGAAATCAAAAGTGCTTGTGTCAGGAACTGGGGACTTAACTTACATGAGACACTAGCAATAAAGAAATTATTGCACATGAAAAGACTTTTTAAGCTTTTTTCTGTATCTCAGTTCAGCAAGGTAAAGGGAAAATGATTTTACTCCTCTGTCTGAACTGGCCTGTTTGCATAAGCTAACACATGAAAATGCAAAACAAGCTTGAGGATTAACAATTTTTCATCAAAATAACCCATGTTTCATGGTTCAACCCTGGATAGCAACTCAGCCCCACACAGCTGCTTGCTTCCTCCCCCCACAGTGGGATGGGGAAGGGAACTGGAAGGGTAAAAGACAAAACTTGTGAGTTGAAATAAAGACAGTTGAATAGAGAAAGCAAAAGCCACATGGATAAGAAAAGCAAAGAAAACCAAGGAATTCATTCCCACTTCCCATTGTAGGCAAATGTTTGGGCACCCCCAGGACAGCAGGGTCCCATCCCCTGTAAAAGTAACTTGGGTTACCAGTCAAATGCCACTGACAAGTACCAGTGACTCAATGTCCACCCCTCCCTCCTTCCCCCTGCTCTGCACGCTGAGTATGGCACCACATGGTCTGGGATGGCCCTGGGGTCAGCTGTCCTGGCTGTGTCCTCCCCAACTCCCTGTGCACCTCCAGCCTCCTCTCTGCTGGGGTGAGGAGCAGAAAAGCCCTTGGCTCTGTACAAACACTGCTCAGAGGGAATGAAAACATCCCTGAGTTATCATCACTGTTTCCAGCAGAAATCCAAAACAGGGTCCTATACTAGTTGCTGTGAAGAAAATGAATCATATCCCAGCACACCACATCATAAAAATATTCCAAATACACTTTTTAGGAAATACAATGTTCATGGAAACTACCTTTCTAAATTACATTTATCTCCTCATCAAAACTGCATGCTAAGACAGGTCTTAGTGATCTGCACAAGTGCTTTAGGGCTGGGACCATCTCTCCCACATCAGGCCTGAACTTCCTTATCACACTTCAATGTGGTACAACAAAAGACAAAACCCAAAATCAGAAAGACACACAAAACCCCACAAAACCAGACAAAAAAAGCCACACAAGAAAGCCCCTAACAACCCCCAAAAACCCCACAAGTCAAGTGATCTGGAAAGATCTCTTACAAGCCAATGAAATACTCCTCAAAACAGGAAATTGATTATATATTGTAGTAATGAAATTAACAGCCTGGTTCTTTGTCACAGGGCTCCCAATTCATTGCATAGGACCTGACTGCTAGGAGGGCATGTTGACAACTTCATTTTGGAGACAAGGAAGTTTGCTCTCTGTACCTATTTTTTAAATATCCAACGTCAAAAACCAAGGACTTAGTCCCTGGGATCACCACAAAGCTGCCTCAGCCAACAAGAAGTCTGTATAGTGCAGGATGTGAGGAAAAAAGTACTATTTGGTTTATATGTTCACAAAAAACAGACAAATGAATTTTGAATCTCTCCTACAGAGTGTGAAATCATGGCAGGGAGCCATTCTGGCTGTGGGCTGTGGTCAGTCTGGCCTCTCACAAGGAAAACAAGGCACTTGTACTCATACTGGGTCAGGGTCTTGAGCTTCCCACCTGTAACAGGAACCAAAGCCCCAAGTACAAGGGAGAGGATTCCTATTGTGTGTGGTGGTCAGCCACCAAACCAGGGATGTGATGCAGAAGCTGCTGGAAGGACTGAGTGTAACTTTAAAATAACTGCCTGTCACAAGGAAAACAACTGCAAAACAAAATGCCTTCATCATCCCACCCTCCTGCCTGTGCTCAGCCACTGAGGTGTGCTGAACCTCAGCTGAGCACAGGGCTCCAGTCAAGTGATCCTTGGCCATGAAGTGAAACCTCATGAATGACCAAACACTGCCAGCACACAACAATAGCCCAGAACTTGCCCCATCCCCAAGTATTAAGATAGATAATGAGGCTTATGTGGCCCCAGCACCACCCTACTTCCTGGGTTCTGTTTTCCCCCCTGCTCACACTTCCCCAGCAAACACCAGGCAACACAAACTCTACTGTGCTGTCACACAGCAGCACCACAGCTCAGAGGAGCATGCCATGAGGAAAAGAACAGTCACTGCTACAAAGAGATGCAAGCTATGGCCTGCCTTAGGCTGAGGCAGGACAAGCCTCCTGTGACTGCCCCACAAAACCTCCTGGAAGACAGAAATGCAAAGATTAAGGTCAAGAAAAACAAATTAAGTGCTGCAGAAGGGAGATGGTTACCTCAAGCAGCTCCAAAGCACCCCTGAATAAAACCTGCACATGTATCACACATGCCTGTGTCTGCTGGCTGGAGAAGATCCTGGTGCTGGTCCAAAGGCCACAGAAGCCAGCCCAGCACATGGCACTTACAGAAGGTGACCACTGGGCAACCCTGTCCATCATGCTGAAGGGCTCAGTCTGGGAGCTCTCAAACAGGGATTTCATGGAAGTTACTGTTGATGGCACTGTAGATCTTTTGTAACACAAAGGTGTGCAGCCATTTATCTATTTAAGCACCAGCCGAAATGACAGCAGCAGTTACAATCCTTCAACTGCACAGACTCAAAACTTGCAAAAATGGCAAATTTTCAAAGGAGGTTCCTTTCTCCATCATTTATTTACTTGCTGTTTCAGTTTCTTCTGCTAGTTAACCAGGGTCTGCCACTGCTCTTCCAAGAGTGTCCAAGAGATGCCCTTTGTTATTGAATCAAAGTATTGCTCACCATGTTGATCCCATATCACATAGCTATATACCTCCAGTCTTCCATGCAGGAAATTACAGACTTTGTCAAAAATTGGCTTGAGACAAGAAATAAAAGCTCTTGATATTCAGATGTCACATAAGTATTGTGACTACTATTTAGTAATGAATATTTGATTTAAATCTCTATTTTATGAGAACCACACCTTGATTATTCCTACCTCAAAGTTAATTAAACAATGCTTCTCTGGTATCCAAAGCCCCCATACCAATTTTCTTCAGAACCATATTCACACCTAGAGTTTAAATATTTTAAAATCTTTTGGGCAGTGGAGAAAGCAATGGGAAACAGCTTGAGAAAAGGAACATTTTTTCTGCAAAGGCGTGGAATCACATTCAGATGAGTGATTTCCATAAAGCTAAAGAGGTCAGGAACTCTAAGGTACTGCAGCTTTGAGGCAAACCTCTCCCCTCATTTAGCCTTCTGCATAATCCTCAATTATCATTCATTGCAACATAGTTAACAAAGCAATCATATTTTCTCCAAATCTCTACCTCAAATAACATGATTACACAAGATTAAATAAATAAATAAATAAATAAATAAATAGATAAATAAATAGGCTTAGGCTTAGTTTGCAGACACATCCAAACTGAAAGCCTGGACACTAAGCACAGAAAGAAATTTGCTTTCTAAAACCAGTCTTCCTGTTTCTTAGGGCCCAGCCTCATGAGGATTTTGGCTATTTGGGTATGTTGGTGCTGAAAATGGAATGTCCAGCCAGCACCTACCTCATGCAGGTGCTCTGCAGCTTAACCACTCTTCATGAAATGCTACTGTTCTTTTGTCAATTATTTCTACTCAGAGGTTGTGGTAACACCACTTGTAAAGGAGCTGGCCAGCCATGAGAGGTCCCTGAGCAGTGTTTTCTCTGACTGTGCCTGGCTATTGTGCAGCACTGACCTTACACACTTGGACAAGTAACTCCAACCAGCCCAGTACAGCACATTCTTTCCATGGCAAGCCCCTGACTGTTGAGCAGATGCCATCAGCACTTGTCCATGTTGTGCTGTGCTGTTTTCCTTCTTACCAGACCTTTCTTCTTAAAAGTACAAACTGGCTTTTACAATCTGAATGGCCAAACATGGATAAACTTCAAACCAGACCAGTTTCCCATGCAGATCCCTTAGCACAAGCCTACATTTCAGTGTTGTCCCCAACACAAGTGACACTCTGCAGTTACACTTGTGAAGTCACAGTAGCAGCTGTTCCAGTGGTGCTCAGGGGCGATGCTGGCCCTTCATTGAGAATTTGGGTAAATTTTCTCTTCAGAAATGCAACCAAAACCCAAAATCTTGGCTGAGAGTCATCTGAGAAGCCTTAAACAAGCGCAATCAGTAAGTCAGATCTTATCCTGCTGTTCAGCTGAAGACACAGTTAGACATTCAGCAAGCTTTAAAAACCAGTATTTTCTGTATCTTTGGATTTCCAACTTATGACTGTCAAAGTATGTATGACACTGTTTGTGATTCCACTTGCAATAAAATTCAGGATTGATGATTTGTTTTACAGTCACTGGTCCTGTGACATGAGCCTTTCTTAGAGCTTATAGAAATAATCACATGAAGCCCAAGGATATGTATGTTAGGCACTTGAACAGAAAAAGCAAAATTAACACAATGCCTGTGTAACTGAAGAAGCTTACATTGGAACATAAATAAAAATAGCTCTATTTTTTTTAAATGTCTAGATCAAGATCTCAAAATTAATTGCATTTTTGGACAATGTATGTATAGTTGATCTAAGTGAAAAATGCTTATTTTGTATTTTTTTAATGCATGAAAAATAGCCACAGGTGTATGCAGGCTGTAAAATCACCCTTGGTACAAAGCCTGCAGGCACACAGCATTATTGTTTTTTAGTATCTTCTTGTATCTTATCAAAAAAGTCTTGAGAAATATCATAAGCACTTTCAAAAAGTTAAGATCTCTGTAAAACATTTATGGAATTGTAATCCCTCTATTTCAAGTATTTAAAATGGTTCAGACAGCCATGATTTCACACTCTGTTGGAGAGATTTAAAATTCATTTGAATTTCTGTTATTTGTGAGCATATAAGCAAAACAGTACTTCATTCCCACATCCTGCACTATACAAACTTCTTGTTGGCCTGAGGCAGCTTTGTGGTGATCCCAAGGACAAAAAGCTGCTCTTTGTGATGCTCTATAGATCTCAGTTGCTTATAAAGTAAGTTTGCTGGCTTTATTGCCTTTGAATCCCACACAACCATCTTCAAAAGAATCACCTGACTTTTCTTCTGCCAAAGGGGTCATGGCCAGATGAGAGACTTGGGGGACACTTCCTCAGTCCCTACTGACAGCTTTCTCCCCAGTTTATCAAGTTACTTAACCATCTACCTAGCTAGTAACACTAAATGGAGTGACTAATGTGCTTGAAGTTTTGCATGGCCTAAGGCAGCCTGATGAACTGGTGATGTTGGGAATGCCCCATCTGACCACTGAGCAAAACCAACCACCTAATAAAAGCCAAGCTTTATAAAAGCAGACCTTCCTTCCAAGACTGATGGTTACAATGAGACACTCCCAAACTATCTGGGATTTACACTGCATTGTGAAGTACTGCATTTTCTAATGCCTAGACCATGTAGAAATTTTATATAAAAGTTTAATGACAACTTCTTTAATCAGAAGTGGAATATGATTCCTTTCAGCTTTGTCAGTCTTCTGTTACATGAGTGAACCCAAGAGCTGATGTTTCCTTGGCTGTATAAAGTGGCACTTGGTGAGAAGCAATAACCTTTTTCTTCCCATACTGCACAGCAGCCTGCCTTTAGGTTGGAATCTCTGTGAAACACACTTTTCCACTGAAAATTCTACTAGGGCTCTGAAGTCTCCTGATGTAGTTTCTCCCCCTCTTACCAAATCCAGGCAAGAGAGAAAATGAAGGGAGAAAGAGACAGGGAGAAAATATACAGTTTAATTATCTAGGAGATAGCAGATAATCAAAGCAAGTCACAAGGCTGAAACAAGACAAATACATACTTTTATATAACCAGTAAATATCCATACCATACCCCTAATTACTGAACATCCTGAGGCACAGGTTTAATTGTAACTTCAAAATTATACCCAGTGAGGAACAAAAAACCAAACAGAAAATTGTGTCCACACAGAGCTATGGAGTTTAGAGCTTAGCTCCTAATGTTTTGTTGTCATTACACTATGAAGAATAAATTCAAATCTAGGGACTTACCAAACACTTCTAGGCATTTAAAAATTTTTCCTTGCTTTTCTCTTTTTGAAAGATTAAGTCCCATGCTTTCTTACTGAGAGGATGCCAGAAGGAAGTAATTAGCCTTCATATCATGGCTGAAAACAAAGCCCTAAATCACACAATGCTCTAGTGTCAACAGAAGGCGATTAACACAAAATGACCAAAAAACTGCTTTATGGCTGGAACCTTAGTAAAACTAATGGAAAAAACCTATCAGTGTAGAGAGGAGTCAAAGAGTCGCTATTAGTTTTTGGGCTGGCTTTAATAAAAATACTTAAGTCAGCCAGTGCACAACTTAGCCAACACTGAGCTACACTTAAGCTCACCTTAAGATGCTAGTCCAGCGCTTGGAGAAGCAGAGCAACAGTTTTTTTCCTGGTCCCTTTCCTGATGCCAGTTTCGTTGGGGATGAACCTTCCTGCTCTTTTTGTGGTGAGAAGTACTCAGGGCTGCTACCTTCTCTACCAAGGAGGTGGGAAGAGAACTGAAAGCTCACAATTAATTCAAGTCCTCCCAAGACAAGCAAACCAGCCAACTTACCCCAAAACTCATCCCATGCCTTGCCTGCAGGGGTACTGGTGCCCTCAGGCAGAACTGCAGCAAACAAGCTCCTCCAGCCAGCCTTCCCCTCCAGGACAGAAGGGCTCTAGCAACTGAGAGGCAGAGAGCAGACAGGAAAGCAACAGACTCCTATACTTTCAGGAAGAGAAAACACATTTGGATAAGCTTAGAACAATATAAGGAGAATCTCTTATAAGTACAGGAGACTGCTGGACAAGTGCTCCAAATCACAACCATGCAGTGACTGCCAAGAACAGTATGATAGATGGTATTGTTGTTGTTATCATCACTTGGGGGGACTGACCCAGCCCTAGTGCATCCATCTCAGAGAACACAGCACTGGGACATGGGCACTAGCAGGTTCATCCCTTGGTGAAGTTCCATGAGCACCAGGAGTCACCAGCACTGGTGGCAGCTCCAGTCCACTGCCTCAAATGCAGACAGAGACAATAGAAAACTGCAAAGCTGGACAGATACCAACAAACTGATATGCATATTTAAAGGTACAGGCATGTAGCACCCAACAAACTAGAAGCTTCTGACTGTGCTCCTCGTACCATTGCCCCTCCAGCTCTCAGAAATTATTTGCTGTGGTAGACAGGATAATATTTTCATTCACTGAGCAGAGAGGAAAGGAGAGTATTGTCCCAGCCCAAGTGGCATGGAAGGTAATATGGCATGGAAGGTTCTGCTCTCCTGTCTCTTATTTTAACTAAATAATTCATTCAGGAAGGCATGCCTACTTTTAAGCCCCATTTGTCAAGTATCTGTGAGCTTTGGGACAGCCCTGTCCCTTCACAGGCAAGAGCACTACACTAAAACATTACCTACCTCAAAAATCCCCTACCAGGCCCTGTGTTTTCAGAACTAAGTTTACAAAGAGACCAGACTTTCTATATTATTATCATCAAAACTTCAACTGACACAAAAATCAAGTTGCTTTTTCTTCAAGCTGATCTCCCCTCAAAAGCCTACTAACGGATTTCTGCTGACAGCTCTATGGATTAATCCACCTCTGTCCCTGCAGCAGGCAAATAAAGCCTTACACAAATCAGCAGAGCAAGATGCTGCACTCAGCAGATACCAGAACCGCACATGCTACAAAATACACACAGCCAGATGTAAAGGCAAGGAGGTTGCAGATTAAAGTAACTTTTTGTTATGGCCTTTTATCTTACAAGGTACTCCTGAAAGTAGCTCCTAGCCCAGAATGTTTTTTACACCATTTCATTTTCAGATTGCAGCTCAGATTATTCTGAAGCAAAAGTACCACAGAAAAATGAGCACTGCCATTCACCTTGCAAAAGGGTGGGGAATTAAATTAAGGTTAAAAAAAAGCAGAGGTCTCTGTAAGTATTAATTTCCATCTTGCAGAATTTATCAACAGTCATAGAATTCTTCAATTTCTAGCTGTGCCAGTAGTGTAAAGAGAGAAAAGCAGCAGCACTTATCCTGGCACACAAAGCAATCGAGCAAGGTCCACGCTACATTGACCCTGCCATCTGGACAGTTTGCAGAGGCATTTCCAGCATTATCCTGTATAATCATGTAAAATTGTATTCTGATGAGAGAGGCCAAAAATCCTGTGCTCCAGAGATCCAGCTGATAACAGCAATCAATCAATCCATCTCCCTTATGGATGCAAGACAACACAGTGATGCCCACAACACCGCTTCATAAACATGAACAAATGATCACACTTTCTCGCATATTTTTCAATTCACCAGTTCTCCAGAGTGCAAGAAAAGGAGAAGTTAAGAAGCTGATCCTCTGTCCCCAGTGAAAAACAGAAAGGACTTTGTTGGGGACTGCTGTATGAGCAGGATTAGGCCTGAATGATTTGCCAAAGGCTTTACAACAAATTGGTTGCTGAGCTAAGAATAGAAGCTAGGAATCCTGGTGCTACACACCCCCTGCCTTCTCCCAAAGAGGGCACTTGGGCACACAACTGGACTTGGATGTAGCAAGAGGACACAGTGCCCTTGAGAGGCTTCACTCAGAAATCTTCTCCAAGCTAAAACGCAAGAATAAGAGGATGAGGTAGCAGAACAAGGCTTAGGGAACCACCAAACCAAGCACCAGCATCTTCACACTTGCATTTTACAACAAACAATGGCTTCAAACAAATGCCCTTGCAAAAAGATGAGAGCACTGTAAGCATCAGTTAGGCAGGAAAACAAAGGAATGGGAGAACCTTGGTGAAATAAAAGTTAAAGTAGCAGAAACCATATATATGAGTCTAGAATCTGATCCTTGGGAAAGAACCATCAGAAATCCTGTCACTTGCTGATTTTCCCAGGCTGAGAAACCAACAACAAAATGCCATGTTGCTTCCAGTCTGCTCATCTAGATGCAAAGGGGATGTTTTGTCCTCTTAGTACAGGACTTTCAGTATTCACACATTTGACCACAGATAATCAAGACCTGGCTTAAATACAACATGAATTATCCAAGGATCCCAATGCATGGCACACCAAGAATAAAGGCTGTTTTCCCAGAAACCTCAAGCATACTGATGCACAATTTGCATGAACAGGGTTTTACAGAAACATTCCTCTAACATGTATATTTCAGCCTGGGCTCCAACACACTAACATCAACACAGAGAAACTTGTTGACTTTGCTGTGCAGAGAAGTGGGTTATCATGGCATCCCAAGCAGATTTGTAACAAAATCATTGCCTTGGATAGTGGCATTTCCACTCTTGTATCTGTAGACAGGGCAAAAAAAGAAGTACTTTCTGCAAGAGAAAGCTCTGGTCAAGCATAACTACCAAGTCAGACACATTTCAAAACACAAAGGAATGTAAATCATTGAACAGCCATTGTGTTGTATTAAAGAACAGGTTGGCATTTAATAGGTTTTAGGCTTTCCAATTCTATTCTATTCAATTCTATTTTTTCATCTGGCAATGTTTTTCAACTTTGTACAGTGCAAAATACAGTGAACTGGTACAACCTTGGAGTTTGGGCTGAATGCCATTTGTTTGCCCTACAGCAAATGAAGCCAATAAAATAGGACTGACTTGCAACCTGAACAATTGTTTTCAAAGAAAGATGGTAAACTCCTGGAGAAGTGGGAAATATTCCCATGGAAAAGAGAAAGCCACACCTGTAAGCTTCAGGTATTTCCTTATTATGGAACTTACCTTGGGGACATGACATACCTACTCAGCATTTTTTTCACTTCTTGCTGCCAAAAGCAGGTGATGTATTTGAAGTATATGCAAAGGTTAGTCTCTGTAGACAATCACCATTTTGTAACAACCTGATCTTGTCTGTTTATTAACAAAGGCTGGATCTACATTTTTCCATACAATATACAAACACCTATATAATTTGAGCTGGACTATTACTATAATTGACAAGAATAGGTGTGTTTTTTCATATGGTTCAGAGATATCACAGATGGCATCTTCTCAAAACATGAAAGATGACACTTCATCAGACATAGATGTGCCAGGCAATAAATCTTGGAGCAGAAGGGTCCTTATTTTAATTCTAGTCATCATTGATCAAGAGATACAATTGTCTTTCCAAGACAGACAGGTGAAAACAAAGAAAACCACAAAAATGCTCTGGCTTTCATTTAAATCCTGGTTTACTTGTTTGGTTCTAGTAAAAACAGCCGACCTCAGGTCTGCACAACTCCTGAGATCAGGAGACACTATGCCACAGCTGCCTGCACTATTCAGAACAGCAAGGAGGCCTATTTCAGTCAGGCACATGAATCTGTGTTCCCCTCCCCTTTTAACACTCACCATTTCAGTCCTAAGCATGGAACAGGTTGGAGATCTGCTCACGTGACTTGCATGTCTGTGCACTCCTGACCACAAAAAGATGTCCCAACAGGTTTGGTACTTTGCACCATTCTAGCATCTTTCATATCAATGTCTGCAAATGAAGCTGTGGCCACTGTTCTTCAGAAGAAATAGTCCAAGGCTCCTTCAATGCTGGCAGCTCAGAACTCACAAATAGCCCTCTGGTAAGAAGGCAGAACACACTCAGCATGATGTAAAGCCTACTGGGATCAGGACTCAAACCAGCCTCCTAAATTCTACATTTGTCTAAGAGGGATACTCATTCTTCACTACTAAAGAGGGGCATTCTCAGGCTACACTTACTAGTGATAGACAGGGACCCAGGTACTACAGACAAGGACCATGAAAAAAAAAAAAATCATCCCTCTGCCACGAATCTTTACGAAAAACAAATGTTCCTTAAAAAGCAGGTTTCAGATACAGTTCCCTAGTAGTTACCACAAAAAACCCCCACAATTTAACATAAACTATCTAAAAATATCCCAACACAATTTGATAATGTCCTTTTGACCAGACATTTAAAAAAATCTACAGGCACAATTACATATGACAAAGATAATGACAAAACAAGAGAAGATAAAAGGTAGGCAATACTGTTTCTTCTAGCTAAAAAAAAAAAATAAATTACAGTGCACTCAGTTTGCTGGTTTAATAGGTGATGTGATGGGTCCTTAGTTCATCTTGGGATAATTTAAGAACAGAATGATTAGCAGTGTATGATGACAGTGATCACTAGCTGGTTCCTGGAGAGCTGATAAGTTATTAAGCTAAACAAAGGATCGCTATTATGAGCAAGTCAGTGCACTAACTGTAATTTCCTTGAAAGCTGACTGGTGCATGATTATACTTGTCCACTCAGACTGCCTGCTGGCAGCTCTATATTCTGCTATTGTTCTGAACTGTAGAGTCTTCCCAGTGCCCAGGATACAGCCACAGAAAAATGTATTCTTCATATTCAGGCTTCATTGTGGCAGCTGTCATCTGAAGGACAGTGGGAGACAGACATTCTCTGTTCTGAAGCACAACTGTTATAGCTCCTAAAAACATTTGGTTTTATTTGCCAGCAGGAGCTACCTATACTTTCTAGCTGAGGCAATTTCCATTTCAAGAGAACTCTGACTTTGGAATGACACATGCATATAGCTACAGACATGTTCATATTTATGTGTGTTTATGTGTATTTAAAAGCCACAAATACATATGAGTACATTCCTGGTGGTTTTCTTTGTGAGTTTTAGGAAGACTGCTGGAAGCTCATATGGACATCTTACATTGCTCTCTCAAGGTACAAGGAGAGACAACAGAGAACACCTCCATTAATGAACCTACCAAAACCAGGAAGAAAAAAAACTCAAAAGAAAGCAGCAGCTGGATGACAAGGACGCCAAAGTGGCTAATACACACATGGACTGAAAACACGGCCTTCATCTGTCCTACTAGGAAGTGCTAGTCCTAGCGGTGAAGACTAGATCTAGAAAACAAGAGCAAGATCCAACTGCAGACCTGCTGAGTGAGATGGGGAAGGCACTCACCTTCCTGTGTGCCTCAGTTTCCTCCTCTGCAAAGCAAGCCAGCAGCCTCTGCCCAGTCCCAGAGGCACAGCCAGCACGTGCTATACTGGGTGACCCTGGAGCACTGGGGGCCTGGCACTGCAGGACCACTGCTGAGGCAGCACAGAGGCCAGAGCTGCTGGAGACACGGAGTGAAGCCAGCCTATAGCCCAGCTGGCTATGGGAAGACAGAAGAACAGACATCCCCATTTTTGATGCCCTATATATAATTCTCAGAAATATATCTTCACTCTTGCCCACATGAGCAGCCACACTAAGCCTTTCCTTCCCTTTGGTGCATTTTTACTTCACTCCTGTCCTGAATGTTACCAGCTAGTCTGAGCAGGAGGCAAAATTTTTAAAGCCCTTAATCATCTTTTCCTCAAACAGCAACAGCCATTTTGGAGTCCATGCCCTCTTGGCTTCCAATGAGCCTTGGGGTACCCAAGTGCTTGCTTTTTTTTAATGGGACTTAGGTGATTCTGAAAGTATTATCATGTACCTCACATAGACTTGATATAATGTGAACATTAAGTGGGAAGAAAACCTGACAATGAGAAGATTTGACAAGTGTTTAAAAGGCAGGTCCTAATGAATTTTAAACTTTATTTTACGTAAGGCTCATTTAAGGAGCACATGAAATTCTTATATTGTCCTTTTTTGCTGTGCTGATCCTGCAAGGAATATATAGCCAGGAGTATGTTTTAACAGGCCAAGGAAAAAGTATGAGTAGCAGTCTGTTCTGAATCCAGGAACTGTTCTTGTCACTGAAATTTTTCAAACCCAAGTGAAACGGAAAAATGATTACTGTAAAAACATAAAGAAAATGCAATATTCAACGTGGAACACTAGTAACACATATAGAAAAAGCCTCCCCTATTGTTTTGAAGAAAGGTCAATACCATTGCTAGTTACACACCTTATACCTATATAAATAAATAGCTTTTCTCCCTACAACAAGATCTAATCATCTGACTATTCATTCTCCTGAGTAAAGAAAGGTTAACAAGTCAATCATTTCCACTCCAACTCTGAATTAACCAGCTCACAGCCACACTACTCCAACTGTGACTCTGTTCCATAAACATAAACAAAATGAGGTAGCTTCAAAGTGTAGGGGATCTGATGTTTGTTTCTTTCTCTCCTGAACTTGGAACACACACAAGTTAACAGCAACTTCCAAAACACGAGATAGAAACTCCAGGGACAGGAATTTCATCAAGTGCTTTGCTATGATGCTCCTAGTACACTTTAAGTTATCCACTCAACAGTGATTGCACCTAAAGATAGGTCCATTCTGTGTAGTGTGGCCATCCACACATCTTTAAGAAAATCACGTGGTTATGGTAGTAGGAAATCTCAAAAACAGATAAACAGCAACAACTTGCCATGGAAGGTTATAAAAAATGGATTAACAGCCAATTATGCACTAGTTTAAATAAATCCTCAATGCTATACTATAAACATAGAAGAAAATTAATTTCAAACGTATGCTCATGTACATCTCAGGAATTCTACACAAAGCATGTAACTTATACAAGCACATATTATTTAGCATTTC
Organism: Oenanthe melanoleuca; assembly: GCF_029582105.1. Classification (NCBI taxonomy): domain Eukaryota; kingdom Metazoa; phylum Chordata; class Aves; order Passeriformes; family Muscicapidae; genus Oenanthe; species Oenanthe melanoleuca. The sequence continues at coordinate 8,033,106 of NC_079352.1, forward strand.
TGACTTTTTTCCTCTTTTTTTCCCTCCACCAATAGTTAGGTCGTTATCACCTTTATAATGAGATATCCATTCAAAATACACTGCTTCACAAGATCACCAATAGGTGACTGTATTGTTTCAGGACTACTTCAAATTTAAATAATTGCCTAAAATTACAATTCAACCACCATCTGAATGAACAAAGCCATTCAAATGGGTACAGAACACATTCATTTACATTTACATTAATCATTCCGGTCTGATTTCACACTCCTGTGCAAACAAGAAGTATTTCTGGCCTGTCACAGCATAAGAGCTACCAGGGGATAGCTCAGCGGTTCCATGCAAACCCTTGCCTAATAAACTTACCCCTCCTCAGACATGAGGCTTTCCCCACATACAGACACAGAGCACTTGTCCTGGGATCAAACCTCATAGTCCCTGGAATACAGCACTGGGATGGGTAATGAGATAAGGCATAAAGCCTGACTGTATGTACAGGAATTATAAGAACCACTCAGAAATGCTTGGAGTAACTTGATACCAATAGGAAGAGTACAGAGAAAACACTTCCCTACAGTGAGGCTCCATCACATGACCACTCTTACAGTGGAATTTCAGAAACTGCACAATAACCAAAGCACAACATTTACTGGAGGGCATACTGCACACAATACTGCACATTAAAGTCAAACTAAGTCACATTTGGACTTTATGTCATTCTAATACTTTCCCTTACCTAGGTCAAGGACACAAATGAAACTTCTGTGTAGAGAGCTTGAGTAGAAGTAGCTTCATTAGTCTTGCGCATCTATTCAACATCATTACAAATTGTAATTAAGTTGTCTGCAGCAGCACAGAAGTGAGTACATGCCCTTTCCCAAGGCAAGCTTTGCTCTTACCAAGCTATAGAATTTTTTGGTTTCAGCTAGATTTTCACAGTTTAAAGGCAATAAGCAGTTTCACCTGGAATGCTCACAAAGCAGCACAAAGGACCAATGAACTACTGCAGTAAACAGTCTCTCATTCATACCAACAGTTCTGTCCATAACCAAGAGGCTGCACAGTTTCACTTTAAAGTTTAAAAACCACTTTGTCGTGCTGAGATAAGACATTAAATCACACATTATAATGCTTTGTGGAAAGTAATGCCAAATGGAGCAAAGCATTACAGTGTCAATGAGGTCAACAACATGTTAACACAGCAGAGAGCAAAGCTCCATGCATGGCTTTAAGCAGAAGATCCCAATGGACAAAATCCTGAGCAAGCTGCTTGAGTAGCCACTGCCTTGAGCTGGGGGGTTGGGCTACATGATCTTCAGAGATCCTTCTTGACCTCATACATTCTGTGAAGATATGCTGTTTTCTAAGTTTGTGACAATGTACCAGGCTTGGACTGAAAACTGCACAAAAAGGCTTGAGGCTCCACTGCTGCATTAACCCTTAGTCCCACATGAGCCCATCCATGCTCATTCACAAGGCCAGCTCTGGCCTTTATCACTTCCCTTCATCTTTCTCCCCATTAAACCATAAAGCCTGCTCTGGTCAAGCCAAATTCTTGCTTACTTTTTTTGTTTTTAGCCAACATTACACTTGTATGCAGTTTCTGACAGTCACCAAAACATTGTTTTACCGTATGCCAGAAACACTGACAAGAAGAGAATCACTAAAAAACAAAAACAATCATTGAAAATGCTAAAAATTATGCTCTGTTCCTTAGAAATCCAGTTGTTCTGCACATCTGTACCTACCATTACCTTGTCTGCAATGCAGGTAACTACATCCATTTTATTTTCCACAATGAAGCATTGATTTCGTTTGCAAAAAAACCTGCCATAACCACTCTACATTGCTGGCATTTTACCTGAAGAAAAATGTTAACAAACATAATCTATGTCAATTTGTGACCACTTAATTTTTGAGATGGAACTATTGCAAAGCACATAGTCCCACCACTCCCAGCAGAAAAGCACTCACTAACTAGATTTACCTGCAGTAAGCTCAAGAGAGACTGAGCCACAAGTGTGTGGTTTCACACCTCGCTGGCTCAGCAGATACAAAACAAACAAACAAATACAAAATACAGATACAAAACAAATAAAACCCTGCTTGGTTTACAAAAAAGCCAAATGGGTAATAACATGCAACTCACAACACATCATCTCAGTATATCTTGCCTGAAATCTATCCCCAGAGCAGTGAAAGGCCAATTCTAACACCACCCTTCTGCAACCAAGTAGTTTGAATATGAAAACAATTAAGAGCACAATTTTAACATTAGCTCATCTGACATAAAGATACTTGAAATCCAAAAACTTTTGCAGTGACAATATTATTTTAGGTGTGAGATAATTTAAACAACATTTATCAAAATATGTTTGCTGCTCCAAGCTCCAAAGCAAATTAAACAAGTCAGCTGAGGAGGAATCACTGACAAAGCCACTGTAACCAGTCCACTTATACAATACACCAGATTTTGACAGCATATTATCTTCCACAAGATGAGTGAATATTTTCCTCATTTCAAATTACTCAGTTTAGTTCAAAATGATCACTAGTTAATTCCAGGTTGGGAAACAAATTAGGAACTGAAAAGGCAAGTAAACTTGGTTTTCTTCTTCCAGTCTGTAAATAAAAAGCAGGTGTGGAAGGCTGAGACCTTCCAGCTCCAATGTTTTGCCAAGCACAGTCTCAAGTCACCATTGGTTTCATTTGTTTAGTACAGGTCATGTTACACTGCTTAGTTATAAATAAAAAATAAGCTGAGATTTTTTTTCCTTAAATACTTATCACATTTAATACTATGTAGTATTTTAAAAGAGCAAATGAAAATGTTTGCTTTCCATGTTACAAACTCCAATTTCCACCCAAAAGCAGCTTGAAAAATATCACAACTGAAAGACTAATCACATGATAAACCATCCATCATTTTCAAAAAAGCACAAAAATAAAGTCCAAGTAAATCCATGTAAATGCATACAGTTGCTTAGATGCATGCAGAGTATTTCCTTCTCAATATTAAGAGCTACCTTTTTTTCTTCCTGCCAAGATTATATTTACTTGCAAGTGAGTGCCTTAGAGGTTATCTTTTCTTTAGAAAAGAAATAAAAGCTACAGATGTTAAGCAAGATTAACATGGACCATTTTCAGTCAAGGTCTCAGACTTAAAAACTTCCACTAACTCACCCTGTAAAAACATGCATAGCACAAGAAAGAGTTGAATACCCATCTTTTAACCACAGAACTAGGATAAATAGTCAGATATTGCCAAAACCAGTGCATGTCATTACCCAGATTCTCCTCATGTAACATTTCTTAAAGAGTCTGAACAGAAAAAACCAGGGAGAGTCACACATACATTTTTAACTGTTCCACCCATGTCAAAACTTGTAAATTTCCCCCTCCTAGGTTCAGAAATTCCCCCAGTATCAACTTCTTAAATCCATCTATTTGAATACTTTGCATAAGACTTAAAGGTTGCATTTTACTCCTAAATAGACACACATTATGCCATCTCTAGTATCCTCTATAATAAGAACACTAAAACTTTACAGGAAAAGATGAACTTCTCCTTTACAGTAACATCTCAGTCAAATATACATTCAAACTCCTGAGAGGGTTTGGCTCCTATTTTACAATCAATTTGTATTGAAAATATTTGGGTCAAATACAGCTTACCATCAATAACAGCCCACATCTCTCTTCAATTACTGGCCAATAAGTAGCACAAATACCATAAAAACATTTATTCCATCACATTACCAAACATTAACTGGACCACAAAATTTCTAAAAAATCACTTTGCCTGCCCAGGCATCCCCACAAAAACACACCTCAGAGGTTCCAAAAAGGATTAGTGAATGGTTTTCTGCCACCAAGCAAACTTGCCACTTCTGTCTTCCAAATGCCAACTCTGTGCTAAACAACTCTGGCATCTGCTGGGAGATCTGGTATCTCTGGTATTACTGCTGGGAGCCTCCTAAAGCAGGCTGCAGATCAGAAGTAGGCTTTTTATTTCAATCTCTAGTAAGCCACATTTAACAGACCAAAGTAAGGTGGTTCTGGTTGGTGAGGAAGTTTAGGCATTCACTGCATTTCTTTGGATGTGAAAATAAAACATTAATAACTAGTATATAATGTTTATTATATATCAGACCACAAAAATGAGATCAGATTCTCTGTTTCAATGGTCAGCACAGTTAAACTTTGTGTAGTATGTCTTGTAGAGTCATATTTAATCATATATCATATAGTCATATTTAATCAATCTTCATTTCTTCTGTGCCATAATAGAACATTTTTGCCTGTTATTTTCTTTCTTAACAAATATATCTTTTCTACAAAACTAAGCTGAGCTGAGGGTGGGGGGGAAGAGATCTTTTTACTTTTAAATGAGAACAGCAGCTTAGAAGCCTTGCTCTGCTGATTCTGAACTATAATGAATGGAGATACTTCCTCACATTCCTGTTGGGTAATTCTTCCTTTACCAACCTTCAGTTACCAGAAGATCAGATCTGGAGTTTACTCTTGAGTTGGCAGTAAACAAAAAAACAAATCTGTACTGTTTCTGCTGAGAAAAGAAATTGTAGTGCTTGTCTAAAACTCTAACATGCAGGATGATTAAGAAGATGTGTATTGGATAAATGAGGTGGTGTGCTAAACAGCATTTAAAAAAAAAAATCACTGGAAAAACATACATGTTTATAAAGAATGACCAAGGCATTGTCAAAGAATTTAGCCATCAAATAGAGCAAAATTTAAGTTATAATTCAGTAGAGGGGTAGACTGTGGATTCAAACTATTGTGCTAATGAACAATTCAGCTGTTACTTCTAGATGACAAATGCACAGTATTCATACTTTCCCTTAACAGACCTGCACAGGCTCTACTGCTGAAACATACCAGAACCAGTTTGCAGGAAGGGCCACCTAACTTAGAAAAACCATATTTTTAATTTAAATACTGACTTTCATCTCAAAATAATAAAAAATATCAATCTGAGGGGATTTTTAATGAGTTCCATGGCAAAAGATGAGTATTTTTCCTCTTTTCTATTTCTCAGCTGAACACGAACGGGCACCGTTGATGTTTCTTTTACATAACTGATGTTGTACCTTATCCATAGGTGATGTATCTCATCTATGTGACAGCTTTCCCAATAAACTGAAACATGGGAAATAAGGATAAACAACTATCCCACTACAAACTACAGGCAAATATCTTTATTTTAAAGTACAATATCTAGATCAACATTTTTCCAGCACATAGTGCTGCCCAGCATTGCACTCTGGCTTTGATCTAGTACTTCCACCTTTTGAATCTCATTTAGTTTCTAAGCACTTCTGTCAGTTTCTGACTTGGCATCAGCCTCAGCCTGATGGGACCACATGGTAGGTTCAAGACTGACTGCATGACAGAACTGCCAGGCAAAGAAAGAGAAAATCAGGCAGTGCCCCACTGGTAAGCCATGTGCCAGAAGCAGAAAATAAAGGGAAAAAATAACATTTGTAGGTAAACAGTAAGAGCATTGGAAGGAAAACTGTTCCTTCCAAGGTTTAACATGTTAAACACTGCAGAATGCTCTCATAGCCAGCAGCAGCTGAAACACCCAGCAGCCTTAAACACAAACTGATGACATCCACAGTTAAAGAGCTTATATATTTCCTTAACCCAAACAAGTAAATTCTGTTCTCTCCACCTACTCAGTTAGCTGATTCTCACTAGCTCTACTCATCCTGAACAACCACCAGCATGTTCTGCACCAAAAATGCCCATGGTGACACAAACAGGCAGCAGAGTGCTCTGGGGAAGGGCAGGCAGGCAGCTTTAGCCATGAGGCTTCCCATCACTCCAGCCTCCTGTGGTGTCTGGACATCAGCACTCGGTCCTTCTGTGACAGATGGTCACCAAATCAGACTGAAAAAGAAGTCCCCAAACCTCAGATATCACACACATATACACACCCAGAAAAAAAAATAGAATACTCAAGGCATTTGGGAGTCTTTGCCACAACAAAAGAAAACACACGCAATGTGTTTTAGATGAGTAGATATGATCCTCTAACTGGCAAAAGCCTTTACTCAGTGGTCTTCCTAGGATGCATGGGATGGCAGAAGCCACAAGAGACAAAAAAAAAAAAAAAGGTTTTAACTACAGGAGAAACTTGCCTTTGCCAGATAATCATCCAGTGTTGCGGGCTGATCTGTTTCTCATATAAGGGTATAAACAACATGTGTTTGTCTGAGTTCATACCAAAGGAAACAGACTGCTGATCTCAATGTCCTCAAATGATGCATGGATACATTTTAAGCACTTGTTTGTCCTATTATATTCTGAAGTCCAAAATAGACCTTTTATTACAGTATCTCCAATTTCAGGACATGTATACAGTAAACAAGTGATCAGGGAATGAGAAACACTTATATTAATAGCAACAGCATGCTGTTCATAAGTCAATTATTACTAAGCAAAACGGACAGATTACCAAAAATACCACCACAAACTTAAAGACAACAAACCTAGTTTTATTTTTTGCTCAAAACTTAAACAAAATCCAACTTATTCTGTATATTTTATCACCATTCACTTCTTGCTACATTTTTATTGGAATGATTATTTTTAAGGACCTCTCCACACTAAGAACACCTGCCTCCAAGCATCCCTGCATGACAAGCAGTAGCTGCATGACAAGCAGAATCAAACCCAAAGCAGAACCCAGCATGGCTACACCATCCCATCTAGCTTCTCTGGGAAGCACCCAATTCACATGGACAGCTGTCTGTATGTAATGTCAAACCTGTAAGCTTGCAGTGTCTGTAATTCTGTGTCAACTCACCAATACAAAAACTGGAGCATCTTGAAAAAGAACCCAGAGTGAGAGATGCTTTTGAATGGCTGCCTTCAACATTTCAGGTGACCAAGGTCTCATCCTTCACACATGCAGAACTTTGTCCTTCTCTTCAGCATTCAGAAATAATGACCATCTCAAACCAAAGAGTCTCAAAAAACCCTCAGATATCTTAAAATCTGTGATGCTAGACACATAACCTATGATTACTTTAACCACCCAGCCCTGTGAGCAGACAAACTGCTCAACTTTATTCTAGCTATAATTTAATAGCTTTCTCCCTCAACAACTTCACTGCTTACCACCAAATCTTTATATTAGGTACTGGAATAGACAGGAAAGATTACTTGTTAGCATTGACTCCAGATGTTCAGGGGCCTACTAAAGCATTATCCAGAAATCAGGCTAACTACATTACATAGAGCCAGTGCTTGGAAGAACCCTGAGCCCCCTTCATTCTCCTGGCTTGTCCATATAGCTTTATGTAATCTCAAAAGACAAGGGTAGCCTCACCTTCCTACTGTCTATTGCATGCACTGGTGGCTCAATTGTTTGCATAATCCCAAACTATCCTCCACCCAGATTTAACTCCTGTGCACTAAAAGGAATCACAGAACATGCTGGGCTGGAGGGACCCACGAGGGTCATTGAGTGCAACTTCTGGCCCTGCACAGCACCACTCCTAAGAGTCACACCCTGTGCCTGAGTCTTGTCCAAACACTCCTTGAGCTCTGTCAGCCTGGGTGCTGTGACCACTGCCCTGGGGAGCTGTTCAGTGCCCAGCCACCCTCTGGGGAAAGAAGAGCCTGTTCTAACATCCAGCCTTAACCTCCCCTGACACAGCTTCAGGCCATTCCCTCAGGTCCTGTCCCTGTCACACAGAGATCAATGCCTGTCTCTGCTCTTCCCCTCACAGGGAGTTGCAGACTGCAGTGAGTCTCCCCTCAGTCTCCTCTCCTCCAGCTGAGCAGACCCAGTGCCCTCAGCAGCTCCTCACACGCTTCCCCTCGAGGCCCTTCCCTGTCCTCGTGGCCTCCTTTGGACACTCTCTAATAGTTTCAGATCTTTTTTATACTGTGGTGCCCAAACCTGCCAACAGCACTGGAGGTGAGGCTGCCCCAGAGCAGGACAATTCCCTCCCTGCCCCACTGGCAATTCTGGGCCTGGTGCCCCCAGGACAGGGATGCCCCTCCTGGCTCAGATGCCCCTGGCCATCGACCAGGACTCCCAATCACACCCCCTCTGTGTGGTGCTGCTTTCCAGCATCTCCTGCCACAGTCTGTACACACAGACTTGTGTTGGGTTGCCCTATCCCAGGTGCAGAATCCAGCACTTTTCTTTGTTGGATGCAGTTATAAAGTATTTTGCAATTGGGGGTGGGGGAGGGGGGGCGGAAATCCAGACAGGAATGTAGCAAAACAGTATTTGTTTCAAGTCCTCAAGCAGGCTACTTGTGGCACCTCTCCAGTAGCCTGAGACAGTTTAACCAAGGAAGCAGAAACACTTAGTTTTGGTGTGAAGGAAGCTGCTCATTTTGCAGCACACAGGGAAATGAAGACAGTAGTTTTCAGATGAGCAGTTCTCTGCCCCAGAGAACTAACATTTATAGAGGAACACACACACAAGAAGAATAATGCAATGGTGAAGCCACACACAGTTGTTGTATTTACATGCATAAACACACTGCACAGCTTCTGAGTAGGTGAGAATCCTTGGCACCAAGGAACAGTCAAGTCAGACACAGAGACTCAATATGCTAAGCTGGAAGAGACTCACAAGGATTATTGAGTCCAGCTCTCAGGTGAATGGCTAGTACAAGTACTGAATCCCCAACCCTGGAGCTATTAGCACCATACCCTAACCAACACAATCAATAAAACACTAGAATGGTGATGACAGCAACAGCAAAAACATTAGACATATGCAAATCTTCAGTATGCAACCAAAAACGACATGGATCACTCCTCCACTGGGGTGCCTGGCAGAGCCTGCTGTAATCAGTAGGCCTGCACTGACAAAAGCAGAATACCAAGAGCACAGTCCTCAGTCTAACTGCTTAGCAGTTCCACTATTCCTAGACGACCTCTCTTAATTCAATTTTGCATAAAATACCTCATGCCTACCTTAAAGTTATGATTAATAGTATTTTTCTTTCAGCTCAGTTCAGCCCACTATTTCATTCACTTTTGGTCTCACCTCTTCACCATGTTAGCTGCTGTCTTGCTTCTGGCTATCAGAATAGTCTCAAAACTGCTGTTCTCTGTACAAGAAAACATTGCTATTGTAACAGAAGCTAAATTAAAACACTTGTGTCACGAGCAAGGGCAAGAGTGTGAGAGAGTGGCATAAGGCCAAATAAAAAGGGAGATTTGTTACATTTCCTTCCCAAGATGATTAAGAAAAATGTGTAAGATTTAAAACAAGCTGTTCCAGCCCTTTTCCCCGATGTGTGACAACATGAAAGAGACCCTCCAAATCACTTCTCACAGGAGACCTTAGTTTCTTGCATGACTAACATCAGAACACTGATGATGTCATTGTCACCCCTTCGGATCATATCTGTCCTACAAATCATTATTTCTTACTGGCAGCCTTGCAGCACCAGTGAAACTCTGTTCAAGGGCTCACTGGGAAAAATGTAGGTGATGTAGTAACTGGTACCTTTGCTATCTCATCAGAAAAGATTAGCAGGGATGTGGATCACCTCCCTCTTTCATTCTCCTCAGGGGGTCTTGCAGATGGGGTGTGTGGGACAGGAGATTTGTCTTGCACCCCTATAAAAAGTTGTTGACTTTTGGGCATATTCACTTTTTAAAGGAAGAGGAAAGAGAAACAGTGGGGTCATAAATTTATAGAGTTACATCTCCCGGAGACCCTCATGAACAACATGATGTTCATCAAAGATCTGTGGGGCAGGGACCTTGTTTGCCACAGGAGAAAGACTTTCAGTGCTGTCAGTTGTCTCAGGAATGACACAAACAAGCTTCTCCTGCATCTCTACTGCCTGCAAAAATAACAAAATGAACAAAAGGGAAATAAAGAGAAGTTTCCCATGCCAACAAATCATTCCACAAACATCTGTTGTTCCTGATCAGTGAGATTCCACAGAAGGTAAGGAAAGATTGATAATCAGGGTGTATATGTTAAAAGACAACACAGCAACCAGAGACAATACAAAACTGCTCCCAAATGCTGGACAAGGTATCAAATCCCAAAGGGGTTATCTTACTGCCCTAACCCTTTCACAGCTCTCTAACATTGAAAATGTGAAATGTAATATGAAACAAAATGACAGAAGGACCATCCCTGAAGTTTAAAAAATATAAATAAATAAATAAATATCCCAAACAAACAGAAAAAGGCCCATGAAACCCAGTCTATGCATGAAGAGTGACAGATTAAAGACTTCATTGTTGACAGTAAGAGTGACATTTTAAGCATGGGAGAGGAAGCAACAAGACCTTCAAAAAATCAGCAGCAACTTTAAATTACAATGAAACAACACATAAAAATAGAAGCTTAAGACTGAGGACCCTTTAATGCCCAGTGAAGTATCCAGGGACAGCAGTAAACAAGGTGCAGATACACTTTACACTGCAAACAATGTTAGTGGCAAGCCAAATGGGACGAGCCCCAAATCAGAGTGAAATTTCAAGGCATGAAGTTTAAGATAAGAGGCTGTAATCAAATTACAACACAAATGGGTCCATTCATCTGTAAGCTTTTTAACAGAGAGCATTGAATTACAGTTTGAAATAAATTAATTTGCTTTCTATTTCTTAAATATCTATTCATTATTTTCCTATTGCCAAAGAAAATTTCCCATCTTAATAGAAGAATGAACGTGGAGAGAAAACTGAAATACTAATTATCAGGCAGGAAAAACAAGAAGAGTTTGAATTGTGTTATTTACATTCCCATTCCTCTTTCTGAATAGCGTGAAGTCAACAAACTAAGTGAAGACAGAAGAATCTGCAATTGCAATTCAAGTTGTTTTGTGCAAAAGGCCTAGCACCTTACGTACATCCAATAAACTGGCCACAGCATTTTCTTTCCTCCCCCTAAATAAAAATAATAATTCTCACAGTGCCTTCAGTGCCTTCGATTACGTTTTCTTTTTCCTGAAAGCTATCGCAATCCAAATTACTTAATACCACAATTTTTAAGTGCAGAAAAAGCATTGCCCCTCGTCCTCCTCCAGTTTGCAGCACTGGAAAAGCACCTTTTAAACAAACCCGCCTGTGGAAGACCCGCTCTTTTTGTAAGTGCTGCAAGGAACAACAATCCAGAAAGAAAAAAAAAAAACAACAACAAAAAAAGAAAAAAACACCAAAACCCAACAAAAAACAGAGAGAGCGAGAGAGGAAAAAAAAATCCCCAGCACTCCTCCTGCTCGGGCTGCTGTTGCTGCCTTTGTTGTCCGGCGGCCGCCCCGAGCCTGCAGCCGGCCCGGCCGGGCCCCTCGGCCCCCACCTGCTCTCATTCATCCGCCGGGCGCAGCGCCGGCCGGGCAGCGGGCAGCGCACCGGGGCTGCCCTACAGCTGCACGGGGACACCTCAGCCCCAGCGCCCATCCTCACCGCCGCCTCTCCGTCCTGGGATGTACGAAGGGAAGCGCAGGTGTTACCCTCACCCCCAAAACCCTGCCCTTGGCGAGGAGGGCGGCCCCCCTCACCCAGACTTTCGTAAGGAGGGTGCCATCACCCAGCCCAGCACCCTGCCCCTCTGCAGGAAGGACGGTGACCCCCACCCCAACACTGCCCCCTTGCAAGGAGGGGTGCCCTCCCTCCCAGGACCCTGCTTTATTTATTTTTTCCCCCCGGGAGGAGAGCACCCATCAGCCTATCTCTCCAAGGAGGTGGGGTTGCCCTGCTCACTTTCAAGGCAGATGCCCTCCAGCCCAGCCCCGCTAGGAGAGGAGGGTGCCCTGCCAGCACCCAAAGGAGCAAGGAGGGTACGCGCCCAACTCTGTCCCCTCGCAAGGAGGACGCCCCCCGCCCCCACACTGCCCCATCCCCAGCACCTACCTCGTCTTAGAGGACAGGAAAGCAAGTTTGATTAATCCATAGGTAAACAACTGGATGCTCTCCTTGGCTATGCTGGCCACTCTGAGCCTGTGCTCTAGGATGTGCAGTTCCATCTTTTCCTCTTTCTCATTTGTAGTTCATCTATCCCTGGGGTTTATGTTGTGTTTTTGAATGGGGAGGGGGAGGGGGGGCTGTTATTGTCAGTGCTTTTTTTTTTTTTTTTTCCTCCCCCTCCCCGGTTCCGTCTGTCCCTTCCCGGCTCTGGCGCGGGGGGCGGCAGCAGGGGACGAAGGAGCAGAGGGTGCAAAAGTTGGAGCGGCGGGGAGGCCGGCGGGGCGCGGAGCGGAGCAGAGCAGCGGAGCCCGGAGTGCCGAGCAGCTGGTGCTCGCTGGAACAAACAACTTGCCACTCAAGCCCGCCCGGCGCGCCTGCGCCGCGCCCCGCCGCATGCCGGGCCTTGGAGTCCGCGCGGCCGCCGGGCCCCGAGCGGGGCGGGGCAGCCCCGCCCCGGGCAGGCAGAGAACGCGCCCGCCCTCACAGCCCGCCCGGCCTCTCACAGCCCTCACAGCCCGGCCTGCCCCTCACAGCCCGGCCGGCCCCTCAGCCCGCCCGCCTTCACAGCCCGCCCTGCCCCTCACAGCCCGCCCGGCCCCTTCACAGCCCACCCTGCCCCTCAGCCCGCCCGGCCCCTTCACAGCCCGCCCTGCCCCTCACAGCCCGCCCAGACCGCCCTGCCCCTCAGCCCGCCTGCCCCTCACAGCCCGCCCTGCCCCTCACAGCCCGCCCTGCCCCTCAGCCCGCCTGCCCCTCACAGCCCGCCCGGCCTCTCACAGCCCTCACAGCCCGGCCGGCCCCTTCACAGCCCGCCCTGCCCCTCAGCCCGCCTGCCCCTCACAGCCCGCCCAGACCGCCCTGCCCCTCAGCCCGCCTGCCCCTCACAGCCAGCCCGGCCCCTCAGCCCGCCCGCCCGCCCTCACAGCCCTCAGAGCTCGCCCGTAGCCCCCCACCTCAGCCCGCCCCGCCGGGCCCCTTAGCGGCGGCTCAGACCACTCGCTTAAAAAATAGTAAAAAACACCAAAAAGGCCATTAAAACGGGAATCAGCGCCCAGCCGGTTAGAGTGTTGTTTTGGTTTGTTTCATTTTCTTTACGCCTATCGGCTTGCTGGGAAATCTTTCACAGCCCAGAAACTAGCAGGAAGGAGAACTCTGGAAGTTTTCATTAACAGCAGGGAAATAGTCAAATCTTACCTTGTCCATTCCTTCGTGTGGCAGATGGGAAATCTTTGTCCATTTCTCTGTCAGCAATAATAATGTGGAAAAAGCGGTAGACTTCGCATGTGAGTGTTACAGAGGTAAAATCGCAGCTGTCAAGAAGATAAAACCGGCCGTGTGTGTGGTAACGCTGGAAGGGTGAATGGCTGGAAGGGTGAACGGCCTGTTTGTCTCCATTCTTGCCCCACTCTCAGCACAAGGAGGCTGAGCAGAGGTGGGAAGGGTTCCCCCAACCAGCACACCAGCAATGGGACCGCTCTGGCAGTGCCCCACGACACTGACAGTGCCCCACTGCACTGACACCCTGCAGGCAGCACAGCAGTAAAATTCAGTCTCGGGGAATTCACAAAACACGGCTTAGGCAATAAAACTGATTCAGGTTCTGTACAAGGGTCCCTCTGACTTCAGGCCACACTGATTCTGCCATAAGCACACCACCAGCACCTAGTCACTGTGGCCCTTTTCACCAAAAGATTTTAAATAAGCTTGAGAAAGACCATCAAGAGAAACCTTTCTGTTCTACACAGGGAAACTGAGTCATAGGATGTGCCCAAGATTAGAGCTTAGCCAGCCAAACCCCACTCCAAGTGACTCTTCTCCCCTGTAGAGCAAGAAGATCTTCTGCTTAACTTACAAATGAAGTTCTTTAGGGTCTGTCTTGTTGCAGAAATCTCCTGTCTGGAGACAAGCTTCCAACACTAGGATTTCCAAGTTCTTTCTGTTCTGTTCTGTTCTGTTAATTCCCATGGGATGATTGTATTTTTCCCCTAGACATGTCTGTTCTTACTCTGTCTGTGGCCATACTCCTGAAAGGCTGTCTTAATTTTGTTATATCTAAAAATGAAAAACTTGAAATTAGAGGCATTCATATTGATAGTTTGTCAAAATCATTTAGAGGAAATGTAACCAACATAAAGTATCAAATTTCTACTTCATTTAAAAAAAAAACCCTTTAAAAACTAGTTTTCCTTCATAGCCTCAGTTCAGATGACTCTAAGCATTGCATTTTAGGAAGCTGAAGAGTTTTAATCTGCTTCCACTGCCAGTTGAAGGTCTTGGACTTCAAAGCTCTGAATGTGTCTGTGCCCAGCTACAAAAAATGCCTGTACCTGCATCTACAAATCACAGATACCTGTGTTCCTCTGGGGCAATGCAGACCACAGAGTCCAGAAGGAAGCAGCCAGGGACAAAATATGCACACGCTATCTTGGTTGATGGAATCTTCTGGAGGAAATCAGACAAATGTAACCTAAACCATTTCTAGGAAATGCTGCAAAACTTTCCTCTTTTAAGAGATGTTTCCATCATAATCAGGATACCATTCACCACATCAACTCTTCCCCTTCCCATTTAGAAAAAAATGTTGCCCCCCAGCAGAGCTTTCTCAACCCAGAAAGTCCAGACACTCCAGGAAAGCCACCAGGGATTTTGCTGTTACCGACTAATTACCACAGAGAATGCTTACATGAAACAATGAGAAAGTTAGAACAGACCCAAAGGTAAAATCAGTGGGAACCTTTTGAACAAGCAGCTCATCAGAGACTTTGTTCTGCCTGCAGGGAAGGAGAAAAGGAGGCCCTGAGTTAGTCATCTGTATTTACTAAAAAAATAGAAGAATCAAGCAAACAAGCAAAAAAAAAAAAAAAAAAAAAAAAAAAAAAAAAAAAAAAAAAAAGTTCCCCCCAGCCCACAAAACACACAAAAATACTTCTTCATTTTGTGAGTTTACATCTGGTGCTCTCCAAAATTGCAGTGTCGTTTCTGGGCCTGTTCAGCTGCTACAGTTTTCCAAGTCTTGCAAAGAAGGCCTAAAGGCATTTGAGCTAGAAACACTGACCTCATGGCTACTGTGAACCTTTACACAGTTGACTGTAGGAAGCACTGGGAAAATATAAAGCCCTACCAACGCTCAATAAAATTTTCTACTCATGAAAAATATGTCTAGCTCAGCACAGGCAAATTTTTCAAGAGCAGCAACCTGGCAATTAGCCAAAATAGAAATAGGAGCCCCCTCCTCCAGCTGACATTAGTATTCAAATCTCTCTCTCCCTTGTTGCCAGGTACATCTGGGAGATTCTTTGCAGGGAGCAGCCTAGAATGTGTTGTTAATATACATAACATACTATATAATGTTTTTTGATTACTGCAATTTCAAGTTTTCCTTATTTTTGCAGCTCAGGAGGACTTAGTTGGCCCAGCCCAGCACCAGAGCAAGGACCTGTTGTGCAAGATGATGTAACTGTCCATTTTTACTAAAACCAGAGCTCATTCCCTGCCTACACAGCTTGCAGTGTCAGTAACCACAGCACATGCTGGGCAGACAGAACACAGGAATGGGGAGCTCAGACAAGAACACAGGCAGAGGAGATAGCAGCAAAACAAATCTCACCAGGTTCTTTGAGTCATCTCCTGCCTGGATGGCCAGCAGAGCACTTAGGAGCTGTCATAAGCAGATGAGATCTCTAAGCACTCTGGGTCAGATACCACCTGTAACACCAAGCTGAATTTGGGGGTTGAAGCCTTTAGGCCAGAGGTGGTGGGGTTTCTCCAGTAAAAAAATAGAGACTGTGCTTGGACCAACAAGGACTTCTCAGATATCTTCTTTTCTGCTCATGATCACAAGGACCTTCTAACAGATGAGCAGTGAATGAGCCATCTCCAGCTTGCCCTGGAGCATGGTTTATCTGGAAGTGAGGTCCTCAGAAGGAATGGGTTATTGTATGAAAAACTTGAGTTCAAGGAGATGCTCTGCATTTTTGCCTTGAACATTCTCAGCAGCAACCAAGGTACATTTCACCAACAGTTCTCTGGGAGACTCTGCTCTTCTGAGTCTGAATTTTGTCTGAGAACAAAAATTCTCATAAAGTACATGAAGTTCACCACCCAAGTATCTGCATGCAATTTGCATCAAAACCACACTGAAATACTCCACAACAGTCAGCTTCAGCAAATAGAAATTGCAAATATGTAGAAATGGTTTAGGTGAAAGCAATGTAATTACACACTGTGACAAACAGTTCATGAAGATCAGCACTGCACACAGAGGAAAAATAAAGGAGAATTTCTAATCACGTGAACCATCATGTTTTATGCAGTTGCTACAAACTACAGCAGATATTTCAGCATTATTTTATTTAGGTGGTGGAAATTTGTTGTTAAAAAATTTTGGAGTATTTTCTGATATGATGAAAAAGCCCAAAATTATCTTATTTAGTTCTTTAAGATGAAGCTATGGTAGCCTTTTTCAGATGGAATTTAACACGCAGTATCTAACTTTTTGGCAATTAAACTTAATTTTAAAAAATTAATACAATTTAGATTAAATTATCATTCATGATTTGTATGACATTGCACTGCTGCAAATCTAACATTGTTGTTGGTAGAATTATGTTCTTCTTTCAAAAAGATCTGAAGATCAACAGCATCTTGACCTCTGACTAGAGCTTGTAACAGCTGCTAAGACCTAAAATAGTGGAAAATAAAAGCCTAATGTGAGTGATGTAATGGCAATACCCTGGATAGATATGCCCAAGGTAAGATGAATCCAGTGTCACAGTAATTCGTACTAGCATTTGCTTTTCTTCAGCAGGCAGAACATATTAGGTTTTTAGCACATGTGTAGCTCTGGTGTGAAACCAGGGTCAGTGTGCATCTCTGGGGTCCCTTTCAGACCCAGTACAGAAGGGATACAGCAATTTGTTCCAGCTCCTAAGGTGTTCTGTTGAGTGCAGACTGTCTAAAGGTTTGGGAACTGGAGGTACCTTCAGGTCAGTTGCTGATTTTGACCAAAAGGGAGCCACATTTCTTAGCAGCCTGAACCAGTTTGCTCTGAGATGGAAGTTACTAAGTAACTATAATTATCTGGGAACTCCTTGCTTAGATTAAACAGGCCTTTTTGACCCAGGGATTGTAATGCTTCTTTAGACAAACAGGTAAACAAAGGCAGAGAGAGGCAGGCAACACCTAGGTCACACCATCAGTTATTATGATTTTGGAAGTACAATTCATAGGCCATTGCTTGATCACAAGACCACTACAAGATTTTCTGAGGCAGACAGATAGGATGGGTTTACAAGTTGCTTTTACTTCAGTGACAGTTAATCTCTTAAGGCAAAAACATCAGTCCTTTAGGAACAATAATGTGTAGTATATTAAAGTGAAAATAAAAATTTTGTAAAGGGGGGAAGCTTCCCAAATGGTACTTTCTGAGCTTGCTTGTGGAAAATTACTAATTTATTTAATTGAAAAGAACGATTTATTTCAGACTAATTTCCTTCTAGCAACAAGAGACATTTCAAAACTTGATTGCAGTTAATATCCCAATGTTTCAAAGCATTTTATTCATCTATCAAATAAGATAATGAAGACTAATTTACTGTTGAGGTACAAAGTGGGCTGAGCAGGTCAGGCACTTCATGCTCCCAGGCTAGCAGGGGTGTGGATGAGTCTGAGCTGTGCATCAGCTCCTTGGAGAGGCCAAGTCCTGCAGGAGAGCTCAGGGGGCCACAGCAGTCAAAGAATGTGCAAAGGCAGCTCCTCCTGTGCACAAAACCACATTTCCCCTAACCTGAACAGCAGCAGAGAGCTCCTTTCACACAGCACCTTGCAAATGGAGATTGTCCAACTCAACAGCTTGGTCAGGGAGGACTGAATGCCACAACTGCCCCACCTATGTTCTGTACTTTGGTGATACCTCACAGCTACTGCCCTGGAAGAACAGAAAACAATGGGACTCCCAGTACTGGCCTGGGGAAAGGAAGCTTTGGCACTTGTAATCATGTCACATAGCCTCTGGAAAAAAAGGAAGAAATTGCATGTACCTATTATGTGTAGCTGGACATGGTGACTCCCAGATTAAGGACTCACCAACTGCAAAGTACCTTCCCAAAACTCACATACCATAAAATGCCAGATTTGTACTGCCCCCCCTCTAAGGTAAGAAATATTTACTCACCTTTAGCCTGTGAGAAGCCAAGCATAAATATTTGGTCTTGGTATTTTTATTCAATTCATTCTTCTCTTAACTAATGTCTGGCAAGACTTGTCCCCATCCTTGGAGATTACTTGGGTACAGCCACTCCTATGAAGCCCTCATTTTCATTTACCACCTAGGTGTGTTGTGAAGTTGAACCTTGACTTTGCTGGAAACATTCAAAATCTAGAATGTAAGATGATTATTAACAGAAAGAGGAAAATTAGTGCATGTGTTGCTGAACTAAAACATCACACAAAATAGAAGCTGGTAATTTCCTAGGCAAGATGCTGATCCTGCTGGTTTGTTGAGCAGGTGACTTAGACCTGTTTGCTGCAATAAGCATTATTGAAACAGACTCAGTACAGCTCATTATCTCTACACAATTCCAGGTTAAGGTCATGTCCACTTTATGAACGCTGACAATCATTGTTGATACAAAACTGAGAAAGGATCAGGATGTGGGAAAGACATCTTCACAGCTACTAGGAGGTGTTAAAGATGACCTTATCTTCTCATTTAGTTCTGATACTGAAATAAGCAGTTGAAGAAAATACTGCCTCCCGCCCTCCCAGCCCCAGACTGCCAGCCTCCTGAAGATCAACACATCTGCAAATACATTCTGCAAACCTCAGGGAAGAAAGCCAGATTGCAGCCTGCCTTATCTCTTCTGACTGGCTGAATGTATTTCAGGCCTCAAGCATCACATGACTGTACATAACATATGAATACAATAACTAACATGGCTTTTATAACAGATCAGCAGGGATCAGCAGTGTTGAACAAACACCCTTATTTGCAAAAGCACCTTCCCAGCCCATGAAACAGGTGACCTTGTCTCCCAAGGGTTACAGTGCAGAGTTAATGATCCACAAATTAAGGATTTCAAACTTATCCACAGCTCCCCTCTTAGCTGCACCATTTTGCACCAAATCAAATAAACACTGTCACTGCTCTATAGAAACCCAGTGCTGTAAGAGAGGCCAGAGTTCAGGAGGCAGTGGACAGTGCATTTTCTGCAAGAAGGCATCAGCTGGTGGGGACAAGATTTCATGAGAAAGCATAGATCAGTATCTTGTTTAATGTCCTTTGTTGTACCTCCCACTGAGGAACATAGTGCATATCTCACCGTCAGCTGTGTGACCAGGTTAGGCTACACAGTGGCCTGGGGACTTCTAAAGACCAGTCCAATCTCTAATATACTAAATACTAAAATACTAAACCATTAGTATTTTCCAGAAACAGGTTTATACACACTAGAAAGATCTGATTGTACAGGACAGAATCCTTTATGCTCTGCTGGGATTCACAAGATTTAGTTCCACATGAGATACCATATGAAAAATCCCCTGTATATGGAAAAATCCCCTTGCCTCTTGCATTCCCAAAAAACTACATCCCCTATCTCAATGGTAAGAAGGCCTTATTTGCCCATATATTTATAGAGTAACCCTATGTGCACAGAAGGCAGTACACTTCTGACCAGACCACACTTCCTTTACAGCTGGTGTAGCTAAGTTGAGCTCACAGGGTGTTGTCATCACCATTTGAAGACCCCCAGAACCTGTCAGTCAATGTAACCTCTGGATAAATCCTGTGGGCTTTTGACTTTGTGGGCCTGGAACACCATGCTCTTTCCTCACTAGGGAGCTTTTGGCTGCGGCAGTGCATTTACTGCTGTTGAAGCTGGCTTTAGAAGTTGCAGCCTGCCCTAAGAGATTATTTCCTACACATTTGCTGTACTGGTCAAAGTTTTTGTCTGGCCACAGGACAGACAGGGAGCTCCTGTGGTAGAAGTTTGACAAAGAAGAGGAAACTGAATATTTTAAATTCACTCTACAGCCTGCCCTCTTTAAGAGAAGCTGAGGCAAGCAGGCAGGAATCAGTTGGACAAGGTGGCGTTGCTTGGACAAAGTAGATCCTGTTGGTCATTTGTCTGTAAAAGACAGCAAGGCTGAGCCAGCATGTCCAGGTCTCTCTTGGCAGAAGTTCTAACAGAGAAGCAATCTAGTCTGTCTAACCACCTCCATTTCCTCCAGCACTTTATCAACATCCATTCACTCCTGTTTGTCTTCTCCAGCAGGGTCTTTTAGAGATGATTGCTTTGATACCAATGAGCATTTCTGCAGTGATTTAGAAGATAAAGCCCAGTTGTTCTCATAGTTTCTAACATGGAGTTTTCCTTTAAATATCTCAACCCTTTTGATTCCAGACAGCAAATTCCAGCAAATACTTGAAAATGCTCTCCTCCTCTTGCCTCTCATACCAGCATTAAGTTTTCAAACCATTGTTATCCCTTGAAAACAGTCTACAGCAGCATGCACAAGTGTTCTCATGCACTTAATGAAGTTTAATAGTAGACACAGACTAAGACCAAAATGAAGGTTATACTAAAGAGACATTAAAACAACTAAGCAATTAGGAAATGTACACATATTTACTTACACAAGAACTGCTTCTGCAACACTTGAGAATCATGTATGATAGTTTCAGGTTCCAATTTGCAAATGCAAGAATCCTAGAAATGTATCTATCAACAGGATACCTCTTCAGAGAACTAGAAATGTGTTTTCACATTATAAGATTGTGTGTTCCACCATGGTGACATAGTAATACTTTGTACTTGGATAATACACTGTATTTGTAGGTTCGTAGATACTGCAAGGGAGGAGTTGCTGAAACAAATTCAGCAATGGAAACATAATGAGCTGCAGAACTGGACCATCTTGCCTTGAATCCTGTTTCACACAGTAAGTCATGGCAGAATGTAAAAATAGAAAATTTTTGTAACCCCTCCTGCTGCACCCAGTCTAGAGTCCAACATGGAGAAAAGCTCACATTCTTCTAAACCACTCAGTCTTTATTTGAAGAGCAAAATTTTAGTAGTAATAATTGGAGTGCCCTGAAGAGCTAAAGCTGAATTGAAGAACAAAGTCTGTTAGACAGCAGAGGAAAAATCACGGAAATGTTTTAAAATGTAGCATTACAAACACTGGAAACAGTCTGAAGAAATGGGACAGTGAGACACAGGGAAGCAAGTAGAAGGAGGCAGAGTCAACTGCATTGATCTGTGTAGAAAGTTTGTTTTATAAGAAACAGTTCACTGCTAGGTTAAATCATGGCTTTCTTCTGCCACTGGCCACAATAAAAAACAAGAGCAACAACATGAAGAATCCCAGCTTTAGAGATCAAAGGAGAAATTCAGGCACACTGTTGTATAATATGGTCACACATATCCCCTTTACAACTGTTTTCTCTCCCTCTGTTATAACTACCCATATATTTGTCTTGGGAGTTGAGGGGTTTGACTCGTGCTTATAAAGCTGGTTTCAAGGTCCCATGCTGCCTGTATCAGCCAGCATGTAACACACTTCTTTACACTCAGAGCCACTTTTCAAATCTCAGTTTTGATTACTTCCAGGCTGTGTTTCACGCTATGCTGTTACTTATTTGAATGAACTCTGCCTACTCTATCATTTGTTTCAAACTAGGAGATCTTTGGGGCTGTAATGCTACACTCAAATACAGGATGATACTGCAAAGTAACTTAAAGGGAATGAGGCCAAACAACATGTAATCATGTCTAACAAGGAGGGAGGGGGGAAAGTGCAGAGGGGGATGGGTGGGGAGAAGTGAGATGCAATAAAGCCTGGGTGAAGAAAACCCATGCTTCTGATTTTTATGAGGCCTGGCAAATAAACAGAAGGACAGCTCTGGCTGAAAGGGAGGAGGAGGGTCTGGCAATCAGGTGGATGGACAGTGAAAGCCATTTACTGCATCGACAACTGAATTTTTTTCTAGTGGCCAGTTTTCACTAGGGGAAGACAATAGTTCTGGAGAAAAACCTCTGCAAGAAATTGTTCTTATTTTTTTTTACATTGCTGTTCATAACTTGCAGAAAGCAGAAAAAGGAAGAAAAAAGTTACACCAAGAAGAGAGTATCCAGACAGCTACCTGTCTCCTAATCTGCTTGTTACCTGACCACTAAGCCTTCTCAGTTCTTTGCATTAACTTGAGTCTTCTTTACCTCTCTTCCCATAAAACTCACATTAATTTCTTACTCTTTAAGTGGTGTGAGTAGGCAGTGATATTATCATGTGCTTCTTGAACAGAGCTAGAAATGGGATAAACTTCTGAGGCAGAAATAACACAAAATTTGTTTCCATGTTTGCAGAACAAATAGATTCATTGAAGGGAAGGCAATATGGTCACAAGGATATTTCACTGCCTAGGCTAAATAACAGAAAGGTGTCTGCACTGGAGTAATATGTCCTGGGGGAAATGATAATGGAATAAATACAACAGTATTTGTTTAACTCAGGAATTTGCAAAGAGAAAAAAGAGCAGGAGATGATGAAGCCTAAAGAAGAGCTGAAGTCCAAGAGGTTTTTACAGGAGGTTTTTACCCCTTCCTCATGACAAACGCCAGTCATGGAAGCACTTTATCTTGTTCTCTGAATTCTTGGCTATGAACCTCTAGCTAAGCATACCAGAACTCCCCCTACTGAGGAGCCATCACAACCACAACTAAATACTTGGGGAATTTCTTTGGCAAAAGACTTCTCTGTTGGAAAGTGCTGATTTGTTGAAAACAAAGCTTTCTGTGGAAAAAATGCCATCTTCAACAAAATACTAGCTGGAAGATGTTCCTCTGCTCACAGTGCAATTGCTTGGCAGGACCAGGCAGATCCAGCATCCCCTCTGGGGTCCTTCTGCACCAGCCACACACTGCATGGACAGACAGACAGACAGACAAGCATGGTGCAGAAGGGCAGATTTAGAAGAAGTGTTTGAACCTGGCCCTTCCCACTGGGCTACTACCATATGGGAAGGGAATTGGTTCCTATTGCAGCCTCTTTCTCCAAAAGGCTTAGGCACTTCTTCTTTTTCAAGAAGAGAGCAAACAAAAAGGCAAAATCATCCAACTTTGCATAAAACAGCTCTCTGTTTCCACTCTCTGGTTTTAACACAAATGGTATCATTGCACTCACGCTAGGGATTGATAATTATTTTGGCTAAAGAAAACTGAACAAGGGTGAGATCTTGCAAACCTTGTGATAGCACTACATTTAGAAAGATTAAGCATGAGACTTAAAATGAAAGAAAGCCTCCATTGCTCTCTACCCCTGCAGCCTGAGACTGGATCTCCTTGTGTGCCACACTTCATTTTCAGCACCATTTCAACAAATCAGTGGAATGAGGTTCAAGCTGGGCTTCTCTCAAAGTGCCAGATTCTCCTTTTAAATCATGTGGCTATGATAAGACTTTGTTTCCAATAATATAACTGCAGGAATTTTTGTTTCTTTTATGCTCAGAGGGAAGACAGAAAGACTCTTTCTGGTTCTTGAATCTTTCTATGCTGTCATAAGCAACCACATTGTTTAAATCTTTTCCCAAAGATCTCAGACCCTGTATATGCCAAGGAATTTTAAAACACAGCTCAGCTACTTGGCAAATTCTTAGTGAGCTCAACCTGAGTGTGTGCTTGTCCATGCTCATGGCTGCATGGGAGCTGTTGCTGTTGGGGCCCAGGGCTGAGGAACTCAGTGCACTGCACTGTGGTTCCTCTGCTCAAGGCAGGTAGTGCATGTTTCACTCTAGTTGTTGTCCTGAGTCTGAAAAGAACTCTGCCTTCCCCTGATTCTCTATTTCCAAAGCAGCATCCTCATATAGCTTCAAGTCCCTATCAAACTTAGACAGAAAAACAAATGAAAGAATGACCTTTAGAAAAAAAAAAATATATATACGAAAGAACACAAAAAAGTATTTTTGGTTGATTTTTTGGAAACCACAAGCCATGGAAACAGGATATAGACAAAGTCTGACAGACACTACTTGCTGGAATACAGCTGAGTGTAAATTAATTGAGATTCCAAGCAACAAGGAAGGCCTGTCCACAAAATAGCTTCAGCCACCTTGACCCAAGTCTGCAGTTAGGATTAAGAGCTGAGCCACAGCCATTTCAAACACCATGACATTGTCTCACCTTAAGTGCTTTTTCTGGTCCAAAATAAAGTTTATTTGTGAGTTGGTATTTTGTGACTGACATTTTTATGTGTCTTGTTTTCTGTTGTGGCAATGACTGTTGTAGCAACAAGTGATAATGCCTTGTACTTCAGGTTTGCTGGTGTATAAGCCACTCCAGAGGCAATTGCCCAGGGAGAAAGCAGCAATGAGCCATGCAGTAGCCATAGAGAGAGCACTGAGAAGAGTTAGAGCATGCTGCTGTGCCACCAGTCTTCTCAGCAATTAGAGAAAGAAAGGTTGGCAGAGACACTCAGTCCCCAGAGGTGTTTCCCATCAGGTTTTTGAGCTGTAAACTCAAGTGCTAGAAAAAGCAGAAAAAACCCAAGAGCCACTTGGAGAGAAAGGGGCTCTTTGCCAAAGCATGGGTCAATGGAAATCTGCTGTGACCAAAAGAGTAATAGAGAGATTGTCCCCATGTCACAGTGTCTATTAGCATAGTGACTTCCAGCATCCTCATGACCACGTCTGACTGACAAGGTGACCATGGTTCCATCAGCAGTGTGCACACATCATGTTTGGTACTCTCATAGATGTAAAAAGGTATATGTAGAAAGGGATAGCAAACCTGTCATCCCAAATAGCATAAAGAGATTATTTTCCTAAAACATAGATGTTGAATGTCAGTTTGATGCCAATCCCTGATTTTAAATTTTTTTTAGTTGCTTCACAAGATTTTTCATGCAAATGCTAAGTGCTCCAATTGCTTAGATAATCCAGTCTAAATATGTATAGACTTGGTAGGACATTATGGCTTGCTTACAGCTTTTGACTAATGGTAGGAGAAAAATCCATAATATAATCTTGTGAGACTTGACTCAGTCAGAATTCGAAATCAGATTTTGGCACACTTGTCATCTCTGTATTTAGACTCTTTGATACAGATTTACAGCCTTTTAAATCTGTTTCTTCCCAACTTTCAGCCTAAACATTTCCTTGGATACACAAAAATATCCATGACAAATTAAAATACATGCATTGACTAGCTGATCACAGAAAACTTCATCTGGTAGGCAAGAAGAATGTTCCTATTACACTGTTGTTGACAAATCCAGAAGCAAATATTCTTTATGAGAAAGATACATTGCTAGCAGTGTGGGCTTGCCAGAAACTCAAATCCTGTGAACATAAATGGCTTGATACTGAGGAGAAATGGTTGAGGCCACTATTGGAAAGCTAGAGTGTTGTTTTTTTTTCTTTTTATCACTCAAAAGAGAAAAAAAGAACTAGTCAAGTGTCTTTGCTGTAAGTTATAAGAAATTATTACAAGGGTTTTTTGTTACTTTGGTTTTGGTTGGTTTGTTTTTGTTTGTTAGTTGGTTTTTGGTTGGTTGGGTTTTTTTGGTTTCTCCTTTATATGGAATCTATCTGGAGAGAATTGCATTGATAAAATGTTGAAAAAACAGAATGCAGGCTGCCCTCCATAGTCTGTATATTACATCTGCTTTTATCTGCTCCAGTAGCAAGAGGAGCAAACTCAGGCAGCCAGGATAATATCACTGTCACTTGCATGGTGTGGTCACTTTTGTGCAAGTCCCTCTTTGAAACCCCACCAGACTTCACTGCACAGCACCAGTTTACACCAGCTCTGATTCTCAGGCTTGTTCTCTACCAGTCTGCTGGGTGGAAACAATGATAAGAGCTTCAAAGAAAAAGCCAATCATTTTCTGTAGTAATTTCAAGTTTTCTTGTGCTGTGCTTTTCCAATTTACAGATGACTTGCTTATTAACCCAGTTTGCCCTTGTGGTATCACTAATAATCAAGGTGTTGTTTCCTGCTCTGCTGGTCCACCACTCTGTGCAAAAGCTGCATCTCCAATTAGATGAGAAAACCAGATTTACTGCAGAGCAGCAGCAAGCAATCCTCAGAATTGACCCTGCAATCTTTACCAAATTGGAATTCCCATGGAATTTTGATTGAGGTGTGCAGAATTCACCTTTAAAGTTCATATAAGAAAAGAAACATAGCGAGGACAAACACAAGTGGGGACTCTGATAGTCCTGAGAAAGGTAAAATGTAACATCAAATGCTAATATAAGGATATCAGGAATTAGAGTCCTTCTACAAAGTGCAGAAATTTTATTCTGTACATTTATTTTCAACTAAGTATTTCCCCATGCCTTTATTATTTTAGAAAAAATGAGAAACACTCTTCCAAGCCTATATGAATGTGATATTTCAAAAATATTTTCCCCATGTAAATAGAACAAAAATGCCAACTTCATTCTTTCATTGTGACTATTTATTGTCTTTTTTTTTATTTTAAGCTCCCAGTTATGTGTTTCAAATACTACAAATTATAAAAGAATTGTTCAAAGCAGATGTTTCTATGTCAAAACCTTTCCCATAAAAATCATTGTGAAAGAAAAAATGTGATAGCATAGGCTCAGAATAAGCCTTCTCCTGAAAAAAAGGTTAGATTTGAATGAATTATCATTTTACAACACAAACATTTTGATAAGAAATTTGTGATTAATTCCTTTCAAAACCTCTCAAGAAGGAAAATCCTTTTAACTATCTGTAAGCCTGGAATTATTGTGCAAGTGTTCTGAAGAGTGCTAGAGGCAGAGACAGGTATGTACTCAAAGCCACCTGGGCACTTCTCCTTCATGACTCACTCTGCAAAGCTCAAAGGAAGCACAGAGAGTGTTCCTCTCCAAATGACAATAGAACAATGCAATCCCCATGCCCTTGACAAATCAGGTCAGAACAAAATAGGCTGCTTCATTTTCACTTGTCACTCCAATATCCTTTTGCATGCTCTTCATCAAGGAGGACAAGAAGGGTACATTGAGTGGCTTCCTCCATTCCACATTATCTGTTCTGCATCTGCAGAGATGATACATGCTGATGAGTTAATGCTTTCCTTAGAGCATGCCTGTATATGAACTTGTGTTCTCTTCCCCAAGAGTGGGAGCAGGAAGCACGTTCTGAGTCTTGAGATTCTACTCATCAATGGAGTATGCCACCATTAGAGCACTAAGCTGTCACAAAAATAATAGCTTAATTACATTTTTATGATGAGAAGTTTCCACTAAAACTGATCCAGTAATGCATTATACTATTTTCTATGCTTATGACAAGGACCTTGAAAATTGTAAAATTGTAAACTTTTGTGTAAGAGAATAAGCCAGACCTAATTGCAATGTCCAAGTGCCAGCCCTGCATTTTAGTTTCTTCCCTCCCTATCCCTGAAAATTTCAAATCCATAACCAGTGCCCAAATGTAAGACTTATTATTCCCCCCTGCACTTATATGTTTGGTCTCCAAGTAAGTCTCTCTATGTGGCTTAAGCCCTCTGTCTCAGTACAGGCTTGTTGACTTTTATCATTTCTCATACAGCAGTAAATTATATTGAAAAGGCTTCACAGAATATAGAGGCCATCAATAAAATAGCAGAGAAGAGGGAAAAAAACATACTGGTAACAACTATGATTAGGAAATTCCAAAACTTTGCTGGATGAACAATGGTATAGGCACCAAAGGGTCACTTTTTCAGTTCATTCTTGAACAGAGCTGTCTTGGTTTGAAAGAAACCTGTCTGTCAAGGAAGGGGGGAACCTCCCTTGGAATAGAAAATATGACCCCCTTCCCTCAGAATTATATAACTTTGAAATTAAGCAGCTTTCAGGCAAAGAGATGGGAAAAGAGCTACACATTATATTCTGCTGTTCATTAAAAAGAGAAGAAATGCATGCATGACTCCAGGAAATGAACAGATCAGACACATAAGGCCACAGACAACAGCAGGAATCCAGCTGCTTCCACAATCTGCTATGTTTTGCATTGGAAAGCATGGTAGGAATACACTTAAGGAAATGCTACCTGCCCACTCCTACTGAGTATATAAGTTTAGCATTTCTTAGGGTAAAAAAAGACTATAGTTTCTATAAAGGAGCAATGGAAAATCAGTTATTTAATTTCTTCAACCACAGTAAAATAAATTACAGTTTCTAACACCACTCAATTTGGAGTAGGTCAGATTCTTCCCTCTCTTTTATTGAGCAAAAACAATCCCAAAAAACTCAACAAAAACCAACTTGTGGTGACTTCTGCAAAAAGCAACAAGATACTGCTGAAGTTAAAAGCATGTGTTTTCCTGTGTAACAATGCAGGTTTTTTCTACTACTGTTAATGCAAATGACTGTTGTGGGCCAAATGTGAGTAGAGATGTGGATGCATCAGCAGAGATGCTGTGCAAAGTAAACACTCAGCCTTGTTCTAACAGCAGCAGAGGAAGGCTTCAGTGAGACTAAGAACCAAGGTTTGGTGTCCTTTTGGCATTAATATTTATGCACAAACACTTTTCTTTCAAGAAAGATGTCAGTGTTTGCCTGCAGAAGGTCACAGTGGGTTTTCTCCCAGCCCGGCCAAATCTGCTGGATACTCACAAGTAGTTAACAAAAAGATGAGACAACACTGGAGCACAATAAATCCAAGACCATTTACCAATCACTCATTCCATTGCTTCCAATCTTGCCTCTCCTCCTGTTTTCTTGGGGCCTCAGGCTCATTTCATCAAATACTGAAAGGCAATATCTAGATCAAGAAGAAGGGAGTGAATTCTATTGCTGAAAAGACCATGTCAGTAAAAACATCATGCACAAAGAAACACATCTAATTGGAAAGCTGAAGAACAAATACTCTCCCTTCCTGCTGAAAGCATATATTCCACACCTGCTCTTTCAACAAAAAACCAAAGTTGACCAAAGCCAGTGCTCCCAGGGAAATGCCAGCCAGGTTACATCCCTATCTCTGCAGTCAGTTTCACCTGATTGCAAAGGGTAATATTATCTCTGTAAGTGATGGACACAAGATCTGGGCAAATGCAATATCTGATTTTAAAAATTCCTCTGCTGAGATTATATAATCTACAAATGTGAAAACCAAATACATGTCCCACGAAAGCTACATTTAGAAGGAGATACAGAAGTCTGGAATTGTATTTATGATGCTGACATAGGGAACTGATTTGGATCCCTGTTTTATTTGCCAGCACACTGTTAATGTCTATATCTGATGCTGCAAAGACTTGTTTCTGTCACTTTCTACAAGAAAAGCAATAGTTAAGTTGGCATGAGATTCCCTATGTCATTGACAATTTCATAGTACTGGAATCAGGTGGACTTTCACTGTTCCATCTCTATTCAGTTGTTTGCTTTGTAATCAGTCTATTTTTAAAATCAGAATCATCTCTCATGGATATTTGGCTGTGTCTGAGTGCTGTACATGAATTAACCTTCAAATGTGCAAATGTAACAGCCTGCAGTGATTGCAGTCATCTTTCATTACAGACCCTTTTACACAAATAGGTTTTTTCCACCTAGATAAGCTTCCCCAAAATTAGCAAAACCAATTCCACAGGCATCAAAGAAGGAGGCACCAGAGGCAGAAACCAAGAAGCAAGGTGAGCCTATCTGTCAGTCCAGGGCCAGGGACAATGTCACCATCCTCACTGTCCTCCCTTGAGCCCTGCCAGGGGTTTCATGCCTGTGCTGGTCCCAGAGCAGGTGCCCATCACCCTGAGCACCTGAGCTTGAGCTGGCATTGCAAACTGCTTCGTTTCCAGCTGTGGCTCAGGACTCTGCACACAAGTGATTCTCCTGCCACTCCAAAGGATTAGCAGAAGCATCTGGCCAAGAGGTGATACTTACAACTAAGAGAGGTGATATCCAAAACTGTGGCAGCAAAAGTCATCTGCTTTCCTCTACAAGAGTGTTAAGCATGTGGAGGGACTCATGTGCTTGAAGAGTGCCAAACACATGAACTGAAGCACCTGCCTAAAGTGCTCAGGTGAACTGCAGCCTCCAGAATCTGAAGAGCTATTTTAGAATGTGGCCATGAAAGACAAGTATTTTCCAGAAGGCTTAACATAACCCCCTCAAAAATACACTTTGGGTCACTGTAAATGTACCATAAACCCTGGATTTACAGGGATAATATTTCATTAGAAATCAGGGTGTATGTGCAGCAAAGGAAATACGGCAAAATGGTTTGTAGAATTTAAATAGTATTTTCTGTTATCTAACAGAAAATATTTTTAGATTTCATGCTTCATCACAGTTTTGACTTTTTGTTTTAAAACGTGATTACAGCATTCTCACTGCTTCGCAAAGAGGATTCATAGTACATTTTAATTGGTGCTCAGGCATACATTTTGGTTTTGATTCTTTCCCCAACATGCGATAGAAATACATAATAAAGTCTCAAAATAGGTGATGAAATCTCCTTCACGGCAGTTAGCTGCTTTAGAGACAGTTTCATCAACATATTCTTCAATAAACTTATTAACATATTTTTAAAAAGGCGGAAACTGTTTCCTCTCTGGAATCTGGGAAAGGAGTTCTGTTCTCCTGCCTAAATATACTAAAGTGATGGAACACTGCTATCTCAGCTTCTAGACACAAATAGCACAGCCATATTCTCTAGTGGACCTGTCCCAAGTTTCTTTTTATTTCATTTAAAACAGAAAGCTGGAATTCGTTCTGGTTTACCCAAACTGTTGTAGATTCTCAGATAGATGTTCTTTTCAGGACAAGAGTAAAGAAGTTTATTCAGGGACTATCCCAGAATTATCAGCCAGACACATCACTGCCTGTGAACCCATCTCAGACTCGGGCATAGCTCCAGAAGCCTGAGACTATTTTTGCCATCTGCAATGCTTGTCATCCACTGGCAGCTGAGAAGTGCCTACACTGCTGCTTCCTCCACTGGAGGTTTGGAAGCAACACAGAGGGAACAGAAGGAAGCACTGAGAACATTTTGTATTCTTGTGTTTGTGCTATGCAGAATAACACGTTTGGTGGTTTGCTTCAGGCACCTGGAAAGCAATTACCCTTGAGCTGGTCCAGGTTCTCACACCTGTGATGTGGATCATCCCTGTATTGATAGACTGACAGTGACTGCTGGCACTGGAAAGAACAGGCTAGATAGCCAAGGTCTGCTGACTTAACAGTTTTTTCTGAGCTTACAAATAACAATATCAGCAGGCATTTCTGAAAGGGTTCATGGGCCTCAGTGATACTAAAATATTTTGTTACACTGACCTTGTAGCACCACCCATGCTTAACTGGATATCCCTTAACAGACTGAATTAAGAGGGAAAACAAACAATTTCTCCTGTAACATGCCAAACAGCAAGAGGACAGATTGCTTATTGACTTTCCTTTGCTTTTTGTCTTTCAAAACACAGGAGCAGATCATGTGTTTCTGTCCCATTGCTTTGTGCCTTGTTTAAGCAGGGGCTGCCCTCACACTCTGTGGTGGTCAGGAACAGCCAGCAGCAAATGAGACCAGGGGGTTCCATAGCCCAAATCTGCTTTTCCTGACCATGCACAGCATAGCTTTATTGGGAGGATGCCCATTTGTCCTCCACTTGGCTGAGTAACTTCTTATTCTAAAAAAAAAAATAAATTTAACAGGCTAAATACTCAGACAACTTAATATCTTAGTAAATGATATTAAAATACATTGTTTTCAGTCCCTAAACTGAAGCTTAAGCATAGCAAATGAAGCTCAAGATTTTAAGTTCAGTATTTTGTGCAAGAAACTGCACTGAAGAGCAAAGAGAGAAATATTGTGTTCCCAAGGCTCTCCCTCTCCAACAGGGTATTACAGGAAAATAGAACCCCATTTTCAGTGTAAGAATCAGCTGCCCTTTCAAATGCATGCATTCTACAAGGACTGCAGTGACCAGCTTGAGTTTTGGTCCAAAGGGCAGTGCTGAGCAGCATCATTTTTTGCCCCAGGAGTGGCTGTGGGACAGGCTTTAGGGCTGCTGAATAAATTAGGTTGTTGGCTGGCTAAACAGACTAATGCCACTTCCTTGGCTTTGACAGGGCTGCTGAGTGATGCTGACTGCTAGACATGCTACTTTGCAAAACAGAGCTGCAATAGACTTTTTGCTTTTGGCTGAAGGCCACAGATGTGAAGGTTTTGATGGGATGTGTTGTATGAATCTATCTGACCATTCTCAATCCATTCACACTGGCATTCAGGCACTGAGAGCACAAGTAAATTATAGGTTGATGACAGCTTAGATTGGTTGGGACAGCTCTTAGGAGACTGGGGGTTTAGTAGCTGGATAAGGAACTTGGTTAAAGTAGCTGTTTATGCTTTGGGTGTTATTTTGTGTGTACATGTTGTAGTCCCTTGTGCTTTGCTTATAGAGACTGATTGATAAATCAATAAAGAAAATTTTATTGGTACAAAAGGAAGGGGGAGATGTTGGAAAACAAATGGGAGATGGAACAGACAGCACAGCAGAACAAGATATTACGGCCTTGGTGGATTATAAGCTCTGGAACAGGAACTTGTAGATATGAAAAAGTACAGCATATCCAGCTAGGGAGCTCTCTGACACGATGTGGTTTTGGGAGGCTGCCTAATGCAAACAACAGGCTATCTGCAGTGAGAAATTTCTGCTAGAAGTTGTAGCCCTGGAACTGTAACTGTATATAAGGCTGAATTGTGAGAACAATAAATGACTTCAATGACTTCAACACCCTGTTCTTCTATGCTTGGACTTCAAATGCTCTGCCTTCAATAAACCACTTCAGCTTTTACTTCTTTTTGCTCGGGCATTGGCTCTTTGCTTGGATTACTTGTTGCACCCTTCCTTTGGAGTCCTGTCTCTCAGTCACTGCCATTTATCTGCTAGTGCTTCCTCCTCCTTATCAGGTGCTTACAGACAGCAATATTATGATAGGGAAGCTGCTGCTTGTGCTGCGTCAGAAAGCAAAAAGCAGTAAGGATGTGTACAAACACAACTCAACCAAGCCAAACTCCAGGTCCTCATCAATGAATCAAGAACCAGTTGGGAATACACTTACCTCAACCTTCACAAACAGGACACCTCACCTGCTGGAGATGGAGCATGCTGGAAAACCATTGAGTCTTATAGCAGCTGATGAAATAATGTTAGAAGCTTAGCCTCTTCAGGTGCCCTGCCAGCTGCATTATTATGCTTTATTCTGTGTAGAAACCAACAGCCAGGCATGTATAAATTACTGGGATCTTTGTGGCTCCTCTCCCTGATCTACAGGATGCAAGACCATGGTCCAGAATACCTTCATTTTCAGTTCCAAGTTTGATGTGAGGAAGAAGATTTGCTATAAAAGCATAGTGTACTTCAATGTTAAGTTAGAAATACTGGGTTCAGCTCTTTGCTTCTGCTAGGAGGATTTCCAGTGCCTAGGGCTAAGCTATATCCTCACACTAAATGGCATTCCTGAAGGCCTGAGAGTGGCTTTAACTCCTCATTGCTGGCTGAAACCCAAGGGAACCCAGCCTGACAGAAGCTGGTGCCTACCCTGTAATCTCTGTGTCAATTGGTATCACATAAGTCACTACAATTTATTAATCTTACTCTCCACTTGCTTTGGGAACAATTTTTCCACTATTTCTCTGGGACAGAAATGGTTGGAATGGTATATTAAAGTTACAGGGGTCACAGTGTGACCCATGTCTTTTGGGGACAATTCATACAAAGGATGGCTGTGCAGACTTGACCACTTTTCCCCAGTTTTACCCAGTAACACCAACTGACAAAATGTTAGCTCCTGTATCCCATGATACTACTCAATAGGAGGTAAAGATTATATTCAAGTCATTGTTCATGAATTTATGACAATAACTGAAATGGGAAAGCAGAAGTTGCCTTTCTTGCAATGAAAATCTGTATTATGTCTGTTAGAGCTTACTGGTTTGTATCCAGGATTTAATTTCTTTTCTATGGAAGCAAATCAATTTTCAGCACTAAGGTATTTTGATGTATTCGTTTATCTCTGATTTATTTGTATTATTTGTATAAACATGGCAAATTTAAATTCTAAACACCTTCAACCCTTCACCCCTCTAATGGTAATTAATTCACAGTGTGTTCCAGTACCACTCAGTGCAGGCTTAATCAGATCATCAGTGGTGGATGTCAACCACAACATCTGTGACATTTGCATCAAACCAGGAGGAGGGTGGTGCTGTATGAAGCCACTCTTGTGGCACAGTTCATTTTGAGATTGTAAGCAGCCATGCTGCTTAGAAAGCAGGATTAGATGAAGTATTCTATTAGTGCACTTAATCCATAACTGAAATAATATTCATTACTCCTGTCCCATTGTAGGAGACAAATGTTTTATTTAAGCTCAGAATGACCTATCTGAACAGGATCTATGTAGTTACATTATAAAACTGAAGTCTGTAGTGAAAAGGATAAGTTGGAGCTTGTAATATGGCAAAATTGTGTATCAGCTAGGACACTGATGTGTCAAAGGTGCCACCACTATGTCAGTGTTTCTCCTTTGCAGGCAGCAAGGATAAAATTGTCATTTTTCCCTTTAAATATGGCACTGTGGTCTATATTGGAGAGGTCCAACCACTGTGCCTTCCCTGGATATATCTGAGCAAAGCATTAACTTGTCAGACCACTGACTGCTGGTATTTCCACAATATCTGTGCTGCAGCCATGGTTTTGGCTCACACTCCAGAACTGAGCTGGAGGACTCCAGACTAAAACAATGAGTGCTGACAGCTCCAGTGAGGAGCCAGGCTGCTGTCGTGCCGGCTGTCAGAGCACATATGCTGTGCTGTGGCTGTGGCTGGGCTGGAACAGTGACACAAAGGCTGCCTGCAGGCCCTGTCAGAGCTGCTCCTCCTGGCTGGGATCAGCTGCAGGTCTGTCAGTGAGTTGCTCTGGAGGTGTCACTGGTGGCTGCCTTTGCTGCAGTGAGGGCAGAGCTGGTGCCTGCAGTGGGGCTGTGCTGAGGGGCAGCAGCCATGGCTGCACCTACCTGACTCTAAACCTCTCCTGCTGCTGTGGTGCCCAAAGAGGCCACCTAGAGCAGAGGCTAGACAGTGTTAAAGGAATAAAATAGGGATTTATTAGAAGGCCTTCAAAGGATACACCTTGGGCAGTAAAAGAGCCCAGCTGTGGCTCCACACAAGACAGACCCAAGGTGGACTCCAAGTCAGGAGCTCTCACACTTTTATGAGTTCTGGTCCATTTCCATACTGGGCTTTATTGTCCAATTCCAGCTCCAGCTTCTGCAGTCCCATCCTCCCAGATTCTCTCCTCAATTCTCTGCTGTTTGCAATTTTTGGGCCTGAAGCTGCAGCGTGTCCTTGGTTCTGGGGTTAGAAAAAGTTTGTTTTGTCTGACTGAGCTGTGAGGAGAACTTGCTAATGCTTTATCTGAAGGTCAGAGTTATATACCAATGCAGTACAGAGTCTGGAAAATATGAAAGTTAAAACTCAAGGCATTAGCTAGACCCAATTTGGAATAACAAAGAGGAATTAAATTTGTTAACAAAGTATTAAAAGTTTTCTATGTCTGGAAACATTTTTACAGCCCTCATGTACTTTGGTCACTTGAGACAGTCTTGCTGGAACAAAATGAAGCTTTACATGTTTCACTCTGCTTTGGAGAAGTGAAAAGTGGTTTGCACTGGGGAGAGGGGTGCACATTTGTGTGCATGACAGACTGGGGTGTTTACTTTCTATTCCCTTTCTATTTCTTGATTCAGAGTAGATGTTTTTTCATCCTGCATAATTTCAAAGGATGAAATAGGGACTAAAATGGGAATTGCCCTGGTCAGTACACCCTGATTAATTTTGCCCAATTTCACTTGCCTGAATGCTGTTTTGATGACATTGAGGTTAATGGAGGAGGGGATGGTGGATGGGAATAGAAAAAATAATGATGAATTACCAGACCAGGTAAAAAGACAGAAGTAATAAACTCAAAGTAAATTAATTATTGGTTGGTACAGATTTTTTGAATATACATAAACTCTTGCTGAATGACAGTGTCTAGAACAGAACAGGGAAGAGAAATGGAGGGGAGGTAAAAATCAAACAATTCTGTAGCAGTTTCTAGTTTAGGGTTGTTTGGTGTTTTTTACAGTTCTAAGAAAAGGAGCAGAGCAGCCCAGAATCTTCTTTGGATAAGGAGCATACCTGCCTATGGCCAATCTTTTGGTCAGATAAGATAAATCAAATTGTGCATAAGGGAATGGCCAAGTCTGTGAAGCTTTCTGTGATGATGGGTGGAGGAGCCTTCAGGTTTTCTTTTCTGACAGTGAAAGATTTTTTTGAGGCAAGAACCATAGTGGACAGCCATAAAGCTAGATTTTTTTGTGGAAAATTGAGGATCCCTGTCCCTGTGGATGCTGTGTCTGCAGCAGTTCTTGGCTGGGGAGATTGGGGATCCCTGGTCCTGTGGATATCTGTCTGCAGCAGTTCTTGGGGAGCCCTGGGAGCCCTGGTCCTGTGGATATCTGTCTGCAGCAGTTCTTGGGGTCCCTGGGAGCCCTGGGCCTCCTGCTCTGGCTGTGCCCCAGACCCTGGAAGGGAGTTGAGCCAGCTCAGAGCTTTGGGCTGGGCACTCTGGTGAAAAGCACTGCTGGCCCTTTGCAGGAGACACGGGGTCTTTGCTCACCCTCTGTCCTGAATGTGCCAATGTGAGCAGCAGTTCTGGTTTTGTGGTTTAAAAAAGTTAAGACAGAAAGAAACCCCTTGGTGCAAACATCTCTTGTAGCACAAGGTGGCAGCAATGCTCTATTATTGAGCACACGAAGTTAAAGCAGCAGAATGCAAAGCTGAGGTTTTTTCTTTGGATGTTACTTTATCTCCTGCTTCCCCCCAACTCCTATTTTTCCCTGATATCTGGGAGTGGATGGGGTGGAATGGAATAGGAAATGTTTGTGCCCTGAGTTTCAGTCTGGGGTCTCCTACCTCAAAACCACAGATAATGGAATCAATTAGAGGTTGTTGCTGTAGGGTAATGGCAGGGAGTAAGTCTGTAGTGTTAATTAAATTTTTCTCACTAACCCTGCTACCACTGCAAAGCCTGTCCTAACTGCAGGGCCCACAGAGCCACCCAGGACACCTAGTACAGACTGAGATCTAAGGATGAGGAATAGTCAGTCACACTACAATAAAGAGCTGATTCTCTGTTAATTACTGCACAAAACAATATTTTCCTTTGCTGAACTATTTAGAAATCTTCAGAACAGATGTGGATGTTGAACTTCCTGTAACCTTTTCTCAAGACTGGCACCATGTTGACCACAAACACATCATTTTCAGCTGATGAAAGTTCTGGCAGTTTTTATTTTCCTTGTGGCTGTATTCTCTATTTCACTTCTAGGCTGGTATCAGTGTCCCTGAAAGTCATATGGGACAGCTGTGGGAAGGATTGCAGTGAATGCCTTTGACCTTTCACTCTCTGCTTTTTTCTCCTTCACTGCTCTGAAGTGGACTCAGTTGTCCTTTATTCCTTACACAAACATTAGCTGCTCCTTTTTGCTGCCCAGTTTTGATGTGGTGTGCCATTGTTGTGTTGTGTGATGTGCTGTGGTTTGCTTAGCATCCTCTTGAGAGTGTGGATTCCTCTGAAGGACAGCAGTGGGATGTGTGTGTGTGTGTGCAAAGCCATCAGTGCTCAGTCAGTGCACTTGGGCTCTCCTGGGCTCCCTGAGGTGAGGCCAGCCTGGATCTCAGCAGGTGTCACCCCTGGCTCACTGCACAAGCCACGTGTGAGCTGCTTTTCCCTGCTCTGCTGCTCTGACCCTGCCTTCCAGGGGCTGTCCTGTGCTCTGGTGCAATGCTCTGCCTTGGCTGCATGTACTAGGGAAGGGAGACAGGATGGTGTTCCTGTGTCTGAGTGTGCAGCATTCCTGCCACTGGGGAACACTAATTCAGTACAGATTGTGGGTAGAGCTGTTTGGGATGCAAACCCACAGTTAAAAACCATCTGTGATTTCCCTGTATCTGCATTTTTAGAGTAAGCAATTACATTTCTGCAGTTGTTTTGGTGCACTGGTAACAACTTGGTGCATTTCAATATGTAGCACCTTCCAAATGTGCAAATGATGTCACTTTCATCCTTCTGGGTGGCACAGATTGAGGATTAGAACTTGGATTTCTTGTCTTGGCTGTTATTATCACTAAGTGTTAGCCAAACCTGCCTTTCTGGTTAGTGACAGTTTTTTGACTGAAACACAGATGAAAAATTGCCCCTTGTCCTGCTGTGTTCCACAGATCTTTACAGCTGTATGGGTGTGAGGAACATCTGGGTTACAGGGTGATGTCACAGCCATACTATGGAAGGACCAGAGACTTGCTGCACTCTGGGTGATTTTGGAAGAATGTCGTTTTTGTAACCGATTTTTGTAGTTGTTGGGATTTTTGTTTGTGTTTCTTTTGTTTATTTGTGGTTTTTTCTTTTTTTTTAAAGGATTTTTCTAGGTTCTGAGGAAGTGGGACACTTTTTACCAGCTAACCTCTACATTGTTTAGTGCAGTCTAAAGTACAGTTTGACCAAGGATTATGTATGTTGCTGATTAATATCAAAGGCTACATGGGTATTTTGACATACAAAAATGCATCCATGTGTGTTTTTCTATGCAGTAGGAAAGTAATATCATTGCTCAAAAAAAGCACACTGTAGCTATTAAACATATGCTAAAGCTCAGGATTTCCATTAATTTAATATACCATGAGTAGCTGGAGAACTGACTGCACAAACAGGAGATGCCTGCTGTAACTGGAATTAGCATTCA
This sequence comes from Oenanthe melanoleuca, assembly GCF_029582105.1. Classification (NCBI taxonomy): domain Eukaryota; kingdom Metazoa; phylum Chordata; class Aves; order Passeriformes; family Muscicapidae; genus Oenanthe; species Oenanthe melanoleuca. The sequence goes on from NC_079352.1 coordinate 8,071,786, forward strand.
GGATCTCATGTGTTTTCTATCATTTCCTTGCCTTGACTCCAGCTTAGAAGTATTGAAGTTCTTTTTGATGAAGTCCTCTAAGTTGCTTTTTTGCTTCCCCTCCAAATAATTTCACAAATTATTAGCTTCAAAATTGATAGTGCCAAGTGAAATGGCAAAATGAGATACTCCAAGCTGGAGGGAATGTGTAGTCAGATTCTTGGCTTGTTGTTGTCTTGTCTTTTCCTTTATTGTTTTCTAACACAACTGGTCAGATTACAGGGATTGATGTAGCAGGTGAACCATTTGCTAAGAAATTCACGTGCTTGGGGCTATCACCACACCTTTGTTTCTTTGTGAGGACATACCTGGGAAGTCACTGCTCCAGGAATCTTCAGGGATGTGTGTGGTGCTTTGTACCTGCACTGTGATTAGATTGAACCTTTTGGGTCTGAAAGGCATCACAGCGACTCTGTTTCTTTGTTGTGCATTTGTCTGTGACCTCCTAAAATGCTTGCCCTCATTGAAGATATAATTACTGATCATGCTGTTTTAGATAGACACCTTTGGTATGTGCATTGTCAGGACAAGGCAAACTGTGTTTGTTCATGCATGCAGACCTAAGCATCCCTTGCACCCAAACTCACTCTAGAAAGTGTATCACAGCTGTGACATCAGCCAGCAAAGTCCAAATCTGCAGCATAGCAGTGGGTAAGCTCTTCTTTTCTCTTGTGACTTGCACTTGTGCTCTCTCCATTTCCCTTTTTCTTGGTGGAGACTTAGAGCTGGCTACTTGTCAAATGTGATAATGTGAAGTTAATCATGTGGCTTGGGGAGAATGACACATTGACACTTTTCATAATAATTGCTTCCTACACTGGAAACCTCCAGCTGTTTTGATGGAAATAATGTGATGTGACTGTGACAATACAATCCCAAGGCCTGCAGACTGAAAATTTTAGTCCAATTTTAGTAGAAAAGTATGTTTTTTTAATCTTTGACACTAATCATCGATGACTACATATGGAAATTAAAGGAATACCTAGAAATTTCTTCTAGTTGTTTGCAAATATATGTAGGTGATTGTTAAATGGCTTTATGGATAAGGATTACTTTTATGTCTTTGCAGCAATAAGTGTTAGAAATGCCCTTTGAAGAGGAATAGATTTTTGGTTTGGAGAGTTCAAATAGCAAAATCTGTACTGCAAGATCACTCTTTTCAGTTCTGATGCTATGCTGGTGTGGGCAGCAAAGGAATGTTGGAGGCTTTTACCTTGGAGGAGAATGTATGACCAGTCCAAGTGGAATGGAAAGTCATGTAAAGGTTATTCTGTAGTGAGAAAACTCTGGAATACTTTTCATCCTATAACCAAAACTATTGATAGAAATAACAGTCATTAAAGTTAAAGCTGGATGAGGAATATTTATTGTTACTATTTTTTGCCCACATGAAACACTAAAGATTGGACAGTAAGTACACTTTTAGTGAGACACATAATTATTCTGTGAAAGGATGAATATGGTCAACTATATTTCGTTTTCTATTTCTTTGGAATTAATGCTTCTGTGTTTCCTCCTCCCTTTCCCCCCTCCCCAATAACACTAGGATGAACATACATTTGCTAAATCTATAATGTCTCTAATGACCACTTGATCATTTCAATTTCAGATCCTGTGATGTTGGAGCATGCTGCTGATTGAAGCTGAAGGTGCTGATTAGCATTATTTTTTGTTCCCCCTCATTCAGCCCTAGGATGCAACAGATAAAACTTCTATGATACTACAGGAGATTCACTGCTGAGATCACAGCATCAAGAGAGTACAGGTTCTGCTTAATTGTGCTCTAAAGGGAATATGCAGTTATGCATCTTTCTTTTTGATGACAGTTATTCTAAGAAATCATTAAAAAAGGCATTTCTTGAAGACTCTGGAAAGGCAGGTAGAAGTAGTGCAGTGGTAGTCATTGCCTATTGTGTTTAAAAGATGATCCCAGAAATCTCATCATGTAACTTTATCAAGAGATGGATTTAAAGTCCCTTAAGTTCCTTGTGTTTTGTCAGTGGTGACAGATCCATTGATGGAGCAACTGCTGGAAAAGACAACTCATGGGACTGAAATACCTTATTAAACCACAATCTGCTTTTAAAATATAAAGTACAGGCACTTGAGTGTAATTTGGGCTGTGTGAATATGACCCTCAGAGGGACCTCTGCATAGAAGAAGTTACTTTTTAACCTGTATCATACTGAGGTTAGTTTTGCCAAATATCACTGAGAAATACCAAATCCAGGGACAGCTTTACAGTAGCCTGGTCTGGGTGGAATTCTCTGTGTCTGTCTGAAGAAGAGCTGGAAGGTAATTAATTGCAACAATTGATTTATTTTGACTTATGCCAGTCACTGGGGTATATATTCTGTATATATATATTTCAGTTTTCAGTAGCAGATATTGCAGTTTCTTTTCTTTTAGTTAGCTTTGTGTGAGGTACCTTAAAAGGATGCTTTTCTTTGAGGCAAGAAAACAGGGTTGCAAGCCATTTGCAAAACTATTTATTTACATCTGGGAATACCTGTAGATACTGTGGTTGATTAATTTTTTTTCTCCCAAAGTAGCAGTTTTTCATCTTTCTGAGCAGCACCCAATTCTGCCTCACCTTTCCTGAGAGCCCTTCCATATTATTATGTTATGTTATGTTACACTACACATAAAATAAATTTTATTATTTTAGATTCATTGATGTTGCAAAAGACAACTAAGATCATGAAGTTCAACTGTTATTTCCACTCTTTCATGTTTCAATGTGTGTAAAGCCATTTAAGACTGAAACTGATACATATCCAAATAAAACCTCTGCTCTTATTGATGACTAGATACCAGATAAGTAGATATTAGATTTCAGAATTTCCAAGTTGTGGTTCAAAGAATGCAATAACTATAATATATAATGTGATATCCCCCATTTTCCAGCTTAGAAATTTGGACTGAAATGAGTACTTTCCTGCTACATAGGATTTTTTTTTTTCTATGATATGGTGATTCATAACTCTCAACAGCTTTCTGTGTTTAGACACAGCATTTTAAAGTGCAATGCCAGCTTTTCTCCAATCCCTTTCATCTTAGGGAAAGATACCTGTTATTTACTGCTCAGCTGTCACTGTCACTTGCAGTTATCACAGATTGCTGTTCACAGAATAACTGCAGGGGGACTATTCCAGCACCTCCTCATTGGTTTGTGGTACTTGTGCCCTTGTCTTATAGAGCAGGTTCTGTATGCTGGTTCTTAACCTGAGCCTTGATTTTGCTGCCAGTGGCAGGAAAATGGTATGCCTGGATTCTAGCAAAGATAAATTAGATATCCTTAAGTATGTCTGCTTTTCATCCTTTGAGAAACCAAGAGTTTTTGTGTGATGGCTCATCTGCCCTGAGGTGGATAGAAAACCTGTGTTGCCATCTTGGTAGTTCAGGGCTATGAAGAGATCTGAGCAGCAGGGAATTTGGATGCTGCAAAGCTCCACTTTATTTGTTTTGTTTGACCCATGTGTTGAAATTGGCCATCTGCAATGTGATACAGAGGGAAGCATTCAGCAGAAATGGCCACAGTTGTGAAAGGTGTCTGCATTTTCTCACTGTAACTTGAAATCTGGTGATTCCTTGTGGTGACTTGACAGTACTCCATCATACCTCTTCCTCTTTCCAAAGATTTGTTCTTGTCTGTAAAGTGCCTATTTCTGAAAGATGTAAACTGTGTTTGTGATCTACACAATATCTGTTTTACAACTCCCATTGGATTTTTACAGTACAGTTTCCTTGCAATTACAGTTTCCTGGCTATTGTGTGTCTTAATTCCACCTGCAGTTAAGTGTCTGTCCAGGTCAGCATGAAGCTCTGTGGCACCTTGTGCTCAGTGTGAGTCCTGTTCATGTACAAGTACAAGTGGTGGTCAGGGCTTGACTTGTGTATGATGCCAGATGCTTGCACAGGGAAGAGGTATTGGAGAAGATTTTAAGGGTATTCTGAAGAAGAGTAGTTGGCACTTTATGAAGACAGAGGTTTGTTAAAGTGTTTGACTATTTACATGAGAGGATCTGATAGTTCCTGGATGGGTGTCACTCCATGTAATTCATCCGCATTAAAATCTGAAGGACAATAAACATGTTTTCTCACACTGTAGATCTTCACTCTTAACAATGTGAATGTGGACTTGCTTTGTAAAAGAACTCTGCTTTTTTCCTCACTCAAGACTAAAGGAAAAAGTGTCTTAAAACAATAAACAAACAGAGGCCAATGATCTCTTAGTGTAGTTCTGGTTAACATTATCTGCCAGTTTTTCTCAAATGCATCATCACTTCCTCATTTTAAAAACCTCTTCACATCTGAACAGCAATGTAGATGAAACAGACAACATTTAGAACAGGAATCTGATAGTTTTCATAAATTTTGCTGCTTGCAGAATCTATATTAACAAAATGTGGTCAACAAGACCATATGACTCATCTATTTTCATGTTTTTTTTGTGTCTCTGTTTCTATAATAACCTGGTTTTGATATACTGTATTCCATAGCTCAGTACTTAAGACAGTCACTTTATTATTATTACTGAGCAACTGTATTCTAGAGGGTTTCTCTGATGTAGTACATCTTGCTCAGTCTGTTAAAGCAAGACCTTCAGAATGCCTAACCACAGTAATCACATCATTTTTTCATCCCCACTTCCAATCTTTAGTTGGTGACTCCTACCATACATCATCACCATATATCCTCATTTGAGCAGTCCAATTTACATATTGTTGCAATCACACTGAAACTTTTAATAAATTTCCCAGGGTGGCAGAGATCTATGTGAATAATGGCTGTGCCTAAAACTGCCATCTTAATACCTTTGAAAGTGTCATCTTCCTGGAGCTTATTACTCAAGTTTTACCAGTGCCCTGTAACTGATGTCCTGCCTGAGTGACATCTTTGAAAACACTGTGAACCTTCCATTGCTGTGGTGACACTGCAAGTACTTGCAGTTCTTCAGGTCCTATGTAAGCAAACTGAAAATGACTCTTCAAGTGTGATGCACAAGGTGCTGATCACTTTCTTCCCTGCCTTCATGAACCTTTTCACAGGACAGAGCTTTTGCTTTTGTCATGGATTTCACTACAAAGACTTGGAGCACCATATCATTGACAATTGCTTATGAGTGGGGTGACATCAGGCTGGTTGCTGGTCACTAGTGGGTTTTGCAGGGCTCTGTCTTAGAGCTCTTCAGCATCCTCATAAATGACTTGGATGCTGGGCTTGAAGGGACACAAAGTAAATCCAGATTTACAGATGACACAAAACTGGGAGGAGCTGTTCACTCCCTCAAAGGCAGAGAGGCCCTGCAGAGACCTGGACAGGGTCGGGGCTGGGCAATCACCAACCATATGAAATTTAACAGTGGAAAGTGCTGTATTCTGCACCTGAGCTGTGTGTACAGACTGGGGCAGGAGATGCTGGAAAGCAGCACCACACAGAGGGGGTGTGATTGGGGGTCCTGGTCCATGGCCAGGGGCATCTGAGCCAGGAGGGGCATCCCTGTCCTGGGGGCACCAGGCCCAGAATTGCCAGTGGGGCAGGGAGGGAATTGTCCTGCTCTGCTCTGGGGCAGCCTCACCTCCAGTGCTGTTGGCAGGTTTGGGCACCACAGTATAAAAAAGATCTGAAACTATTAGAGAGTGTCCAAAGGAGGCCACGAGGACAGGGAAGGGCCTCGAGGGGAAGCGTGTGAGGAGCTGCTGAGGGCACTGGGTCTGCTCAGCTGGAGGAGAGGAGACTGAGGGGAGACTCACTGCAGTCTGCAACTCCCTGTGAGGGGAAGAGCAGAGACAGGCATTGATCTCTGTGTGACAGGGACAGGACCCGAGGGAATGGCCTGAAGCTGTGTCAGGGTAGGTTAAGGTTGGATGTTAGAACAGGCTCTTCTTTCCCCAGAGGGTGGCTGGGCACTGAACAGCTCCCCAGGGCAGTGGTCACAGCACCCAGGCTGACAGAGCTCAAGGAGTGTTTGGACAATGCTCTCAGACACATGATGGGATTCCTGGGGTGTCCTGCGCGGGCCAAGACTTAGATGATCCTTCTGGGTCCCTTTCAATTTGATATTCTGTAACGATGTGTGACCCAATCACTTGTCAGCGAGACTATATTCTGGCGTAATTATTTTCTCTAACCAACTTTTCCAATTCAATATTTATCTATATATTCTGTACAAAAAGTAGTAGAAATACTGGTGATGGGAAAATAACTGGATCCACATGGAAGTACTGAAGTGCTATTTAGATTAAGGTTTACTTTAGCTCGTGGGGGAGATGCTAGGAGATTATGAGTCAGGACTGAAAGTTGCTGAAATTGTGTTGGGAGCAGCAGTTATGGGAATGTGTATGTGGCTGGCAGTTGTTGCAGGCTCCCTCTTTTAGTCAAATGCACTGTAGGTGCAATTATTGAACAAGAAGTAAATAGCTGTTTGTTCTTTATTTTTCTTGTAAGTATGCAATCTATCGTAGCCTCCTTTGCTATGTAGCCTTTATTTGTTTTCACTTGCCACATTTGGATGTGCTTTGCACCCTCTGTCTTGACTGATTAGAAGAAGTGTAGAGAAAATGAAAGCTGGGGCAATCCATTGCACTAGGACTGTTTTATGGAGACAAATCACTTGGATATAATAGATGGCTTGAAGTTTTTTGTCTTAGTGTCCTAGATGAACTAGCTACTCTACAGCCAGAAAAAAGGGCTATTTTCTTGTACAGAAGGAACACAGTCTTGGAATGGATCAATAGGCAGAAGCATAGTGAAAATGGGTGTGACAAAGGACAGTACACTGCTCCAGGGCTGATAAAATTGCTCATGTGGCAGTGCCATAGTTGGAGGACAAACCAGACTCTGCCTGCCCAATGAAAAGGGTAAGAGATGGAAGGAATCTCTATTGTATTATTTGGTTTGGGCTGGTACATTGGAGGATAGCATGAAAGGAAGTGCCACCTTTTCTAGAGCTGCTGGTTAAAATGATGGCATCAGTTAAAATACATAGCTTCTGAGATGTCTGAGAACTGTTTTATTTCAGGTTGGAATCTGGCACTGGAAGTGCTAATGAATATTTTTCTTCTGGTTTTCATCTGTGACTAATTGGTGAATAAATTATATTGTTAGTGTGAAACTGTATTATGTTTCTGGGGTTTTTTTGTAGAGATGTGAGTCATGAGCAAATAGCGCTAATACATTTTGGTTGGTGTAAAGTCAGTAACCAACAGAAGTACTGGAGCTAGATGTTTTTATAATGTGCCAAACTCACAGGACTGTGTGTGTTTTTAGGCAGGAGCTCTGTAAATACCTCGGAAATTGCTATTTAAAAGTACCTGATAAATTTCAATGCCTCATTGAACATTTTTGACCCAAGGACTTGCAGAGAAATAATTCCTGTTTTCAGGAAATCTGCCTACACAAAGATTGTAAAATTACAATGGAGAAACCCACTTTGTTTTTGACCCAGACCTTCAAATGACAAGATGTCTCTTTGATTTCCACTGCCCTTCCCCATTTGTTATTAACTGAAGATAACTAATAAAGTACATGCAAGTATTGATATACACTTCCAAAGACATAGATTATTTTTTCATTAAAGCCATTTCCCCACTAATATGTGAAAAAAAATAAATTAAAGCTGTATTATATTTCAGAAGGATACCAAGTTGTGTCAAAAAACTGTCCTTTACAGAGGAGTCCAAGTGGAGAGGAAATATAGAGCTGTGTCCCTGAGTTGCACTTCTACTTGTCACAGGTGCACTGGGAGACCCTGAGGAAGCCCTGGTGGCATTTTCTCTGAGCTTCTTAGCTCTAGTTTTGCTGATACTTGTTTAGGTGGTAAATATTCAAGAAATGTTCTGTCTAGAGATATATACACCAATCTGAGTCTTATTCTCAGGGCACTTTGGTAATATGAATAACAATCTGTAGTCTGGGAAGCAAGGCACATTTTCCTTTTGCAGCATAATGGCACTTGAAATTCCTCTGCTGTCCTGGGTTAGATGCATGCAGACTCAGCAGCATGAGGAGATGCTGCAGAAATGTCTTTATGTATGCTATGGGTTTGTGACTGCTTCCACTGCCATGTAAATCAGAAGCAACTTCTGAAATCAATTTTATGTACTAGTATATAACTGTGAGAGAGAGAAAAAGATTTGTTTTGAGAAATGGGAATGACAGCTTGCTTAACGTTTCTTTCCCTCACCTTGAAAAACAAAATGTGTTGATGATGTTCTTCTAATGGCCTCTAAAGGCTGAGCCCTTAAAATTAGCAGGTTCATCAATAAAAAAAATTATTCCTAGCAAGGGAGAATGTTGTAATAAATCAGCTGAGACTCCATTTTCTTCATGTGGGAAAAGGCTATTCTTTACTCACACAACTTATTTTATACAGTTTTTACAAACCTCATGTGCAACTTTGATTGGTTAATAGCTTTCTTGCCAATTACTCTACTGGTTAGTAAAGGTTATTTTATTTGTCCATCAAATCTCTCTATTCTTGAATTGTTTACATATTTCTTCACTGATTCTCATGGGACAAATCCATTGTTTACCCAGGTGCAGTTGTTTTTCACCCAGGAATAGTTTGTTGTGTTAACAAACCTTTCACACCAAGATTACTTTTGCCTGGGAACTTGCAAGCTGCACTTGAAAGAAGTGACAGACTAGCTTTAATTTAGCAGAGCAGGTCTGATTTTAGGAGGCCTTTCTTTTATAATTTCTCTACCTGTCTATGACAGGAGAACTGGCAAAAATTATGCTTAATTTATGGTACAAACAAAATACTGTTGTAATAAATAAATAAATAAATAAATTAGTTTTTCCATTCAATTATGCAGCTAGTGTTATAGATACTATAATCTCAAAGTTGTTTCTGGTTTATATTTTATTGGATCATACAAATACTGCAAAATATTTTTAGTTTAAAATGGGTGAATACTGTGAGTGTGAAACTTCCCTTCAGTGTTTCTCCTGTTAACTTGCACAATGCCATGTGAATGCAGTTACTATCAAACACATCAGCTGGCAGCATACTGACCTCCCATGCTGGCTGGCTGTTCTCATTAGATGATGTGGATAATGTCCATGAGGGAAAAAGCTGCATCATGTAGACAGGTACTTGTAACAGGTTTCTCTAAGATATTACCTTCTAATTATGAACAAGAACATTTTTCTGGGTTGTGCTTTCCCACAAGAAAGTAAATACTTTCTTCTGTAAGGTAAAGAACATTTGGTTTTCATATTTTGACAATGGAAAAAAGTGTTTGTGGGCTCAGGGTTTCCTTCAGGCTTTGCAGTATGTACTGCTGTGGACCTGGGCGGTCAGCATCAGTTCTTGGGTGGCATGCCCCAGAGCAAATGCTGGAGTCTGTTCTCATTTTGAAAATTAGAAAACCTACAGGTTGGACCAACATATTAGGTCTTAAAATCCATTTTCTGTGACCAATTTGCTGTAATTTCACATATATGTCTTAAGGGTTATTTTAAAGTAGAAAAAATTGCAGAAAACACTTGTTTTTTCTCCAAAATAACCTTCTTCAATTAATTTCCCTGCAATTCCCCTGTAACCTTGGCTATTAGAAGCTTCTATGCATAACATGAGGGATAATTTACAATGGGGTCCCTGCTCCTTTTAGTCCTCAGGTCTTTGTCTTTCATTTTGATGGTTTATCTCCTGACTTGCTTTATTTGTAAAAGAAGGCTGAGTTAAATGGATGAGTTAAGGGCTTATATTTGCAAAAGGAGTGCTCTTAGAGTCGTAGGGAAATGAGGATTTATAGTTCAGTCAAATGCAGCAATTATTGAATATTCTAATTGACATATGATTAGTCTCTTGAAAGTGTCTGTATGGTCCATTACTATCTGAGTCTTCTGTTGGTTTGAAAGACAGGTACCTGCCAAGGAAGGCAGGAACATCTCATAGAATGGAAAATGACCCTCTTCCCTCTGAATTATTATAACTTTGATATTAAGGGGCTTTCGGGCAAAGATATGGGAAAAGGAATAGCAGTTCCTTACTAGTATGTGCACCAAGGCAAACAAACAGCAGGAACAGCAGCAGCAGCGCCCAGCGCAGCCCTGTCCCGGCTGCAGTTCCGGGCACGGCCGGCAGGGGCGCTGCTGGCTCCCGGCGGGCAGGCTGCCGTGGCTCCCCGCGCCGCCAGGGGGCGCTGTGGCGCGGCCCGGGCCCCACACGGTGATGGCGGGAAGGGAAGGAGGGGAAGGGATGGAGGGGAAGGGATGGGGGACAGCCCAAGAAGCGATGAGGGTGGGACAGCAGCAGCCTGGCTCTAAGCAGGGCACCACGCAGTAATGGTGGCTCACCTGGCAGGAGACAGACAGAAGGGGCTTTGCTTCCAAACTCACAGGGGCAGCCGGTCTCCGTGCCCCTCCAGGCTGTGGACTGCAGCAGGAACCTCGGAGCAGCAAGCTGGAACAGCAGAGGCAAGCACACACAGAGTGCTAAACACTAAATAGGAAAAACTCCAAAGCTGTGGGGCTTCTGGCAGATGTGGGATATCAGGTTAAAGTGTAGCAAAAAAGCTCTGAAGCAGAAAACAGCAGGGCTGGATGTGCTGCTGCAGGCCACAGGCAGCCAGAGATGCTCCTTCCAGAGGGGGGAAGAGGGTCAGGGGCCCCTTCCCACTGAGCTCAGGGGCCCCTTCCCACCTGACCTCAGGTGTTGAAAAGTTTCCAGTTCAAGTGCTGCTCTTGTGAGCAGAGGCTCACCCACGGTAAGGAGAAGCAGCGCAGGACAAAAATTCTGCAGTGGCAGCGAATCCTCTGGGTAGCAACAGTCCAGAACCAAAACACTGCCTGTGCCCACTGTGATCCTGAGAGAGCGAGTCAGGGCCAAGCCCAGCCCCTCACCCCCAGCCAAAATCACACACTGTCTGCCCTTCCCAAGAGAAAGCCCCCCAGCTCAGAAACAGCACCAAACTACATCCTTCCCCCTCTACCTCCCAGCCAAGCTTTTGTCTCTTAATTCTGCCTAAGGAGTTCTGAATTCTGAATGTTTTTATCTGCTTTCTGCAAAGGAAGTTTCTTTTGTGGCTGTTGTTTTCTTCTTCTGAAGAAAATTCAAAGCTATTACCTGGCAGTGTGAAGAGGCAAGTGGATAGTGCATTCCTTATATTGTCTGTGCTTGAGGTAAATATTCTTGTGGACAATGCAATGAATAGAATGCCTGAGCATTAATTGACAGACTCAGACATGAAAAGAGACCTGCTTGGTGCATTTCTCAGTTCTGGGGAAACAGAAGGTCAAGCTAATTAATTCTCTTGATATCTTGCTCATTCCACTGTGAGAAAACTTAAATGTGTGAACAAAACTGGTTTGTAGTGCAACAGAGAATTACCTTCCAAAATCATTAAAAAAGCATTGAGGAAATCACAAGTGTAATGCACCTGAGCAGATTGCAAGTTTTTGTTAAACCAGTGCATATTTAAAATTAGGTCTAATTTCTGTGTTCATTTTTTTTAATTTAATGCACTTTCATCTCTTTAATTCACTCTTGTGAATTTTAACAAAGGGGAGCTGAAAGTGTCCCAGGATGGCACTGGCTTTGCACAAAACATTCAGCAAGTTGTTCTGTGACCAGATTTAATGGCTGGCTGTTGTTCATGTAGTTGGATTCCAAACAGTTTCCCTCCACTGAGGGCAGTTCAGTCTCTCAGGTTTGTCAATATATATCTGATAATTATGGAAGGTTAATGTCATTTTGGTAAGGAGAAATCACTCAGATTAATGCATGGCAGAGTAAAGAGTAAAGAGTGAGAAATCTTGTGACTTGAGTAGTCATGGAAATTTGATGTGATATACTCCACTAGATCAGTGAATGTGTGTTTATTGTCTGGGATAAATGTTGTAGTCTTTTTGTTAAAGGTTAGTGCTTTGCTTTCCTGTTCCATAGACAGGAAGGCTGTCTCTGCAGTATGATCTGGTGTAGCTATGGTGTGCTACTTCTCACCACCCCAAGCTCTCTGGTTTTGCATCTGATCTAAACAGTGGTTGTGTAAACCCAGTCGTGTGTCAAATTATTTTCTTTTAACTGGTAGGGCTTTTAAACGTGTTGTTATTAGCATGTGTCAATGGGAATCAAACAGGATCAGGATCCTGGAGTGCTGCACATATGTACTTTTAAAGTCTACACACGCAGAAATCCAAATCAGCAGGTACAAAGGAGAAGAAAAGAAATAGTTTTGTTATCTCTGTATGGGAAGTTAAGTCCAAGGGAAAATCAAGTAATTTACTGTAGCTCCGTGGGAGAGCAAGTCTAGGGAAAATAAGAGGTTGCAATTCAGATTTCCTAAATGTGGTCTGATTCCCCAGCTTTGGACAGAAATTCTTTGCACATTGGTGCATCTGGTCCAAAAACAGAAGGTTTCAGCACTGTGGGTTTAACTGCTCTGTGCAGTGAAAGAATAAACCTCTGGGAAAATGCAACAGGCCCGGGAGAGGCTCCCTGGGAGGGGAAGGAGCTCGGGGATCCCGGGGTTTCCCCTGAGGCACCCCAGCAGATGGGGAAAGTCCCTTTTTTAGCGAGGCAGGGTGTTAATAAGGCCCAGTGCAATGGCTGCTCGTACGAGCAGAGCTGCACCCACGGCAGAAGACAGAACAGAACTGGCAGTGGTGGGAACCCTCTCCACAGCGACCGCAGCCTGTGTGCCCGAGGAATGCTGAGAGAACATGAGAAACAAGGGCTGCACTGAACCCCATTTTCCCAGTGCAAAAATCTGGTGGTATCTCCACTCTCCATGAGAAACCCCAGGTAAAGAGAAAGCAGCCAGGTGCACCCCTCACCTGAGCTGTGACAACGTCGTTGTCTCTCCTAAGTATCCAGTCATTAATGTCTCATAATAACATGTATGAGGGAAAATTCCTTAAGAGAAAAAAACAAACCAAACCAACAACAAACCACCAAACAGAAGGAGAACTCCTAAACCCCCAACACTTCCCTCTTGAAAGAGCAGGGAAAAAGTTGTTTTTGTTGGTATCTGCCTGGCTAATCCTTCTCTTCTTACACTTTTCCGTGGTGTATTTCCTGCTGGCTCCTTCTGTTTTGCCTTGACATTTAGGCTTGAATTGTGTATAAACAACACCTGATGGTGTCAGTGGGACCACTGCACACATGAGTGTCCTCGCAGCAGTGCCCTGCCAGCAGTGACGAGATTCCAGCCCCGAGTTTGACATTGATACCTGTTCCAAAGGCAGTGAGGAATGTTATTGCATGCTTGTGGTTAAAACCACATGTATGTGATTTTAAAGTGTTTTCTTTTTTACTTAGTATGTATACAAGTCAGCCTACCTCACCCCACACTGTTGGTTTAATTCCTGACTATGAAACTATATATATATATATATATATATATATAATTGTGTGTACATATAAGAAAAAAAAAACCCTTTAGTATTTAATATTTGCATTTGTGTGTTGCTAAATTAACCTTTAAACTTTTTTGGGGGATGCATATGCTATTTTGATATATCTATGTTATTTTGTTGGCTTTTCAGACAAATCCAAAGAAATAATTTTACAATTTTTTTTTTTCCCCTTGAGGCCTTAGACACCTTTTTATAGCTGTTGTCAAGATAAATTAAAGTTTACATGTACCATCAAGAAATGTCCAGTCAAAAGATCTTTCTTTTGGGTCTATGTGAAAAAACTTTCTCATGTGCATAAGTGAAGTCTACTTAAACTGTATTACTATATTTTGCTGAAGCTCTGTTACAAGTGAAATCCTTATGAAAACTGACAATTAAAAATTCAGCATTTGAATATTTTGGTGTATACTAAGACAGTCAATGACTGAGCTGAACAGAATGAGTTTTATTGAGTAAACACTGTATAATCATCACTGGTCACACTGTTTTGCATCTGCTGGAGCCCTACACCACCAATATTTTTGCTATTTGACAACTTTTTTCTTCCTTATGTAAGCATTTTAATAAGAGGAGAAGTGTATTTTGGTATTGGATTTGAGAAGTAAGTTTGATTTGTCAGAGTTACGAGTTGGCTGGTAGTTTAATTGCCCAAGGTGGACTGCAGTGTAAGTCACACTGATATTCTGTTTTTCATGGGCTTGTTGTGTGAAAGGTGTGTGGGTTGGAGTCATGCCAGCCCATGAGGTGCAGCAGTGCTAAAACCCAGAAAAGCCCCAAGCCTGAGCAGAAGAAAGTTCATCCATTTTCCTTTTATGTAGAAGTGCTGCTCTGGTAATGCAGAGTAGCTCTAAAAGAGATATTTTGTAAGACTTTTGGAAGGTCTCTCTCCTGCAACATTCTTTTTGAAAATATTGTATCTCCCTCCCAGGCCCCACCCCACCTATCAGGCATTGTAGCAATAACATGTATAATATCTTACTGTTCTGTGGCTGAGAGCCACTGTAAACAGCAGCTGAACAGACAGTGGCAAATACTGATGTTCAGCTCCCTCACAGGCCAAGAAATGAGCCCAGCACTAATTAAATAGACGTTCCACAAGTCCTTGCAAGTTCTAGTTAGTGATACAGGGCTTAGTGCCTGTTGAATCTGGTGTTTCACCCATAAGGTTCTGTTGTAGGGCATCAGTTTAACACTTTAGTTGAGGATGTGAGGTGAAGAGGATGGGAATAGGGTAAGAGTAACTCAGTTGGCCTGTGCAGTTTATTTAGAACAGAAACTGGCATGCTAGAGAGAGTGGTGCATGCTGGCTACCTTTGTGTATGTATGGAGAACTCATTTCTTTGTTGGGTGTTCCCATAAGGAGGTAGACTAGTGGAATTTCTGCCCATTCTAAGGCTGCACTTTGGCAAAAATGTATGTACTGAATCATAAAATGAATGAAATTTGACAATTGGCACATTTCCCTGTAGTGGGGAATAACTTTACAATCTCATTCAAGTGGGGCATGTCTCCTTTCCTTCTCTCTCTCCTGGAAGAGGCTGCTAATGAATAATATGCAGTTTTGCATTTATTAAAGTCATAATTTTTTGCTGAAGCCTTAAATATAAACTATTTTAAAATTAATTTCTTAATATAATTCCCCCCTTGGAGTGTTGAGGATACTCTTGGTTCTAGCTTTTCTCTCCCTGAGAAGATGAGTATCTATTGCCTACTCAGAAAGGGGAATTGTAAGGTAAATGTGTTTGCATTAAAGCTGCTGCACCTGAGTAAGTTGCTGCTAATGCTTTTTGGACTTTGTTACTGCACAATATCAAGTTTTAAGCTTTTAATAAACTATGTATTAATTTAAAATAGGAAAATGAATTCCTGATGCAACCTTGCCCACTTCAAAACTGGTTAAATTTTGGATGTTATTGCTTGTTGCACTACAATTACTGAGTGATGAAATGGTAGATTTGGGTCCTATTTTAGTTCTTTCCTCATGTTAAAAATATATTATTTTTCAAAAGAGTAAAATTCTTCTTCACCACTTAAGCCCATGGGAAGAGCACTTGCAAATCAGATGAGCATTATGATAAAATCATGAGTCTGGCTGCAATGTGTTTGTGTAAGTCATCCCTGACTGGATTGTTCTTTAATATTAGCAAGGACTTTGAAGTCTTTTTGAACTAGGCTGGTTTTAAATTAGTACATTTAGGAATGACCTGCTATCTATTTTACTTTAGATCAAAGCAACAGGCTGCAGTGGATGTAGAATGGGAGAGCCTGTGTGACTCCTTCCAGGTCTCTGGCATGCTCTGGGCAGCTGGAAATGCAAAAGTCACTTAGGAGTCCTGAGCTGTAACCTTAATGCAGTGCTGTCTTCCCTACCAGGCTGCCATTTGCTGACAGTGAAGTGCCAGGTTTGGAGCTGACACTAGTTATGTATCCATATTAACACAAATGAAGCCTGTGTTCATGTAAGAGCAGCAAGATGTGGGGCTGTGTGAACAGGAGTAAAGGAGGCAGAGATGGTAGCTCATCTGGAGCAGAATTCAAGATACTGCTACACTAATACAGATCTAGGAGCAGAGAGAGCAAGCCATTAAGTTGCAATTGCTTGCCTCCCTTTGCCTCTGAACCATAGAAACAGTATACACATTTTAATAATGTTGTGGTATAAGTAAGGGCATCACTGTGCACAATTCTTTTGCTGACTCTAGTAATAAAGCATTCTGCCCTTTATTTATAGGACTGCCTCAAGGATCTGACAGGGGGAATTGAGTGTGCTGCCAAGATATTAAATGATATTCCCCAGAAAGACATTCAGTGCACTAAAAGAGCCTCAAAGGCAAAAAGGGAAGGAAATGGGCAAGGTAGGTCATACATAATGATCTTGGTTGGCGTCCATTGATCTCATCCAGGATCCTTTGAGAGTGGAATATCCATAAAAGTCTTTTAAAAGTCACTTGGATATTCTGGCTAGTGTTTGCACTCACAGTGATGTGTTGTGCAGCAGTAAGGTTAACTTTGACAAGCCATTTTCTTTTGACCCAACTAATTAAAATACAATATTGTTGCCTTAGTCCATTGCTGTTAATCTAAAAAATCAGCAAAGTAATGCATATTTTATCGTTAATTACTTTAGCTCTCTGCTAAACATTTTCCTGGAGGAGAATCATGAACATGGGACTGTACTAGAAGCAATGAAAAGTCCCTGGAACTTGGGCTCCAGAGCAGGACAAGACAGTGAGGGACACCTGGGGTGAGTATGGGACTATGGGAAGCACATAGTAGTGTCTGGTGCAGTGAGCCAGGATATAGATCAAACCCAAGAATTATCATGAATCAAAACCTACCTGAATCTTTTTGGTAGCTTGTGGTTCTGTTAACCAACATCATGGTTGTACATTTCATTTTGAATCCTTCCTCTAGCCTCTTCCAGCAGAAACAGAAATGAAAAAAAATTTTACCATATTCTTGAAAAACCATACTATTACATTATGATGTTGATGAAGTACTTGGTGCTATGTGAAAAGTGAAAGAAATACTGATGTTATGTGTCTGCAATGTGGCAGTCTAACTTTGCTCCAGTCATTGTTTGGGGTGATTAGCAGAAGTGTGTGTCTCTTAATATTTAACCTTTTAATTCTCTTCCCCATTTATATAAGGTGGTGTATTGTATGCACTGTATTCACAGGCATTTGATAGCATTAGGTAGGCAGACTCCTTATGCTTAGAGGCTCATATTTTCACTTAATTATTTCACACTCAGATTGCTCTTGTGTACAGTAACAAATGGAACTTTCTCATTTTAACAATCTATGTCCTGTTCAGCAGGAATCTTACCTGCCTGGTGCAGGTTTAGTGCTGAAAAAAATAAAATATATCTGTCTCTTTCTTTTCATTTTTGGATAAAGAATTAAATCTACAACTTTGAGGGATACTACCTTCCTCGCTGAGGCTAAGGGTTGTAATAGTCTACATTCACACTTCATGAGCCTAAATTATACTAATATCATATGAATTAAGCTTTTATGTAAATGCCATTCAGATTTCCCCCCAATTGGAAAATAAAGTAGTAATACTGTGTAAGATGCTTTGCACAGAAATGTGTGTAGACTTGTTTAAAAGAGCCTGATGCTGGTAATAAGGCTTAACACAGGGTGACTTTGTTCACCACCGAAGTGACACTAGTTGCTAAGCAGGAAATAAAACAGGCCTCCTGTACCAAAAATTAGACATTTTTGGGGATCTTTATTCTTAAAACTGGAACATTTATGTCTGCTTTGAAAAAGTACAAGCTATGGCCTGATTGGAATTTGGCCTGATTGGAGCTCTGATTGAAACCCTTGTTTGACACTAAATTAAAAAATTCATCCAAGTTTTGATGACCAAAAGATGTCAGTGCTTTAAAAGCAAAACAAAACGAAAAAGACTTTGAACCTGAACATATACTTCACCCTGTTTCATTACTTTTAAAATAGACTTTTTATTGATTGCAGAGGGAGCTTTCAATACTGGCTTTTCTAGAGTTGGACCTCTTCACTAAACAGCTGCACCTAAATTTTAGCAGGTGTTTCTCTATTTTAGGCATTTTGAAACCTCTAAGTATTTTTTTTTTCCACTTAAGTACGTTAGGACCAAATGGTGCATTATTAAAAGTAAAAAAAACTTTGCTTTTATCATAAAAATGCTTTCTAATAAAAGAAAAGGTGATGTTAAGGCCTCCATTACAGTCTTCTGGATCAAATTGCTACAAATTAGCCCATATTTAGTGGAGTAAAAGAGTTCTGATTATTTATATTGAGTGTAAACTGTAACAAAGTGGCAATTGAATGAGCTGATGAATTAAGAAGGAGAATCTTTTACAGCTGGGAAGTGCTTTGATGTGTCATTTATTATTTCCATGCTGCACCATGTGCTAGTGGTAAGTGTGGCTTATTGATGGTCTGCCTGTATTTGTGTGTGTGTACTCAGAGTACCTCTGTTTTGATCCTGAGACCAAGATTATGGGAACCATCATTACAGTGAGTGCATCTGTTAGAAATTGGGGTTCAGAAACAGGATTTTATTCCAAAAAGCAAACAAATAACTGAGCATGGATAGCAGCTCATGCCCAAAGCAGTAAACTATTGTGTTACAGTTTTTTTTTAAAATGTTTTTTTGTGACTAGGGCTACAACTACAAATACATTTTTTCACAGTTCATATAGATGTCTCAAATAAATTATCATAGAAAGTTTCTGTCAGTTGAAACATTTGAGCAGTGCTAGTTAGTGATGCTCAGTTCTAAGTAGCAAAGAGCTGAGATGCATTCATAGCAATGGCAGCTGCTGTGGGGCACAAGGAGGATATTTGTCTTGTGCATGTAGTCTGCTTATACACCTAATAATGCAAATGTCAGATAGACTGTGATTTGACATAAAATGCTCTAATTTGAAGTGTTCTCCCCTCTTGTCAGAAGAAGGGGGCCAGCTCAGCTGGTGGAATTCAGCGTTGCTCTGTTCTTGTGCTAAATCTACTTGGGGTTTCATGGAGTTCAGGGAACTTGTTCTCACTGATGTTTTAACCTGGGCTCAGGCCAATGTTTTTCTGGTGCACAGACGTGGGAGTTGCTGTAGGTGACTTGACAAATATGGGTGACACTATTTTGTGACTGGTCTTCAGTTATCTGAAAGCTGTACAGGAGTGTGGGGTGGGAAGAGCAGAGGAGAGATCTGGAGAGAGAGAATGATGAAGTCGTAAGGAAAAGTGGAGAGAAGATAAGTAATTTCTGCTGAATATGAATGAGATGTTTGGGGCATTTGTGGTGTTTAGTACTTTTTCAAATGGGCTTTGTCCAAATATGGTAGAATGCCTAGTTCAGGACTGGAAAGCAGTTGTGTTGTACTCAGTGTTCAAATGTGTTCCAAAATTGGCACCTTTGTAAGCCATATAACTGGGGAAATCAAATGCATTTACAAAAATATTTTCTCTGCCAAAAAAAGGTCAGTTGTGTTTATATGTGCTGGCTGGATCTCACCTCTCAGAGGAACCCTGTGTGTGTGTTGGAGCTCCATCAACTTTACTTTTTAATGCTGTGTGATTTGATCTGTCCTGTGTTGTTGCCATTAGCCTTGAGGCTAATTTTTAATCCATGCTCTGCCTGTGCCAGCAGTACAGAGCCTGGCTGTCAGCTGGCTTGGAAGCCAGATGGGCACACACTGGGTAACACGCTCTACCTGGTAACTTGCTGCTTCAGCAGTGGCATGAAACCTGGCACCAGAGCAAATCCTTCCATCCCTACACTCTGCAGCCTCTTCACTGCTCTTTCCCTCACTTAAACACCTTCCTCTCCTTAAACACGAGTGGAAGGTGGTAAACAGTCCTTCCTGATCCCATGGAAGTCCACCTACCTTCTCACCTAAAGGAGCTGGCATGGACTGGGGTAGTTGAGGGAGTGTGTCCTGCCCTCACCATAGCCTGTGTCACCTCACCAGTAAATAGGTTGCCTACCCAAGGCAAACAGCCTGGTAGACAGGGACAGGCATGAAAACTAAGTACCAGGATTCATTCTTCAGGATTTTAACTTTCACAGGAATTAAGGTACAAAAGAACCAGTTGTATTTACATCACTATTAATCATATTCAGGCAATAAAATAGTTCAGCTTAAAGCTGGCGTCCATCGTGGAAATACACAGAAAAAAAAGTAGTTTCATATTAATTTCAACTGTGTATTAAATACAGGCACTGTGTTAAGGCTGGAGTGGCTTTAATTTGCTTTACATGTTTAACAGCATTGTGGCATTTCAGTTCTAGATGACAGGGTTCACTCCAGGGTTTATAGCACTTTCTACAGATTAGTCCTATATGCATGTTTACAGCTGAAGTGTTTCCAGGCTTTTGATGAGCAGGTTATTTTGTAATTGTTCAGCTCTTGGTGCTCTTGTTTCACTTCAAGGCACGTGTTAATGACCTGTGTCTGGAATCAGAGAGAACCCTGGATGGACTTCTTGTCTCTTCTTGTATGGCTACTCTTGCCTTCCTTGAGATGGTGGTCCAAGGGCATTAAGATAAGGTGGCAGTGAATTAATGTGTCATTTTAGAGCACCTATTCTTGGCATTTCTGCCCTAGTAAAACTGGCACATCACCTAGCCCACAGGCAGTGTGCCATGCAGACAGATGGCTGTGGCAGCAGGCAGCCAGGAGGAAATACATGAGCATCAAATGCATTTGTTAAGGGCAGGATATCAAGCCAGGGATGTCAAAGTGGTTTTCAACCCAGAGCTGCTGAACTTGTATGCAAGAGATCACTGATGCTTCAGCTCAGAGCTGGATCAACTGGGTAAAGGTAAAGCTGGTATTCCCAGATCAGAGACACTGAATTTCTGGAAAGCCTTAGATCCAGTTTTGTCTGTCACAGGGCATAAAAGGAAGCAGGCTATAGCACTGACCTTGCCTCTATGGGAGTGACAGTAGTAAATTCGGGTATGGTTTTGTTTAATTAGAAAAAGCTGCTGGGTACCTACCTCATGGGTTACTTTAAATTTTTTTAAACTTGAATGATATTGCTGTGATTAGAATCCTTTGGCAGCCTCACATATTAATGCTGAGATATCAAATGACAGTGATAATGGTCCATGTTTAATAGTCAATTAAACTGCTGATCAGCTTTGTCAGAGCAATAGAGTGGGGCTCTGGATTTCCATATCCAGCTCTTTGTTGATGGAGCACCACAATGCATGGAATTACTTTGTTTCATCTTTAAAATTGTTAGCTTTCAATGGAATGTTCTTATTGGTAGGAAGCTTCTTCCAATTCTATTTATATAATTGAATTTGAAAGAATAATTTGAAACCAATTGGTTTTTTGAAAAAGAACTTTACATAAAACTCCAAATTACAAATCTGAAACACAGCTGACACCTAGAGAAGTATTGTCTGTTATGACCTGTGGATCCACAGCATGCACTTTTAAACAGTGGAATTACACTGATTAGCTTTATTCAGACAATAATCAGATCAGTGTCTGGTAAAATAGGGGGGGTTTATTTTGTGACATAAGAAGATTATTTCCATTGAGCAGGTTTCAGAGTTTGCTCGAGCCAATATGTGAGAAAAATGAAATTGCCTATAGTCATGTGGGAAGTTGGAACACAGTGAGTAAATCTGTGTTCAGACAGGAACAGATCCCACAGGGAATGCTTTAGCTTGGATTGCTATGCTTTGCAGAGGAAATAATGGTCTTTAAAGCTGTCAGTTTCTCACCCAAATATTTCTTTTTATTGCTGTGATACCCAGAGGTGCCTTCCAGCAGGGAAGGGAAAGCAGAGCTGGTGGCACAGGCACAGATAACTGCACACCTGGGCTGAGCTCACCTCCTGCCTGGTACAGCAGGGTGCTGGGGGATCAGGATTTCCCTCCCTTGCATTCCCTCCCTGTGCTAATCTGGTTTTCTGCACAGCTAAGAAACCTAATCTTTATTGTCTGTCCCACAATCTTTAATTTACCATTTTATATTATACAAAAGTGAAATCTGGAAAATAACCTTGGAACTTGTTGCAGTACCTTGAACTTTCTGTTTAGACAGCAGTTCTGATTCTCTGCTCCCTTTCCCATTTGACCTAGGAAAACAAGATTTATAATTTACATGAGGAACTTGAGGATGCAACAGCCTCAATGATATCAAACCAGAACTAAATCTACCTTTTTTCTGTTTATCTTATTTTAAATAAAATAAAAACTAATCTATACTCTTTAGTAAAAATAGAGTAATTTTTGTCAAAGACTATTTTAGCCATATTAATAATTCAGCCAAGGTTCTAGTGTCGACCTGCTTTCTTAAATTTTATTACATATTATGTTTCCATAGTATTGTGACTGAGGACTGCTATTGTGTGTCTTCCAAAATTCAAATAACTTCATAAATCTCCCTCAATCCAGTAATATGTTAATTAAAGAAATGTATTGTTCATGCCTTTTGAACACAGACATTCATTATTTTGCTTGATGAAGTGACCTCAGCAAGAATCTGCTCATGTCCAAAGGGGTAAGCTTGTAACCTCAGTAACATGGTTAATTTTAATTAGTCAAAGACATGTTCAGGCTCTCTGTAGGTTTGAAACATTTGAATTCAGTTTTGATGGCATTATTCTCAGGGAGTATGAAACAGATGCACGTAATTCTTGTTAGCATATTACTTGAAGTTGACTTCAAACATGTTCATTGTAAGTTGTTAGACAGCCTTCATCTATAGGGAATCCAATCTGCCTATTTGCCCTTTTTTTTCTTTAATTACTTCTATAATTATTATTTGTAACTCCCACTTGGGAGCCTGTGCATGTGGTAGGTGGGCCCTTTTTATACTGAAATCTGTACAGAAAAAAAATCTCTTTTTGCAACAGTTTATAGTTTAAACCTCAGAATTTCTTTCTTGGTTTTGTCTTACAAAAAACTAACTTCTCTAGAGAAGGTATTTTATATCAAATTAATTTCTTAAAATTTTAATTTTTCTGTAATGGTGACAGCCATCTGAGTATATTCTCACAATTTATAATGGGAGTACTAAGGTCACCTGCTGTGCACAGCTGTCAGCTTGGAGGTCCAGTCCTGTGTGACAGTTTGATTGAATGAAGAAGTTCAGGTTTTGGCTCTTTGCAGTAGAAAGAGAATCTCTCACATAAGGCAATCTCTTTCTTTTTCCATGCTTAAATGTGTCAGGCCATATTTGTTGCATTTGTAATGCAATATTAGGTAATAATGTGTTATTCAGGTTCATACAAAGCCAAAAGGATTCATTGCTACTCCTGTTCTTTCTAAAGTCACTATTAAACATCTAAAAAAAAAGGTTAAAGAACAATTAGTCTGTAGATACCTTGTAATCTATTGTAAAGTCTCTGCTCTGGTTCATTGCCTCACTGTGAATTTATGAGCTTCATTGTTCAATAAATATTCCCAGCAAAAACTACTCTGAAGTATTTTTGCTTGTTCATCCTCTAAAGACAAGAAATGCTCTAAATAATCTTGTGACACATGAGCATGGTTCCTTATGCCCAGCACCATTGCCTCAGCAGAGTTCCTTGGGTTTGTCTAGAATCCCTATGTTGTGGCATCCCAGCTGTGGACTAAGACCTTGATTTTTGGACAGAAGCAGCTTATGTGTAGAGTAAAAAATATGTTTTCTGAGTGTGTAAGTTGTGTTTTTTCCCTAGATAAAAATATTATTTATTTGTTTGATTGATTCTGGTAGAATGGTAGCTCATTAATTCCCCTATGTAGTCATTGGTTGGTATATTTTTGAGGGTTTTTAAAAGAAACAGACAAATTTAAGTTCTTATGGTGTTTACATACCATAGTTAGACATTTTCTTGCTAAACTGGGATGAAAGGATTGGCTGAGTGAAGCAATAATGGTGTACCTTGCTAGGCTGGACCTGTTTTGCAGTCTTAGCTGTAGTTCTCTGCCTCCAAAGTCTGGAAGGAGCTGTAAAGTCAACAGTCATTTCTCTGAAGAATTTACCTCCCTGCCAAAAATGTTGGATAAGATTCTCAGGGTGATAGTGAGGATTAACACCTCTTTAGCTGGGAAGAAATAAGTTAGGCAGCCAATATCTCCTGCTGCTCTCAATTGATTCATGGTCTGTATGTGTCTTAGTCTTGAATGCTTTCAGTATGTGTTGTTTCTTGTAATATTCTCATTAAATGTAAATAAGAGGTTTGAATTTGGTTATGTTCTCAATAACATAGAAATTGGAGGCAAAATCCTGTAAGATGTGACAGTAATAGTAAATAAATTTGAAGATGAAAGATGCCAGCTGAGTTTATGTAGTGTCTAGTGGCAGAGGACTTGAAGTTCAGGGAAGTCTTTGGCACTGGACTTGCTACAGTCTCCCGCTGGCATGCAAATACCTTTTATTTCCTTGTGTCTCTAGAGGTCCTTGAAGTGCAATCCATAATCCAGTCCAACCACCATTGACTGGAATTTTTGATCAGGCCATCATGTGATTTTGAAGTCCTTAGGAGAATCTGCATTCCTTAAAGTCATGCACTTGTGCTTGAGACAGAGAAATGAGCTCTTTAGGGTTATGTGTTGGTCACTTGACAGTGTCTTAAGATCATGTGCACTGTTTACCCAGCAGAGCCTTCTTTAGCTGTGATTTCTCTGTGCCTTGGCAAATTTCATTAAATTTGATTACCATGTCTCTATGCTATACTTCCCAAGTGATGTATAGATAAAATACTTTAGTCTTTTGTTGTAGGGGAAGATGATGCTTGTTGTGGGGGTCCACAGCAATGGAGAGTCCCCATGCTGGTGCAAAGGAGAGTCTTTTATTGCTAAAACCAGCCTTTTTCATCAGTTAGCCCATTATCAGGTACATTCCATTTAAGCACAACAAATGTAATTCAACCAATTGCTATTAACCATGATGTGAGCACCTAATGGTTATAGAACTTGTTTTTCTACTTCAAGTTCAGCTGAGTTTCTTTCCCACAGTCCTTTCCTGCTTAGCCAAAGTAACAGGATGTATCTCTGTTACCAAATTCAGAACTTAAGGGGCCTTGTGTGATAAAATGGTCACTGAAGGTTCACTTGCCTTTGGGTTTTTTTCCTGTGCTTATCATGGCTGCAAGGGCATCAATGTAAGCCACATTGTTTGACACCATATGAGAGGAAGATTCATCTCCTGCAGAGTGTTTCTTCCTCAAGGCAGAAACCTACATATTTTTCTCTAAGTGTCCACGACTCCTCCTAACCTTAACAGCTGACTGTTGGTTTGTCTGGTTCACTGCTGTTAGATTTTAATCTGGCCTAAGGGTTATGGGAGGAACACTCTACTTCTGAGCATTTGGTGTTATGTTGTGAGCCAGAGGACAAAGTGTTGCAAACCATCAGTTTCGCCTTCTCTCCCCTCCTGGTTTATCTGATCAAGGTTATCAACTCTCCATCAGTTCTCTGATCCCCTTCCTGGGTGATTTCAAGAAATTCCATCTTGGTCTGAGAGGGTAGAGAGGCCAAGGGAGACCAGAAGCACAGATAGCATAGATAGAATTGTTCCTCCTGGGATCAGGACCAGGGTACAGTGGGGTAATTACTGAGGGACCTGCAGCTCTGGCATCACTCCCTGTTCTATGCTGAGTTACAGGGAATGGTGAAGATGCTGCTCAGAGCAAACAGCAATCTGTGAGAAACAGCAGCACTGTTGGGGACAGGAGGGAGGGAATTGTCCAGCACATCTCCCCATGTCAACTTCATGGATAAACACAGGACATCCAACCTCTTAATCAGATGGAAAGAAAAGACAAGACTGCAGAGGAATCTTGGGCCTTCCTGAGGCTCAGGTCAGCCTGAGCTGACATTGCACTGGTCTGTTCACTGTGCTCTCAGTCATCCATATGGCTAGAGAGTGTGCTGTGTGACCTGTCAGCTGAAAAAATGGGTGTGCAGCAGTTCCAGGTGTTGATCTCTGTTTAACCATTCCACAGCTAGAAGACAGCTCAGTGACTTGGCTGCTACACAAGAGAACTATTAAAGACATTGCTGGCTTTATTTATTTTATTTCATAAGCAGACTTCTGAGGGCATATTCAGCTTAAAAAGACCTTTCTTCCTCTTTCTTTCCTGGAAAAGAGGAAAAGTTTTCCTTATGCATATTGCTTTAGGCCCATATTTCAGAATGACATATTGGTACCACAGACTGTAGACTTGTGCACATGGCTCATGATGCATTGCTCCCTACCCTCAGAGTTCCTCCACTTTATGATCAAAATAAAACACTTGAAATGTTCTAGTCTGCTGGGTGGGAGAGACAACAAAATGCTGAAGGGGAACCTTTAAGTAGTATCTCCCTGGACTTATTTTTAAGATTGCACTATTTCCCCCACAACCCATTCCATTTCTCCTCCTCTTTTCTGTCAAGAATTCTGACTGGTGCTGACAGAAATGATTATAGCTTATGAGTGATAATATAATCCAGTTTTCTTCAAGGAGAGATGCTATCAGAGAACATTTTTTCAAAATATACTGGTAGAAAAGAGCCATCTTTCTTCATAGAATAACAGTTATTAATCTCTTACTAGTACATTTTCATATCATTTTGGACATTTATTTCCACGCTGTGATATTATAAAACTAGGCATTTGTGTCAGTTTTGATGCAGTGCAACATGCTGGAACATGAAAAGCTGTAATTACCACCGTGGTCATTTGAATTGCTAACCAGATCCTGACATTTTCAAATCGGACCAATTTCTTAGAGATCCAGAAGTAAGCCTGGGTGCAACATGAGCTGCATTTCAATTAGGAAACTCAACATTTTAAAAGAAAATGCAGTGCACTCACATCCCCAAAGCATTGCTAAAATGAAGAAGGAGTCTGATGGTTTTCTATTGCCTGCTCTAGACTGTTCTGTTTGTGAGGATTTACTGATAAAATTTTAGTCTCTGTTAATTTTGAAGCATTTGAAATGTTTAAGAACATCTCTTTAAGAAACTTCTTCTGCAACCTTTAACTTTTTCTGGTGGATAAACTCATAGCAGCCTGTTCTGAGGTTTGTGTGTGGATGTCCTGTGTACTCTCACTGGTGGGAGCTCTCAGTTCTCCTGAGGGTTTGTTCTCTGTGTCCTGTTCATTTGGGTTTGTTGTAGTTCAAGTTTAATAACTGAGTTTCCATGGTGTCTAGAGAGCTTAGTTTTAGCTGGTGGATACACTTGTCCACGCTGCTGCTTGCTGCTGGTGCTCTGCTGGCTGGTGTTGCCTGAAGGGGTTTTTGGTTAGAGCCCTGCACGTGCATGGGCTGGGAGAAGGGAATGTGACAGAACAGATCCACAGCAAGAGAAGTGTCCAAGTGATCAACAACCCTTCAAATAAGGGTGGGACACCCTGTGACAGCATAAACTTTATCTTTCAAAGAGTGATTCTGAGGCTCTCAGCATCCCTAACCTGTACAGTATAATAAAAATCTTTATTTTTTTTAAAAAGAACACTCGTGCTTTTAGCCTATTGGACCTGGTGATGCAGCATAAACAGGTAAAAGGTATCTATTGGACTTGTGGTTGGAGAAACCATGCAACAAATCACCTTACAAATATGAGGAGGAAGAATAAGAAGAAAAATTATTTACTTCTATTGTACACAGCAGGAGTGGAAGCTGTAAAAATATTTTCCACTTCAATTCAGTAACTATAATTCAGTTCAGTAACTATAATTCAGTTCAGTAACTATATTCAGAAAATACTAAACTAGATGAGGAAAGAAAGCAGGAAACAAAATAGGTTTGAATAAGTGGGAAATATGATTACTTCTTATTTTCTTATTTACTTGCAAAATTTTGTAGCTGAAAACCTAAAGAGTCTGATTTTTATTTCTGCCCTTCTCCATTTTTTCTTTAGAAGTGCCACAGTCTTTTCCCCCAGAGAAAAGGTGAATTCTTGGCTCAGTCTGGGGAGGTCTATTATTCTTTTTCTCCTGTGATCAAAATTATGATTTTCCTTAAGCATTGGGTCTGCTTATTGAAACAAGGAGAGAAAGAAAGATGACAAAAACCAGCTGCAGGCTTCTGTTAAAGATCAGACTTCAACCTTTCATATATAGGGATTTCACCTTTCCTGCGTGAAAATATCAGATTTGCATATATGTCATAATGTTTTTGTGTATTGAACTATGAAAGTATAGCTTTAGACAAATGAAGCTAAAAACTGCCTTAAAATAACAGTTGTTTTCTCTATGACTGTTTTTGCTTCTTAGAAGGTTGAGAGAAGTGCTTTAATCTATTTCTGTGAAAGCATTTGGAATACATAATTTATATATTCCTAGCATGCAGTGTAATATTGCTGTCAAAGCTACCATTCCCAGTTCAAGTCCTTGTCTCCTCCAAGTGGGTTTTCAGATATGTTTGCATGTCATGTGAGTTTTGGAGTGACTAAAGTGGTGGTGATGATGTTGAGAGGTGTGTTTAATGTAGTCTTTTAGGCAGTAAAGTTACCTTGAGAACACAAATAATTTGGACATATTTTGCTTTGGTCTTAAGTTGGCAGTGGATAATTTTCATACAAAAGATATGTTTGATTATGGCAACATGGGGCATGAAATGATTTCTGATGCTGAAACTAGTGGATTCAATACAGTGCTGTGCTGTGCTGTTATTTCTGCTGCAGAGATGTCTAGACACCTCAGCCAGGAGCCATGCTCCCAGGTACTGAGCACTGAGTAATAAAAAGCCTCTTCTAGACTCTAATAGCTTTAAAAATACACTTGAAAAGCATGTTAATCATTCCAAAATTTAAAAAAAAAAAAAAAAAAGGAAGAAAGAAGTCTGTTCTGGTTGTGAAATCCTTACTTGAGGAAAGATAAAGAAAATTTCTGTTTGACTCATTCTCTCTCTGGGTTTGCTCCTTCTTGCACATCTCCAGCCTGCACAGGATCCTGTGTGGATCCCAGCAGCCACCCATGAGCCTGTTCCATAGGTGGCCATGTGTGCAGGGCACTAAAATGTGTGTATGATGCAGAGTTCAGAGGCCTGGAGTTTATAGTGGGCTGTCCCTGGCCTGCTTGCTTGACCTTTCACCAGTAGTCTCTGTGTGGTGTGGGATTTATTTGTTTGTTTTAAAGAAAAACATATGCAAATTAGTAGCTAATAATGCCCATGTCTGGATCTATGAAGTCTGAAGTCCAGGATATGAAGTAATGAATAAACTTGTTGTCATTGGTTCTTGTAGCTTCTAGCATTTTGTCTGAGCCAAATCAGCTGCTTCTGCAAATGCTTTCCTGGGCATGGCCCACTCCCACGTGAGCTGCTGCTCCCCTGAATCAGCTTTTGCTGCTCTGAGTGGAGCACAAATAGCAATTTCCTGAGGGCATTGCTGCAGATGGGGCTCTTACTGCCAAGAGAAACAGACCATGTGTTTGTGTATGTCTGCAGTGTTCTATTCAATGGCAGTCCCATTTCTGTGGCATTTTAGTAACATGCTAGAGAATATTGCCATGGGTTTTGTTTAAGCTAGATGTGATAGAAAACTGGATGATTCTGGCCAAGTCTGGAGAAGAGACAAATGCATGTGGCCCTAACAATTGTCACTGCCATCCATCCCTTCTTCCCTCCTCTCTCTGCCAGGTGACAAGGTGAACCAGTTCTCATCCCTTCAGGGCCACTCTGTCCCTTGTCATCTCTCCATCAAGAGCAGTGTCACCTGCAGTGACAGCACTGGCATGAGTAAGTGGCTTGCAGGGATACAAGGAAGCATCAAGTGAAGAAAATTTGTCAGCTTTAATTAGCAGTGTTGAATGATGTCTTGAAAGCCTGTAGGTATAAACAGACAAATAAGCTGGTAGAATTAAAAACAGATGTTAGAATTTAACTCCCTTAATAACGAAATCCCTCATGTCCTACCCATTAAAAAAATAAGAATCTAATTGTCAGTTAATGCCCAATTCTATTTATACATTTCTCATTAGCATGAAGATTGAGCATAATATATTCAGGAAGATAACATGCCTTTTATTTGAATGGAGGTGGCTGTTAGCATTTGTCAATTTTTTTTGCTATTCCTTTATTCCTAGCCTCTTATCCAGATGGAAGGGACTTCACTTAAAAACCAGCCAGGCAATATCTAAAATTTCATAAATTCTTGATCTTTCAGAAGAAGGTAAAAAAATTTCTCTACTGAAATCCTAGAAAAATCCAGAGTACTAGAAGACACTGAGAACTCTTAATGTGAAACTCATTCAGTGTAATAGAGAGATGTTTTAAAATGAGAAACCCTTCCCAGATGGGCTGTTTTCAGAGTCCCTGTGCTTTCCAAAGCAAGCTGGAAATCATGACCATATGTAACTGGAAACTGGAGGAGGTCCAGTACTCATCTGAACAGCAGGACTGCACAGCCTCTGACCATGGCTGTGGCATGGGATGCAGCACAGGCTGTGCCAGCTGGGTCCCAGCTGATTGAAAAAGGGGGAGGAGGTGGGAAGAAAAAAACATCATGGTGCCCCTAGCCCTCAGGTGACTAATATCCACTTTGATTGATTTTGGATTTTTTAATTGGCTAATGCCCCTTGAAATGCAACTTGAAAGTGCTCAAGGCCAGGCTGGACAGGGCTTGGAGAAACCTGTTCTTGTGGAAGGTGTCCCGACCCATGACAGAGGGGAGGTAGATCATCTTTATGGTCACTTCCAATCCAAACCCTTCTGAGATTCTGTGAATGCTTTTTGTTGCTCTAAGTCTACAGAGCATAATAAAATTTAGGCTTTAATTTATCTCCAAAGTCTGGGTTTGGGCTGGAGGTCCACAGTGTCTTGGAAGGAGGATTGTGGAGATGAACACAATCCTGGAGCAAAAGGCTTTTTCAGTAAACCCAATCTGGAGACATACAGTGCTTCCTGATGGAGGAGATACTTGTGTTTTCTAGTCTGTTAATCTAAGGAGCAACACTGTGGCTGGGATGCCAAAGATGGCACCCAAGCAAATCCTGAATGGCATTTGGCAAGGCTACCCTGTTGTGACAGGGAAGAGCCTGAGACAAGCAGGGTCTTCTCATGACACGGGTCCTCTTGATTTGCAAAGGTGGCCAGAGTGGGATTTTCATCTTGCACAACTTTCCTGTGCATATCCTGGCCCTGCTGTTTTTCCATATGTTTAACACTGAAATTTGAAACATAAAATACAGTCTGGCACATGTCTTCTGAAGCAGAAAAAGTGTGTCCCAGTGGCAGGAACAGAACTCTGAGCACAGCTTTCCTCACCAGCCTTCTTAAGGGGTTCATATTTTTGGGAACTTTTTTAAAGCCTATCTACTGGTATGTACTGGAAGAGAGAATCAGTTTCTGATCTAAGTGCTATTGCTAGAAAAGCAGGATATTTTTCTGGATGACATATTTGATGTCAGACTTCCCTGTT
This sequence comes from Oenanthe melanoleuca, assembly GCF_029582105.1. Classification (NCBI taxonomy): domain Eukaryota; kingdom Metazoa; phylum Chordata; class Aves; order Passeriformes; family Muscicapidae; genus Oenanthe; species Oenanthe melanoleuca. The sequence continues at coordinate 8,103,040 of NC_079352.1, forward strand.
GGAGCTTACTGGCACCTGAGAACCAAGCAATGAGCATGGATGTACTTCCCAATGACTAATTGGAATGCTGTCTTTCAACTATTAGTCATTGTTTTTCCTGCAGGCTAGACCTGTACTTATGTCACAAGTGGCAAATTCTCCAATAAATTATGAATAGGCATGTAAATGATTAAACCTGTGTGTTTGAATGAGAGGCAAGACTGGAAAAATAAGGGAAATTCTTGATCCACTCTGACTTTCACAACATGACAGACTGTCAAGGTTAAAAGGACCTTCACAGATTTTTATTTGCTTTTATATTATTTACTTGATGTGAAATGTAGGTGGCAAAACAGAAGAGAATCATGGTGAGATGTCAAGTTATTATGACTTAATTGGTTCTAGAGAATGCACAACTGAACTTGTACAGCACTGTGATGTAAAAATAAAGTACATTTAAAGAGATTGCTACATATGCAGTTCGAGGACACATCTTCCATTTTTATGTTTTTGGCTTTTTGATGCTCATGGCTTGATAAGACATGATTAGTCTCTGAAACATTAATATGATAGTGCTATAAAACATTGCTCATGTTTCTAATCATTTTACTGAAACCTATCCTGCTGTAAACAGAAGAATGGGAAGTTGTTCCTGAAAGCAGTAGTGCTTTTTTTTATGTTCCAGAGCAGTGCTTTGGTGAAAATCAACATCTTTGGTATAGATTTTCTCTCAGAGTTATGAGAGAAGTTGCTGGTTATAGAAGAGGTCTATGTATGAGAGAGTCCTGCCTTTGTATGAGAATTACCTTTTGACCCTTTCTCTTGGGTTCATATACATTTAGGTCTTTGAGAATGAGTCTTGTAAAAGGACAAAGACTTTTTGGGGACCTGAAAGAGGTGATAAACCAAGATCTGCATCAGCTGGGTTTGGGCAGCACAGCCCCACCTCTGCAGGTAGTTGTGTTCTTCCCTCAGTGATGTTGCTGTAAGCTGGACCAGTTTGATATCTGCTTTTTGATAACTGGAAGATGATTTTCCTGATTAAAGATTTTTCTGCTTTAAAAAATAACAACCACCATCACAAGCCAAAACAATCCCAAAAATCCCCCAGGGAAAAACAGGTATTGGTAACCAATATGGCCATGGTTCTACTCCTAAAATGGTTTCTGCTGTCACTTAATTATGATTGGCCTGTGTTTTCAGTCACATGGAATCTGAAACTTGTTGTATTGAAACTATAAATTTGTTATGAAATTTTATCACCAAAATAATTAACCCATAGAGTGATATCCCTCTGTACAAGAGGGATGAAGGGGGGGATCCTTCATTGAGGAGTTTAAATTATTTAATTTCTTACAGAAATAGTCACATTGAACCAGAAGTGGTGCTCCTGCTACAGGAATAAACAGCTGAAGCTATGTCATGCTGCAAGGGATAAGACTTTATGGTTCTCTCATGTCCTTAAATCTGACTGTGGGGATTTTTGGGGTTATTTTTAGGATTGGTGGGTGAAATCTCTGCTTTTTTTTTTCCTTGGAGGCCTTTCACCTTCACCTGTTGATAGCAGACTCATTCTCCCCTGATAAGGCAGTGAGGTGACTGCAATTTTTCTCTTCTTTTATGAGCACTTTCTGTTAAACAATTTTATTTTTCATTGAGAAGACTGATAGCTTAACATTTTCCTCCTATATTATTTAGAACTTGGATAAAGGTTGGCAATGATAACATTTACTGTCTGCTCTCTTAGTAGGATCTTAACTAAGGTTATTATGAGCTGTCATTTGGGAAAGAGGAATTCACACTGGGATTGGGGAAAAGGACTAGAGGAGTGACATGAAGAATGAAAAACACATAACAGGAGACAGAATGAAGTAGCCCAGGTGTCTGCTGTGTGGCATTTCCTTGTGCTCTGCAAGCTTACTTTCAGATAAATTGGTTTCTCTCTTGCTAATCTAGTCTCTCAGCAGAGACCGTATTTCTCAAAAATAAATATTTGTGTTTAAATGTGTGAAGTATTTCCTATAGTGATAAATACACTGCCACCTCTGGGAAAGCAGGAAAGGCCAGAAAAGTCTGACTGAATCAGGCTTTCCACACTGGTGTCTGCTCCATACCACACTTTCTGGCCATACTGGTAAAAAATTATTCTTGTGAAATGCAAGGCATTTGAAATAATCCTTACTGGATTGTTTATGGCTGATGATGTTGAAAGCTTTATTATATTCCCTTTCAGTTGGTACAATTTTGCTGTCAGCTTGCTCTTTGGGTTTGTGTATTTCTCATTCATTTTCAAGCAGTTAATACCATGGAATGCAAAGAGCAGGATTGGGGCATCAGATTCAAAGAAAATAGTCATGAGAGAGGAAAAAGTCTGTATTTGGTAGAATCTAAAATACTGAGAAATTTTTTTCCTAGTTTTGGTTTTGATAATTGGTGAATTCCATTGTCTATTTCCCTAACATTGTCTAGGGTTTCTTACTTAATTTATTTAATATCAATATCTTAAAAATCAACAAGAAATGAGGGAAAAAAGCCCCAATCCCCAAGCTTGTGCCTCCTTGGCAGAGCAAGCTGTGCTACACATGTGCTTGCTGAAACTTGAGCAGGCTCTGTGCTCATACCCTGAGCTGGAACCTGATCTGTGTCCATTTTTGTGAAAGAGTCTTGCTGTGAGTTCACTGGGCTTTACTTCTTGCTCTCTTTCTGTAGCAGAGGTTTATCAGTCAGTTTGAACCCATGTAGGGTTTTTTTAAAGACTTCAGCTAGCTCATCCATTTGTTTTGTGTTTAGAAATCCAGCTGTTAATTCCTTAAACCTCCAGTCCACATTTTGGCAAATATACACAGCTCTGCAGTTAAATCACATGGACAAACCCACTTTCCTCTGTAAGTGGCCAGAAGGTCTGCACCATCAGTGAGATAGAAAATACTGGTTAATGTAGAGAAATTAGAATCTCCCTGAGATTTTATTGCCTTAATCTTGGAAAAATTTAGCTTGTCCGTGTGGCTTTTAAGACTTGCAGCAAATTTAACATTAGTAATGA